>NW_006238932.1:453692-501381 GCF_000226075.1 Solanum tuberosum | reverse complement strand
AATGAATATGAAAAATGGTAAGTTCATCTAAGGTGACCTCAAAGTGGTACTTAGTGGGAATAGTAGTATGGGATGCTATTATTACATTGCACTAGTATATCTTAGGGTTACTTAAGGTGAATGTTCTAATGTGATGAAATGTCTTATATGTTGAATGTGATTGTATCTTATGCCTTTTGCTAAAGTTCATGATGTTTTCTCAAAATTAGCATATAGCATGGTTTTCAACCAAAATGTCCTTTTTAAGCATGATTTTTTTATGGCTATCATACTTAGTATATTTTTGTGTGCTAATAACATATTTCTACCCTTTTTCTACAAAATGTAGGTTCTGGCAGGTGAGTTGATTTCTTCTAGTTCAAGCTTGAGCTGATTATTCAACAAGTGTGTGGTATGTCCTCGTGGATCTGAGGACAAGTGCTTTACTGTCATTTCATTTCTTCATTGTACTAGACATTTATTAGACTTTCTATTGTAAGGGTCGTGACCCTAATTTTGATTCAAATGTATTAGATGGCCATGTGAGACAAGTAGACTTTCACTTCTTTAAATGATGTTTTCAATTGTATGGTTTTGAAGAAAAGTTTTAAATTCCGCACTATTTCATATGTCTTATGTTATGAATGCTATGAGGCTTGTATGACGCTCTTTGGAGTCTTGTACGCCGTGTCACGTTCGGGGTGAAGGCTCAGGTCGTGACAATACCAGTTAGGGTATTGAACATTGTATAATATGCCCAAAGAGCATTTTCTAACTTTCTCGATCAATCGATCCGGTTTGAATTAACGATCTTTTCCAAGATAATCTTAATCTCTCGATTCAACAACTCCACTTGACCACTAGTTTGTAGGTTATAAGGAATTGTGACCTTGTGCTTCACCCCATACTTGTACAATAGTGATCCAAATAACCGGTTACAAAAAAGGTCCCTCCATCACTAAATATTGCTCACGGGGTGCCAAATCTTGTGAAGATGTACCATTTGAGAAATTGGACAACACATTTACCCTCACGTGTACGTAATGCCACCACCTTTATCCACTTCGATAAGTAATCCACCAGAACTAAAATATATTTGTTTCCGTATGAGCTCACAAATGGTTCATGAAATCGATCCCAAATACATTGAATAATTCCACCTCTAGGATTGGAGTGAGGGGCAACTCATGTCTTCGGTAAACACTCTCTTATTTTTGGCACCGAATGCATGTTTTGGAGAAAGCATTAGCATCTTGGTACAAGGAAGGCCAAAAGTAGCCGCTTTGGAGCACTTTGGATGTTGTACAAACTCCACCATGATGCCTATCAACCGGTGATGCAGGGAAAGCCTCGAGAATAGCCTTCACTTCAACCTCTGGAATACATCTCTAAATAATATGATCAGCACACTCTCGAAACAAGTACGGTTCATCCAAAAAGTACTTTTTAACATCAAAGAGGAAACTCTTTCTTTAATACCCATTTATCCCTTCATAAATGATCCTACACACCACATAATTAGCATAGCCCGACTACCATGGATTGATAGTATTATAAATTCACCATCATTATTTCAACAGGGAAGGCTTCTTTAATGTTTCTTTCATCATCCATCACATTAGATTCAAGACCGGACAAGTGATCTGCCACTTGGTTTTTTCAACCCTTCTATTCCTTGACCTCAAATTAAATTCTTGAAGTAGTAGTACCCGTTGATTTAGCCTTGGTTTTGCCTCTTTCTTGGCCATTAAATACTTAATTACAACGTGGTCTGTGTGCACTATTACTTTGGTACTTAGAAGATAAGCTATAGACTTTTTAAATGCATATACCAAAACAAAAAGTTCGTGTTCCATCATGGTGTAGTTTTTCTAGACTCAATTCAATGGTTTTCTAGCATAGTAAATTGGGTGAAACAATTTTCCTTTCCTTTGACCGAGCACCGCACCTAGGGCCACACTGCTAGTATCACACATGAGTTCAAAGGGTAGAATCCGATCCAAAGTAACAATGATCGAGGCTGAAATTAGCTTCTACTTAAGACAAGAGAACACTTTCATACAAGCCTTATCAAAATCAATCAAACTGTCTTTTTCATACAATTTGCACAATGAGAAAGCTACTTTGGAAAGTCCTTGATAAACCGTCGATAGAAACCCGCATGACCCAAGAAACATCAAACCCCTTTACCGAGATTGGAGGTGGGAATCTTGCAATAACATCACCTTTTGCTTGGTCTACTTGAATTGCTTTTCCGGAGATTTTGTGCCCATGTACTATTCCCTCTTTCACCATGAAAAGACACATTCTCCGATTGAGAACAAGGTTTGTCTCTACACACCTTTTCAATACTTTACTCAAACGGTCAAGACAATCATCAAAGGATTCACCAACAACTGAAAAATCATCCATAAATACCTCCATCAAGACCTCCATCATATTCACAAAGATTGACAACATACACCTTTGAAAGGTCACCAAACATTTCATAACCTAAACAATATCCTTTTGAATGCGAATATACCATAAGGACACATGAACGTTGTTTTCTATTGATCCTTTGGGGCAGTAGAATCTTAGTTATACCACAAATATCCATCCAAAAAGCAATACCATCCCCAACCCGCAAGCCAATCAAGCATTTGGTCCACGAAAAGCATGTGAAAATGGTCTTTTTTAGTCCATGTATTTAACTTTTAGTAGTCCATGCATACCCGCCATCCATTAATGAGCCTTATGGCCACAAGTTCATTATTCTCATTGGGGGCGTCGGCATACCTCCTTCTTTGGCACACATTGCACCGGGCTAACCCACTTGCTATCCACAATGGCATAAACCACTCTCGCATCGAGTCACCTGATTATTTCCTTCTTTACTACCTCTTGCATGGGAGGATTCAACCTCCATTGATTTTCGATACTAGGCTTGCATTCCTTTGCTAAGTGAATCTTGTGTGACAATATGCCAGGTGTAATCGCAACAATATATACTATATTCCACCTTAATGGTTTAATGAACCTTTTTAACACCTCAATTAATGCATGAATCTATCCCTCTGATAGATCAATGGCTACAATCACTGGCAAAGTATTGTTGCCTTCCATGAATACGTAAAGAGATGGGAAGGAAAGGCTTTGAACTCTAACATTGGGGGTTCTTCAATCGATGGCTTGGCTAGAAAACTATACCTGTTATTTAAATCAATGTCAAGTTTCTTATAGTTGGATAATAAATAACCTGACCCCACAAGTGCTGCCACTACCTCATCATAATCACAAATAACTTCTCCATTGTAATTCAACAACACAACCGCTAATGACTCACCAATACAAGTATTTTCACCAATACTTGCCACCGCCTCATCAACAATATCAACACAAGACACAACATGAATATCATTTAGTTGTTTCATAGACTTGCAAAAATTAAAGTTCACCTTTTCATTGTTAATCTGAAACTTCAACTCACCACTTTCAACATCCACCAAGGCTCTTCCGGTAGCCAAGAAAGGCCTACCTAAGATAATTGGGATCTCAACATCAATTTCACGATCCAACACAACAAAATTAGTGGGACAGATAAACTTATCCACTTTCACTAGGATATCATCAATCATATCAACCAGTCTTTTGATAGACCAATCAGCCATTAAGATCCGCAATGTAGTTGGTTTTGGAGCATCTAACCCAATGTTTTTGAAAATAGTGTATGGAATCAAATTAATGCTTGCCCTTAGATCGCAAAGTGCCTTGGAAAATTGATACATCCAACTGGTACAAGGGATAATGAATGCCCCTGAATCATCTTTCTTAATAACCACATTACTTGACATTATAGCGCTGCAACTATGTGTAACCTCAATAATCTCAAATTCCATCCTTCTCTTCTTCGTAACCAACTCCTTCATAAATTTTTCATACCCTAGTATTTCAATTAAAGCATCAACCAAAGGTATATTCACAGACAAACTTTTACACAGACAAGAACTTGTGGCATTTCTCATCTTCTTTCTTTTTCAATCGTTAAGGAAAATAAGGGTTCACTTTGATTGGCATTTGCACATTACTTGACCCTTTCACCTTACCCGACAGAGTAGTGCCAAAATCCCCCACTTTTACAATACAAACACTCTTGAAATTGTCACAACTAACATCTTTAGAAACCACATTAGGCTCATCAACATGCACTTCAACCGGTTACTCATCACTGTCAATCACTTTGTGTTTCCATCTTCATTCATAGAGTCATTCCCTAACACTTTGCAACTATGAATCTCAATGGGCATAATTTGAGCATCATTCTCTAGGTTGGGAACCGTTTCACTAGGAAGACCCCCTTTTTGATGAGGGTTTAAATAAACTGAAATTTGACCCATTTGAGTTTCATACTACATTATAAAAATCGAGTGAGAAGCAACAGTTTGATTAAAGGAAGAAAAGTCGGTTTTCATCTCATTTAGAACCTTATAAAATCCTTCTACCTTGTGAAGAATTTGAGCAATCATGTATTCCATCCAATAGGTTTCGGTATGTACATTTTTTTACTTTGGCTTAGGTGAGTAATGTGGTGGAACATATCTATCTCTATCACCATAAAATTCTCTCTAATTAGCACATCTATCAGGCCAATCCTTCTCCCAATCTCTCTAACTAGCATCTCGATCCTTGTTCTAATCTTAATTCCCATCCGGCCTTGGATAGCTCAGACTAGAACCCCTTATTTGGTTACTCAAGAATTGAACTTCTTCATTGTACATAACTTTGAACCTTTCATCCTCCGGACATGTTCCAGTGCTTCCTACTATCGCATTTACCTTCTTAAAACCACCACCCATTACACGTATTGATAAAAGATCTAGATGAGTCATCATTTTAGCCATGTTCCTATCTCTCGCTTGATCCTTTGCCAAGTGTCACATGATCTTCCCTTGTGTGCCCACACAGTTTATGTTTGTCATTTCATCAATCAAAGTAGAAGAAACTAGAATGGTTGACTCATAATCCCCTCCCCTATGAATGGGTTGGTCTGCAGCCCCTTTAACAACCGTGTGAAAACACTGATAAAAAATCTACAAAAGGACGTTGCCCAAAAACCCATGAGAAGGACATTGCAACATTTTTTACTGCAAATGCAGCCATGTTTCGTAGAGTGGCTCTCCATCCAGTGGTAGTTCTGGATTTCATCTCGGAGCTTCAACATCTTGGATAGAGGAACGAAGCTTTCAAGGAATGCCTTGGTTAAGTTATCCCAATAAGTAATTAAGTCCTTACTGACTTGATGTATTCGGGTGCTTCATCCAATACTAAGCATCCATGGTCGTTCAATAATAATATAACACAACTAGTGAGTTGGGGTCGAGTCCCAAGGGAGTGGTTTGTAGTTGAGAATCAATAGAAAAGCAAAAAGGTGTTCAAGTTAATCATAACTATAGACATTTACGAAGGAAAACATGATAAATTAATGGGTGACACAAGTGTCAACTATCAAAGGGGGTTTTGTAAGCAATTATCAACTAAAATGAAAATGCAAATATGGAGACGGGATTCTTGGGATGTGATAGAAATATGGGATAAAATACACAACTGGGTAAATGCTATTAATAGTAACTCACTGTAAAATGGTAACTAGGCTAGACTTTAGTGGGGGTAAATTTTCTCTTGAATCAAATCGGTTTCTCTCAAACACTGATAAGCGGCAATGAAACACAACCTTTGCCTTAGTCCATTCACTCTCTCGAGCTGAATGTGTGGAGAGGGTTTAGGATTCACTCTCTTGAGCTGAACCCACGACAACCCAATAACCACCGACTATCGATTCAGTAGTTTTGGTTTTAAAACATTTCTCTCGAACAAGTCAAAAACACAAAGATAAAGTTGTATTTTCAACTACAACCCCATTTAATTCAAACAAAACTACTGAACGAAATCACCAGTAGACAGCGAATAAAAAATCTATAAGCAATACCTAGTAGTAAATTTAACCCATATTAACAAAATCACACCCCAAGAATTGGGATTTTAGATAGAAATAGTAAAGAGATAGAAATCGATACCGAAAAGTGTTTGCATCAAATGGGTATGATAAATATTGTCTTTACACACGTCAAGGATGAAGAATCTTCAATACCCACTTCCAATTGCTTTGGAAATGAAAATCTTCAACTCTTCAAAGCTAAAAAAAATTGTCTCCAAAAACTGAGTTCTAAAAACTGAGTAATTCGCAGAAACTCATTTCTGAAATGTAAACCTTGATACTAAACTAAAAATTCAAACATATATTTATAGTTGTCAAAAATTGTGCTGCGAAGGATCACTCGGTGCAGTTAGTCGGGATCGCCGATCCACTCGGCAATCCGCCCTTTGGTATGGTTTATCGCCTTTCTGCATTGTCCTTCAGCAACTTCAGGTTCTATAACATTGGCCGATATGGCACTGCCTCGTGGACCCGTTCAGCAACTCACCGACTTCTCCTTTCTATTGCCTATTTGATTTTGTCCTTCAGGGCTTGGCACACTGGGACATTGGGCAAGACCAAGGCCATTTGGCAACTCGCCCAATGGCTTAGGCAATCCGCAGGCCTTCTTTTCTTCATTCTTTCAGCTGCCTTTTTCATTTTTCCTCCATAGTGTCCATGTTTTATTTCTAACTCCAAATACCTGAAACTCAAGGATATACATCATTTATTGAGACAAAATATGCATTTGAGGACACTAAATATATCAAAATAAAGCCTTAAAGGAGTCCAAATAGCGGACTCATCACTTATGCAATTATCCCAACCACTGAGTTGAATCAACAATCAATGAAAATAGCAATAATCTTAATCAAACTGACTCTTGAGTGATATTTTTGAAAGTGAATGGGCCACAAACATCAATCAAGTTCCTTAGATGATCATGATGGTCCTCATAAGCGATCCATCTATACAACCCCTTCATTTGCAGAAATTGGAGCATTGTCCCCGGGATATGAAAGATCACATTCACCATAGTCGGGGGAAATTATATAACACCCGATCAAGATCTTCCAATTGGATGCCATCCTCTATATAACCTTATCAATGATGCTTTTGGGGTTCAAGGTGGGATGAAACCCGAACTATATTTTGATGAAGATCCTAATGAAGAAGCAAAACGTTTCTATGATCAATTAGAAGAGTCTAGTCGTCCACTATGTGAAGGGAGTCCACATTATGCCTTGTCAGTTGTGGTTAGATTAATGAATATTAAATTAGTTTGGAATGTTCCTAATGCAGCAATGGACTCAATGGTTGATCTTTTGGGTGAATTAGTTAATCTAGAGTTTAACAAACCTAAGAACTTCTATCAGGCAAAGCGTTTGGTTTCGAAGTTAGGATTGACGTATGATAGAATTCATTGTTGTGTTAATGGCGGCATGTTGTTTTACAAGACTGATAGTGAATTAGAAAATTGTAAGTTTTGTGGATATGTTGGTTATAATAGGACTCCGGCTAGAAAGATGGTCCCAGTTAAGGCGATGCATTATCTACCTCTTATTCCTAGGTTAAATAGGTTGTATGCATCAATGAGGTCAGCCCCACATATGAGATGGCATTCTGAATATAGAAGGTCGTCGGGTGTCTTGTCTCATCCATTTGATAGTGAAGCATGTAAGCATTTTGATAATGTCTATCTTCATTTTGCGAGTAAACCAAGAAATGTGTGTGCAGATGGCTTAACACCATTCTTTAATGTTGCTTCGCCTTATTCATGTTGGCCGGTATTTCTTACTCCATATAATCTTCCTCCTGAAATGTGCATGACCAGTCCCTACATCTTTGTAAGTTGTGTTATTCCAGGTTCCTGTAATCCAAAAAGTTTGATTGATGTTTATTTACAATCATTGATGGATGAGCTCAAACAATTGTGGTTAGAAGGCGTTTTGACTTATGATATATCAACTAAGCAGAAATTAGTTATGCGTGCTTCTTTAATGTGGACTATTAATGATTTTTCTGCATACGGGATGTTGTCTGGTTGGATGACAACTGGAAAGCTAGCATGTACGTATTGCATGGGAAATAGTAAGGCATTCACTTTAAAGAATGGCAGAAAAAATACATGCTTTGATTGTCATCGTCATTTCTTGCCAATGGACCATGAGTTTAGGAAGATGAAAAATGCATTTAGGAAAAATAAGGTTGAAAGTGACCCCCCACCTCCATTACTCAGAGTGCATCAAATTTGGGAGAGAGTTTCTCAATTACCTAAAGTTACAGAAGCTTCACCTCAAATTACAGAATGGACATAAAGGTTTTAGCCATCTACCCGAAAGGATATGGAAACCAATCACAGAGATAAGTCTTTTTTTTAAAGATTTCTGTTCTTGAAAGTTGTTGGAGAGTACTTTAGACAAGATGCAGGAAAACATTCTTGTTATTACTACTAAGTTGTAGAAGATATTTCCATGTGGTTTTTTTGATGTGACGGTGCATCTTCCAATTCACCTTGTACAAGAGGCCCGCCTCGGAGGTCCGATTCAAACAAGATGGATGTATCCATTTGAGTGGTATCCATTTGAAATATTCACTAAGTTATATATATTCACCAAGTCTTTTATTAACATATATATACATGAAGAAAATTGGCAGTTCTAAGCAAACAATTAAGCAAAGGGGAAATATCGAAGGATCAGTTGTTCAAGGTCATATTGGGAGAGAAACTGGTGATTTTTATTCTTATTACTTTGGTGATGATGTTTCATGTAGGAGAAACATGCCCAATCGCAATGATGAAGGTGATATTGATCTTTTATTTCCACCGATATCAAGTTTTAATCAAAATGGTCGAGGATCTAAAAAGCGTTGAAAGCAAGGCTTCACTAATATGGAAATGCAATCAACTGTGACACATATTTTGCTTAATTGTCAAGAGATTCGACCATATCTCAAGTAAGTGTTAAAAATATGTTTTCAAATTACATACTAATAAGTGTTCATTAACCAACGAAATACTTGAATGTAAAATGATCAGCTTGTTCGTAAACACATAGGGTAATGAAGCCATCTATACTGAGTTTTCCAAATGGCTAACAAACTATGTAAGTGTGAAATCACTAATTATTTAATAATATATTCATGTTATACTAAATTATACTACTTAAAATAAAAATCACGCAGGTTTACAATTAATACTCAAGTGTCTAACATTTGCAATTAATGAAAGAAGTAGCACTTGGACCTGAATCTCAAGTACTGACAATGAATAAGTATTGTGTCAATGGTTTTAAGTTTCAAAATGAAGAAGTTTCTAGGAACAAGAAAACAAATAATAGTGGTGTCTACATACAAGGTGATGTTGATGGTACTGGCCAAACTTTTGAATATTATCATGTCATTCATGAGATTATTGAAGTGAGGTATTCAGGTTGGCCGAAGAAGAAGATTGTATTGTTTCGGTGTGAGTGGTTTGACCCATCACATAGAGGCACAAAGGTGGACCATCAACATAATATAATTGAAGTTAAGCACACCAG
Organism: Solanum tuberosum; assembly: GCF_000226075.1. Lineage (NCBI taxonomy): Eukaryota > Viridiplantae > Streptophyta > Magnoliopsida > Solanales > Solanaceae > Solanum > Solanum tuberosum. The sequence goes on along the minus strand of NW_006238932.1, from coordinate 491,907 downwards.
GAAATACAGAAGTTATGATCATTTTATTATTGCACAAAATGCTAAACAAGTGTATTACACTCCATATCCATTGTGTAGAGACAAAGATGATTGGTGGGCTGTTATAAAAATTAAGCCTATGAGAAGAATTGAAATTGGCAATGTCTTCGATGTGGCGTATCAAAATGATGTTGCAATTGTTCATCAACAAGTTGATATTGAATTGGAAACCACACTACAACATCCTCAGCACATATTAGAAAAAGTATCTGATGATCAAATACTGAATGTTGAGGAAGAAATATCTGAGAATGAGGAAAATGAATCATTTGATGACGAATAATGGGACGATAATGATAATGAAACAACTGAGGTGGACAAATGGGAGAATGATGGAATTGAAACAAGCGAGGAGGAATAGTAGTAGAATGAAAGCTAGTATATGTAAGTGAATTTGTTTTACTAATTTTATTTAATATATGATTTTAATATATTATACATGTAAATTTGCATACAAATGTCATCAGGCGGTGACAGTGATAGACATCACGAGCATCTTGGAGTTAGCTAGACTAATAAGGCTAAAAAGAAGAAGTCAACTAGGAGGCCCATAGATCCAGAGGATATTCCAGAATCTATTTCTTCTGCGCCAGAGCACATCAGTCATGATACTCATTTATTTGATGTTCCGTTTGGTACGGCGGATCCTCGACAATATTATCCTAATTACCGTCGACTAGTTAGAGCTTCCTCTACTTCACAGTCATTGCCTCTATGGAGCTATGAGGACCTACCTTTATAGGCTATTCGTCGACCACGACCCTTATAGGCATGTAGAATATCTGATGGTACTCCATCTCTCACAGGTACATCTCCTCAGTTATATCTATTTGTTAGTTTATTTTATTTATTTCTTATACTTTAATATATTATTCATGAACTACCATATTTATTATGTGTTTTGCAGGTGGCATCGTGCAAAGGATGCTGCCCGGGCTTTAAAAGACTATGTTAGAAGACTTTAAACACAGGCTTATCACTCTTTGAGCGAGATTCCAAACAGTATACGCCAAAAGATGTTTAATGAATATAAGGTATATATTTTTTAGTTAAGTTTAAATATTTTAGTATACTTTACTTTTTTTTTACTATCGATCTAATTAACGCTATTCAATTTTTTTTCTAGACCATGTGTACTTGGAAGTCTAAGTAAAATTTCGTCATTGGGACCACATTTGAGAGGAGGCCATCCACAAGACTGTCTAGCTGGCTAAAGAAAGTTTGGGATACTGATCAACGTCCGGATTAGATGTTGCCTTAAGTTTTTGATGATTTACGTCTGTATTAGAACACATATAAGTTTAATACTATGTCTGAACAAGCCAAAAAGGCTAGAGGCAGTCTTAAGGGTGGCTCGTTGGACACCGTAGGTGCAAGGACCGTTGGAACAATTACAAGAGAGATGGTAAGTTCTAATTCAAACTTTTAAATAAATAATTAGTTGATTCATATATATCGTTAAAATTTTTAGTTTTTATTTATAGGAAAAAGAATTGGGGCGCACTCCCATTGAACCGGAGGTTTTCAAGAAGACTCATGTGAAGAAGAACGAAAATGGATCCGGATGTGTGGGTCGAGGAAAGGGCTGAACGAACTTTTGTAAGTTATTTAATATGAATAAATTTATTAACAGTGAATATATTTATGATATGTAGATATATTGATGTCAATTTTTATATTTATTATGCAGAATGAGTTTCATCAGTACGTCGCTGAAAATCTACATAATTCGGTCCAGATGACACTTGAACTGTCCAACCAAATTTGGAAAGAAAAAGTGGTAGAGGGGACACACAAGGGTAAAGTCTATGGTCTAGGCTCTCAAAATGATGTAAGACGACTCCAGTCAGGCTTAGAAGGTATTGGATTGTCACGTCAAACCAAGGCACTTCACGGTGTTCAGATTGCTGCTATGTCGGCTAAAATAGCAAAGCTTACATTGGCACTGGTAGATTCAGAGCAGAGAGGAGTAGCTAAACAACAAAGCATGAGTGCGACTGTTCAGGAAATCAAAGAATAAGTGATCAACCTCGCTCGTGGACCTACTACATCTTCTTCTGCCGAGAACACCGACGACGAGAGTGACGAGGATGATGATTTTGTAGATCACACTCACAAGTTTTTTAGGTCTCTTTTATGAACTTTTTGAAACTAATTTTGAATAACTTTATAAGTCTTTGTATTGTTATTTAGATATTTTTGAAGATTGATTTAAGTTTGATGTTTTATATGTTGTGTGATGTTTAGAATATATTGTTTGATTGGGTTGATGAATATGAATTTAATTGAATTGATATGTATTTGCAGGTGGGCAGCAGAAACTGTTGCCATGAGCTACCCCCGAGACGTGGACACGGGACCTAGGATCACCAGTGACCCTAAGCTAACCCTATTGGCATGACATGAGCATACTAAGAATAACAACAACTGATGCAGAAGCTTAAATATCATGAAAATGAAAGTGATAGAAAATACCCATTCTAAAACTGAATATATCAAATCTGAGAGTTTTAATACAAGAGAAATATCAAACTCAAACACTAAGCTGAATCTAACTTTGTCTGAAAATGGCCTCTAACTGACTAGAAGTACTGGGACATGCCCTAACAAAATCTAGCAAGACTGAAACTAAAAGACTGAAATACTGAAAAAATAACATGACTATTGTCCTCGAAGAAGGAGGACTCACCAATAATGTTGCTGAGCTAGAGATCGAAAATCAATCTATGCGTGATCTTACTACTGAGGACTTGAACCTACATCATGAGAAAATGTAACGCAGAGTATGCGTCAATACTTGAGAGGTACTGAGCATTCAGGATAGAGTAAAGCTGAAATAACATATAACTGAACAAGCAATAAAGCAAAGATATAAACTGAACATGATATAGATACTGAATATTGAACTAACTAAACACAAAGACCACTTTTATAACATGTTGATACTTAAAACTGACTGTACTGTACTGAAATGTGGTCAATGCAATTGAGTCCGACTGAACTGTGGAGGCTACTAATAACCGACATAAAACCACATGAGTTAAATGGAGTCCAATGTATACGCCTTATCTAGAGGACCCAATACACATGGCCAAAGGTGTAGAGGCATGCTGGCATGATAACTAAAATGATGCCCACAGAGGGGACTCACAAGCTACATGACTCGTAGTTCTAGGAGTATATGGGTGACTAACCCTAGTCCAACTCGGTATTATGCTACTCCCAATAGATTAAATGATTAACACATTACGACTACATTTCCATAATATACTCGATAGCTCAAACTCTCATGTAAACTGAGAATATAACAATTAATACTGATAATGTGACATTCGTAAACTGAAGCATGTGTATATCTGTAATAATCTAATAATCTGACCTAGAATGTATAATTCCTGAGCTAACGAATATATACAACTAGGGATCTAATCAAAAATTGAGTAATAACATGATAATCTGATTTGGAACATTAAATTAACTAGTTCATGATAATATGTTGAAGCTCTAGAAACCCTAGATCTAGTAAATAATAGGGAATCAAGAATCTGACCAAATTCTAGGGATCTAATGGGCGAAAGGTACCCACTAGTGAAATCCCACATACCTGGTGATGAATTGCATGGAGAAATCCTTCGGTTTCAGGGCCGGAACTGGAGGAAACTTGTTGCGTTCTTGAACTATGGTTCTTGACTTCTTTCTCCTCTTAGCGTTCTAACTTTCTAAGATTTGATGAATGATTTAGCTTAGGTTAGTTCTAGTTATGTTTCTAGGCTAAAACTAACCAAAATCACGTAGTTTAAGGGTCCAACGAAATAGGAAAAGAAAAAAAGACCCCAGACTTAATTGTTGTCGGAGTCACCGATTGACGGGACTGACGGACCGTCAATCGACTGACGGTCTGTGCTGGTCAACCGTCAATCAGTACTGGAGGCTAGTTTCTTGGGGTCTGATCCACGGACGAGGACCATGGTCCATGGTCTGACCTGCGGTCCATGGGTCCGGCCGTCGGTCGACCCTTAGACGAATTTAGGGGTTGAGTTCTGGGGGAGTTGTAGATGTGAACCATGGACCACCAGCACAGGCGGTGGGTCACCCTACGGTCCGTGGGTGGCATCCGTGAGTTGCACGCGCAACTTCTTCAAATCTTTTTTGAGGTATGTTTTCGGATACGGGGTGTTACATTATCTCCCCGTTGGAAACATTCGTTCTCAAATGAAGACTAAACTAGCAGAAATGGAGGGAAAGAGCTATAACCCTACCACAAAACACTACAAACTGATTTCTGACTGAACTAAGTTCCAAGAAAATGCAAATACGCTGAAAATGCAAGTACAAACTGAAGGAACATGATACAAGGACTGAAACTGCATATGAATGACTGAAAAACTGAAGAGGAACTATTACCTCAATATGGAATGGAATCGGAAGGAAAAATGTAAGGATACTTGGCCTTCATGGCTGCTTCTGCTTCCAAAGTAGCTCCCTCTACAGACAAACTCCTCCACAAAACCTTAATTTAAGCGACTTCTTTGTTTCTCAACCTTCCAACCTAAAGATCAAGGATTTCAATTGGTATCTCTTCATAAGTGAGACTATCCCTCACATCCACACTTTCTAAAGGCACAATAGACGCTGGGTCACCCACAGACTTCTTCAACAACGAAATGCGAAACACCGGATGTACTTCTGCTAGTTCTATTGGAAACTCTAACTCATAAGCCACTTTACCAATCCTTTTCAAGATCTTGTAAGTGCCTACATATCTTGGACTGAGCTTCCCTTTCTTGACAAATCTCATCACCCCTTTCATAGGCGACACTTTCAGGAAAACCCAGTCATCAACTTGGAACTCTAGTTCCCTTCTCCTTACATATGCATAAGACTTCTGGCGACTCTGTGTTGTCTTAAGTCTATCTCTAATGAGTTGCACTTTCTCCATAGCATCATGAACTGAATCTGGCCCTATCAAGGCTGCTTCACCTACTTCAAACCAACCAACTGGAGACATACATCTTCGCCCATACACTGCCTCATAAGGGTCCATCTGAATGCTGGAATGGTAGCTATTATTGTAGGCAAACTCAATAAGAAAAAGGTGATCATCCAATCTATCCTTGAAGTCGATCACACAAGATCTCAACATGTCCTCTAAGGTATGAATGGTACGCTCTGCCTGAACATCCGTTTGTGGATGAAATATTGTGCTAACATTAACTTGAGTACCAAGACGTTTCTGAAATGACTTCCAGAAATAACAGGTAAACTGAGGACTTCTATTTGAGATGACAGACAATGGAACCCCAAGCAACCTAACTATCTCATTAATGTAACGCTTGGCATAGTCCTCACCCGAATATGTAGTCTTAACCGCCAAAAAGTGTGAAGACTTAGTAACTCTATCAACTATCACCCAAATGGAGTAATGTTATATGTGAATATGAGGTAAACCTCTGATGAAGTCCATATTGATCAGTTCCCATTTCCAAGTAGGAATGTCGATCTCTTGAGTCAGACCTCCTGGTTTCTAATGCTCCACCTTGACTTGCTGGAAATTGGGGCACTTAACCACAAAATATGGTATATCTCTTTTCATGCCATTCCACCAATAGACTTCCCACAGATCATGATACATCTCAGTGGCGCCTGGATGAATAGAATATCTGGAGTTATGGGCTTCTGCAAGAATCTGTTGTCTCAACTCTCCCACCTTAGGAACACATAATCGACCCTAATAGCGAAGCATACAATCTCCCCCTTGGGAGAAAACCTCAACCCTCTGCTGGTGGATTGCACCATTTAGTTCAAGCAATATCGGATCATTGTCTTGCTTTTCCTTCACCTCCAATACCAAAGAAGACTCTAACCCATTTTGAAATGTTACACCACCATCGGATATGCTCATAAGATGAACTCCTAAGCGAGCAAGTCTGTGAACATACTTTGCTAGTTCCTTTCTTTCTTCCTCAAAATGCACTACACTACCCATAGATAGTCGGCTAAGAGCATCTACTAACACATTGGCCTTACCAGGATGGTAATGCACACTCATATCGTAGTCCTTGAGGAACTCAAGCCACCTCCTCTGGCGAAGATTCAACTCTTTCTGGGTGAACACAAACTGAAGGCTCTTATGGTCTGTGAACACATCTACGTGAATATCATACAGGTAATGTCTCCAAATGTTAAGTGCAAACACAATTGCTGCTAGCTCAACGTCATGATTTGGATAGTTCTTCTCATGCACCTTAAGCTGTCTAGAAGAATAAACTATAACCTTACCTCGCTGCATCAATACACAACCTAGGTTGACTCTAGACGAATCACAATAGATAACATAACTGTCTAAACCCTCTGGTAGAGTCAGAACAGAAGCTGTAGTCAACCTAGTTTTCAATTCTGTAAAGCTTTTCTCACAATCATCTGACCACTGAAACTTGACTTTCTTCTGATTCAACTAAGTCAATGCCACCGAGTTTGCTCGATTCCTAGTTCGTATGAGGGAGTTATGCCCTTTGGAAGTTGGGCAGTTGGTAGGGAAATCCGTCCGGAAATTTTAAGGGCACTTTGGTCTTTTCCCTAATCAATTCTTTTGGGTTATATTGAGGTGTTAGGCTGGTTTTTTTTTAATCAGTTCTTTCCCATTTTAAAAGAGTGAGAGTTAGGGCTTGGGATATAAGAATGAAAGAAGAGAACAACAAGAGGAGAAAGAGAAGAGCAAGTAAGGAGATCAAGCAAGTTCCGTCGTGGATATCATCTGGGGTGATCCCTACTAGGTATGTGAGTCCATAGGGTTGGGTTGGTTCTTTCCCCCACCCTCCAAACTCGTTTTATTGTCAAGAAAGGATTGGTTGTGTTGTTGAAGTTGGTGGCTGTATTGTTGATCTTGTTGATTGTGTTGTTGAAGTTCTTGTCGATTTGGGACATGATTTGGTTGTGTTTTTGAGTAGGAATCTCTTGTATGTTGAGGGATTTTCTGATCCTTAGTGGTTGGAGTTGAAACCATTGAAGTTTAGAAGGTTTAAAGTTGGAGAAAAGGGGAGAAAAAGTCGAGTTCTCTGGGCAAGGGCTTGGCGCGTCGCGCCTGCCAGCCCCCCCCAAAAGGGGTTCTGAAGTTTCCCCCTTGGGGTGGCGCGCCTTGTAGAGCGCCTCAGCTGGCCCTCTAATGTTTTAGGGCTGGCGCTACGCACCTTGCAGAGCGCCAAAGACGCTAAGTTTCCCCTTTGTTTTCATACTTTCTCATGCATGTTCCTTCTAATCCGTGCTTGCGCATGTTTTCAGAGGATTATGCCTCCACGAAGAGCAGGCAAAGTTCATCCAGCTATGAGGAGTATTGAGGAACAAAAGTTACCATTTGCCCAAGAAGTGCAAACCCAAGAAGAGATCAAATATGCTGATTTTCGTGAAGAAATGTGGATGTTAAGTCAATCAGGAAAAAGGAATTCTGGGTAGACCATCAGGAAAAACTTCTGGAAACTCTCTTACTATAGGAACTGACTGAAAATGAGGTATCTCAACACTACAGCCATTAACTCGGACTAAGTGATAGATACAACCCTTTGAGACCTAATTCCTCGCCTTAAGGTACGAAATAAAACGACCCTGAGGCACTGCTGAACTACTACTCCACTGTAAGACTGGCTCATTCGGAAGATGAAACTTGACCAATTGAGTTGTACAGTCTAATGATGCATAACAGGTATGAAGCTAATCCATACCTAGAATGACATCAAAATCTACGATGTCTAACTAAACCAAATCAGCCATGGTGCTCTTGTGATTGATAGAAACAAGACAATCACGATAAACTCTCTTTCTGCTAGAAAAGACTCACCAACAGGTGTAGAGACACTGAATGGCTCACTAGGTTACTCAAGAATAACATTAAAGTTCTTAGCAACATAAGGAGTTACAAAAGATAAACTTGCTCCTGGGTCTAATAAAGCAAACACAGTAAAGTAAAAGACTCGAATCATACCAGTGACAACATCTAGCGAATCCTCTTGCTCTTGGCGACTGTTGATTGCATAGAGGCGGTTTACTCCTCCAACAATATTAGAAGAAGCTCCTCTAGGTACCATCCTGTTTGGGGGAGCAACTGATGAAGAATGGGTCATACTTCTCAGATTTCCACTACCTTGCCTGTTCTTAGGACACTCTCGCATGAAATGTCCACTCTGACCACACTTGAAACAACCAGTGGAGCCCTCACGACAAATACCTGAGTGGTTCCTACTACACTTGGCGCAGTCAGGAGGCTTACTACCCCTTTGCGCCACACTACCCTGTGAATAGCTAGGTTTAACTCTGGAACTTTGATCATAGTACTCACTCTTGTTCTTAGGTGCAGGTGTACTAGCAGATGGTGGAGCAGGTCCCTTCTGTTTCTGCGGGAGCGGTGACTGATAAGCATCATTCTTTTGCTGCCTGAACTCGTCCCCTACTATCTTAGCCCTCTTATCCTTAGACTCTTCTCTGTCCTTCAACTTATTCTCCTCAACTTGTTGTAAATGGATCATAAATCTTGCTAGGTCAATATCCCCTATCAGCATAGCTGCCTTGCCTTCCTTGCTTGATTGACGTGAAAACCCAGCAACATATAAACTCATCCTGCTCCTAATGTCAGCAACCATATACGGAGCATAGCGGGAAAGTTGTGTGAACTTCAAACTGTACTCATGAACACTTATAGAGTCTGGATTAAGGGTGAGAAACTCTTTTATCCTTTCCTCTCGCAACTCAGGAGGAAAGAAACGTCTCATGAGAGCACTCTCAAAGACAACCCAACTCACTGCTGGTGCATCCTCAGCCTTAATCTTTTTCCATTGGTCGAACCAGATTTTAGAAACACTCTTTAATTGTATGCAGCTAGTTCCACCCTCTCCGACTCAGCAGCATGCATCACATCAAATACCCCTTTGAGCTCCTCAATGAAGTTCTCTGGATTCTCACTAATACTTGAACCTGTGAAGCTTGGTGGGTTCAACCTTCAGAGTTCACGGAACCTTGAAACATCAACCACTTCGTGTCGATTATCTCTCTGCCCAACATGATAGTTTGCAACTTCACTTAACATCCGCATTTCTTCACAAAAATCAGCATATTTGATCTCTTCTTGGGTTTGCACTTCTTGGGCAATTGGTAACTTTTGTTCCTCAATACTCCTCATAGCTGGATGAACTCTGCCTGCTCTTCGTGGAGGCATAATCCTCTGAAAACATGCGCAAGCACGGATTAGAAGGAACATGCATGAGAAAGTATGAAAACAAAGGGGAAACTTGGCGTCCTTGGCGCTCTGTAAGGTGCGGAGCGCCAGCCCTAATACTTCAGAGGGCCAGCCGAGGCGCTCTGCAAGGCGCGCCACCGCAAGGGGGAAACTTCAGAAACCCTTTTGGGGGGGCGCTGGCAGGCACGATGCGCCAACCCATTGCCCCAAAAACTCGACTTTTTCTCCCATTTTCTCCTGCTCTAAACCTTCTAAACTTCAATGGTTTCAACCCCAACCACTAAGGATCATAAAATCCCTCAACTTACAAGAGATAGCTACTCAAAAACCCAACCAAATCCTTTCTTGACAATAAAACGAGTTTGGAGGGTGTGGGAAAGAACCAACCCAACCATATGGACTCACATACCTAGTACGGATCACCCCCGACGATATCCACAACGGAACTTGCTTGATCTCCTTGCTTGCTCTTCTCTTTTTCCTCTTCTTCTTCTCTTCTTTCTCTCTTATCTCCCAAGCCCTAACTCTCACTCTTTAAAAATGGGAAAGAACTGATAAAAAAAAACCCAGCCCAACAACTCAATATAACCCAAAAGAATTGATTAGGGAAAAGACCAAAGTGCCCTTAAAATTTCCAGACGGATTTCCTTGCCAACTGCCCAACTTCCAAAGGGCATAACTCCCTCATACGAACTCGGAATCAAACAAACTCGGTGGCGTTGGAAAGATCATTCCACGAACTTTGCAACCATAACTGGAACTACACCTAAATCATCCTGAGATAGAAGTTATGACTGATCAAAGTTGGCCAAAACTCACTGATTTCCCACACTTAACCAAATTTCCAGATTTCCAAATTCTTTCCAAAAATAACTAATTCAAATTTTTAAGCTTCTTCCTAGCTATCAACTTGCAAGATAACACAATATCCCCCACTTCAGAATATTCGTCCTCGAATGAAGTTACTCTTACAAGGCTAAGGGTGTAACATCACTTCAAACACCCAACAAGAAATCATGCAACAACAACAACGACTACATGCTCACTACAATTTAGTACCTTGATCGGCATTTCCTCCGGATTCAAAGATATATGGATATCTCTTCTTCATGTCCTCTTCGGCTTCCCAAGTATCTTCCTCAATAAATTGGTTCCTCCAAAGGACATTGACTAAGGCTACCTCTTTCTTTCTCAACCTGCGAACTTGGCGATCCAAATCTGAACCGGAATCTCCTCATGAATCTTTCCTGGTTGAAACTTTCAAACATACTCAATCCTCTACTTCCAACCCTAACGCCCTTCTCCTAACATCAGTGTATGATTTTTTATGACTTTGTGCCATTTTCAACCTTTCTTAAATCATTTTCACCTTCTCCAAAGCTTGATGAACTAACTCTGGATCTATCAACCCTGCTTCACTAACTTCAAACCATCCAAAAAGAGATCTACATCTACTCCCATAAAGAGTTTTATAAGGAGCCATTTGGCTGCTAGAATGGTAACTATTGTTGTAAGCAACTCCATGTAAGATAGGTAATCATCTCAATTATCCTTGAAATCAATCCCACAGTCCGCATTGATACCTCGGAACACCATATCCCCCTTGTTCAAAAGCGATCACTACTTATGAACATTTTTCCTGTAATTCAAACAAGATTGGGTCTGGGTCTTTTTCACCTTTTACTTCTGGCACTGATGATGGGTCAGACCCATTCATCATCACTATTCCTCTTTGTGGAATCCATAAGATTAACTTCTAGGCGTGCAAATTGGTGCACATCTCTTGCTAATTCTCTTTGTTCTTCCTCAATATGGGTGGTGCTACCCCTAGAAAACTTGCTTAAAGAATCAGTAACTACATTTAACCTTACCAGGGTAATAAAGTGAACTCATGTCATAACCCTTGAGTAACTATAACCACTCTTTCTCTCTGTTTGAGATTAAGCTCATTCTAAGTGAACACACCCACATGAACATCATACAACAGTGATGCCATATCTTCAAAGCCAACACTACAACAGCCAACTCTAGCTCATCACATTACACCCCGATTCGCCTAAACTCAACTATTATTCTCAAATCCATTTTAGGTTCAGATACTCAGTATGTACTCAAGAACCAATGTGATAACTAGGCAGTATTCAACTTCTCTTTCCATTCTTGAAAGTTTTCCTCACAAGCTTCAAACCGTTGAAATTTCGGTGTTCTCCGAGTCAACCTAGTCAAATAAAACCCTTATCTAATATATCCCTTTAACTGCTATTTCAACTCTGCTAGTGCCATTCTATAAGGAGAAAAAGAGATAGGACAAGTATCTGGAATGAGATCTATGCCGAAATCTATTTCTCTCTCAAGAGGAATTCTGGGTAGATCATCAAGAAAAACTTCTGGAAATTCTCTTACTAAGTGATAGATACAACCCTTTGAAACTAAATTCCTCGCCTTAAGGTACGAAATAAAATGACCCTTCGGCACTGCTGAACTACTAATCCACTGTAAGACTGGCTCAATCGGAATCTGAAACTTGACCACTTGAGTTGTACAGTCTAATGATGCATAACAGGTATAAAGCTAGTCCATACCTAGAATGACAGCAAAATCTATGATGTCTAACTCAACCAAATCAGCCATGGTACTCTTATGATTGATAGAAACAAGACAATCACGATAAACTCTCTTTCTGCTAGAAAAGACTCACCAACATGTGTAGAGACACTTAATGGCTCACTAGGTTGCTCAGGAATAACATCAAATTTCTTAGCAACATAAGGAGTTACAAAAGATAAACTTGCTCTTGGGTCTAGTAAAGCATACACAGTAAAGTCAAAGACTCGAATCATACCAGTGACAACATCTGGCGAATCCTCTTGCTCTTGGCGACTGTTGATTGCATAGAGGTAGTTTACTCCTTCACCAATACTAGAAGTAGCTCCTCTAGGTACCATCCTGTTTGGGGGAGCAACTGATGAAGAATGGGTCGTACTGCTCAGATTTCCACTACCTTTCCTGTTCTTAGGACACTCTCGCATGAAATGTCCACTCTGACCCCACTTGAAACAACCATTGGAGCCTTCACGATAAATACCTGAGTGGTTCCTACCACACTTGGCGTAGTCAGGAGGCTTACTACTCCTTTGTGCCACACTACCCTGTGAATAGCTAGGTTTAACTCTGGAACTTTGACCACAATACTCACTCTTGTACTTAGGTGCAGGTGTACTAGCAAATGGTGGAGCAGGTCCCTTCTTTTTCTGCGGGAGGGATGACTGATTAGCATCATTCTTTTGTTGCCTGAACTCGTCCCCTACTATCTTCGCCCTCTTATCCTTAGACTCTTTTCTGTCCTTCAACTTATTCTCCTCAACATGTTGTAAATGGTTCATAAATCTGGCTAGGTCAATATCCCCTATCAGAGTAGCTGCCCTGCCTTCCATGCTTGATTGACGAGACAACCCAACAACATATAAACTCATCCTGCTCCTCATGTCAGCAACCATCTCTGGAGCATAGCGGGAAAGTTGTGTGAACTTGAGACTGTACTAATGAATACTCATAGACTCTGGATTAAAGGTGAGAAACTCTATTAGCCTTGCCTCTCGCAACTCACGAGGAAAGAAACGTCCCATGAGAGCACTCTCAAACACAACCCAACTCACTACTGGCACATCCTCAGCCCTAATCTTCTTCCATTGGTCGAACCATATTCTGGCAACACCCTTTAATTGGTATGCAGCTAGTTCCACCCTCTCCGACTTAGCAGCATGCATCACATCAAATACCCTTTTGAGCTCCTCAATGAAGTTCTCTGGATTCTCAGTAATACTTGAACCTGTGAAGCTTGGTGGGTTCATCCTCAAGAGTTCACGGATCCTTGATATATCAACCACTTCATGTCAATTATATCTCTGCCCAACATGATAGTTTGCAACTTGACTTAACATCCGCATAGCTTCATGAAAATCAGCATATTTGATCTCTTGTTGGGTTTGCACTTCTTGGGCACTTGGTAACTCTTGTTCCTCAATACTCCTCATAGCTGGACGAACTCTGACTGTTCTTCGTGGAGGCATAATCCTCTGAAAACATGCGCAAGCACGGATTAGAAGGAAACGTTTCAGAGATAAACTCTAACGCACGAGATGAGTGTGAAAGAAGTGAGATAGTTCCTAAATGTTACAGCTTCCTAATTATAGATGTGGCGCACTTCACATCGATAAGTAGGACTCTACAGACAAGGCTTCATAGACTCCCTAGGACTCTTGAACTCTGTGCTGTGATACATAGTTTGTCACTCCCCGAGCCTACACCCTGGGCGGGATCGGCACCAGAGACCATTGCTGGCCCCAAGCGAACCCTTGGCTTGGCTTTCATAACTCTGCGGAAACCTAACTCAACAGAATAACTCAATACCATGCAACGTTATAAAACAACTTAACTAATGCATAACATGTCAAAAGGCAACTCGTGTCTCAAAATAGGATACTTACATATATACATAGATGAGACACTCAATACTAACTGACTGACTATGTATGAAGCCTCTACCATACTGAGATGGATGTTGGGACAGACCCCGCAACATCCTAATAAAACAAAACTAAGAAAAGAAAACAACTGAGAGCCCCGGAAAGCAAGGATGCTCACCACTGCCTCTGGAGTGCTCAACTGGATCAACGGCGTGCTGGGTGCTGACCCTGGGTACCTGCGTCTACATCGTCATAAGATGCAGGCCAACCGACATCAGTACATTGAATGTACGAGTATGCGAGCTGGAAAGCTAAACCACAACTTAAACTTGAAAAGAGTACTAGAGAACACTTACGTTGGCTCTGTTCGACTCATGAATAACTGAATTTAATATATAAAGCAATAAGACACATGCAATATATTGTCTTCACTACAATTTAAAGAGCACTAAGAAGGAATTTAGTACCTCGATTTGCATTTCCTCCAGATTCAAAGAGATATGGATATCTCTTCTTCATGTCCTCTTCGGCTTCCCAAGTAGCTTCCTCAACAAATTGGTTCCTCCAAAGGACCTTCACTAAGGCTACCTCTTTATTTCTCAACCTGCGAACTTGGTGATCCAAATCTGAACCGGAATCTCCTCATGACTCTTTTCCTGGTTGAAACTTTCAAACATACTCAATCCTCTACTTCCAGCTCTTACGCCCTTCTCCTAACATCAGTGTATGATTGTTTATGACTCTGTGCCATTTTCAACCTTTCTTAAATCATTTTCACCATCTCCAAAGCTTGATGAACTAACTCTGGATCTATCAACCCTGCTTCACTAACTTCAAACCATCCAAAAAGAGATCTACATCTGCTCCTATAAAGAATTTCATAAGGAGCCATTTGGATGCTAGAATGGTAACTATTGTTGTAAGCAACTCCATGTAAGATAGGTAATCATCTCAATTATCCTTGAAATCAATCCCACAATCCTCCTTGATACCTCGGAACACCATCTCCCCCTTGTTCAGAAGCCATCACTACTTATGAACATTTTTCCTATAATTCAAACAAGATAGGGTCTGGGTCTTTTTCACCTTTTACTTCTGGCACTGATGATGGGTCAGAACCATTCATCATCACTACTTCTCCTTGTGGAATCCATAAGACTAACTTCCAGGTGTGCAAATCGGTGCACATCTCTTGCTAATTCTCTCTGTTCTTCCTAAATATGGGTGGTGCTACCCCTAGAAAACATGCTTAAAGAATCAGTGACAACATTTAACCTTACCAGGTCGATAAAGAAAACTGATGTCATAACCCTTGAGTAACTATAACCACTATCTCTCTGTTCGAGATTAAGCTCATTCTAAGTGAACACACCCACATGAACATCATACAACAGTGACGCCATATCTTCAAAGCCAAAACTACAGCAACCAACTCTAGCACATCACATAACACCCCAATTCGCCTAAACTCAACTATTATTCTCAAATCCATTTTAGGTCCAGATACTCAGTATGTACTCAAGAACCATTGTCATAACTGGGCATTAGTCAACTTCTCTTTCCATTCGGTGTTCTCCGAGTCAACCTAGTCAAATAAAACCCTTATCTAATAGATCCCTTTAACTGCTCTTTCAACTCTACTGGTGCCATTCTATAAGGAGAAAAAGAGATAGGACAAGTATCAGGAATGAGATCTATGCCGAAATCTATTTCTCTCTCAAGAGGAATTCCGGGTATATCATCAGGAAAAACTTCTGGAAACTCTCTTACTATAGGAACTGACTGAAAATGAGGTATCTCAACACTAGAGTCATTAACTCGGACTAAGTGATAGATAAAATCCTTTGAAACTAACTTCCTCGCCTTAAGGTACAAAATAAAATGACCCTTAGGCACTGCTAAACTACTACTCCACTCTAAGGCTGGCTGATTCGGAAACTGAAACTTTACCACTTGAATTGTACAGTTAATGATGCATAATAGGTATGAAGCCAATCCATACCTAGAATGACATCAAAATCTACGATGTCTAACTCAGCCAAATCAGCCATGGTGCTCTTGTGATTGATAGAAACAGGACAATCACGATAAACTCTTTTTCTGCTAGAAAAGACTCAACAACAGGTGTAGAGACACTGAATGGCTCCCTAGGTTTCTCAAGAATAACATCAAAGTTCTTAGCAAAATAAGGAGTTACAAAAGACAAATTTGCTCCTGGGTCTAGTAAAGCATACACAGTAAAGTCAAAGACTCAAATCATACTAGTGACAACATCTGGAGATTCCTCTTGCTCTTGGCGACTGTTGATTCCATAGAGGCGGTTTACTACTCCAACAATACTAGAAGTAGCTCCTCTAATTACCATCCTGTCTGGGGGATAAACTGATGAAGAATGGGCCGTACTGCTCAGATTTCCGCTACCTTGCCTGTTCTTAGGACACTCTCGCATGAAATGTCCACTCTGACCACACTTGAAACAACCATTGGAACCCTCACGATAAATACCTGAGTGGTTCCTACCACATTTGGCGCAGTCAGGAGGCTTACTACCCCTTTGCGCCACACTACCCTGTTTAATAGCTAGGTTTAACTCTAGAACTTTGACCATAGTACTCACTCTTGTTCCTAGGTGCAACTGTATTAGCAGATGGTGGACCAGGTCCCTTCTGTTTCTGCGGGAGGGATGACTGATTAGCATCATTCTTTTGCTGCCTGAACTCGTCCCCTACTATCTTAGCCCTCTTATCCTTAGACTCTTCTTTGTCCTTCAACTTATTCTCCTCAACTTGTTGTAAATGGATCATAAATCTTTCTAGGTCAATATCCCCTATCAGCATAGCTGCCTTGCCTTCCTTGATTGATTCACGAGACAACCCAACAACATATAAACTCATCCTGCTCCTCATGTTAGCAACCATCTCCGGAGCATAGCGGGAAATTTGTGTGAACTTCATACTGTACTCATGATCACTCATAGACTCTGGATTAAGGGTGAGAAACTCTTTTATCCTTGCCTCTAGCAACTCACGAGGAAAGAAACATCTCATGAGAGCACTCTCAAATACAACCCAACTCACTGCTGGCGCATGCTCAGCCCTAATCTTTTTCCATTGGTCGAACCAGATTCTAGCAACACCCTTTAATTGGTTTGTAGCTAGTTCCACCCTCTCCGACTCAGCAGCATGCATCACATCAAATACCCTTTGATCTCCTCAATGAAGTTCTCTGGATTCTCACTAATACTTGAACCTGCGAAGCTTGGTGGGTTCATCCTTAAGAGTTCACGGATCCTTGAAATATCAACCACTTCGTGTCGATTATCTCTCTGCCCAACATGATAGTTCTCAACTTCACTTAACATCCGTATAGCTTCACGAAAATCAGCATATTTGATCTCTTCTTGGGTTTGCACTTCTTGGGCACTTGGTAATTCTTGTTCCTCAATACTCCTCATAGCTGGACGAACTCTGACTGCTCTTCGTGGAGGCATAATCCTCTAAAAACATGCGCAAACACGGATTAGAAGGAAACTTTTTAGTGATAAACTCTAACGGACGAGACGAGTGTGATAGAAGTGAGATAGTTGCTAAATGTTGCAGCCTCCTAATTATTGATGTGGCGCGCTTCACATCGATAACTAGGACTCTACAGGCAAGGCTTCATAGACTCCTTAGTACTCTTGAACTCTGTGCTGTGATATGAAGTTTGTCACGCCCGAGCCTACACCCTGGGCGGGATCGGCACCGGAGACCATTGATGGCCCCAAGCGAACCCTTGGCCTCGTTTTCTTAACTCAGCGGAAACTTAATTCAACAAAATAACTCAATACCATGCAAGGTTATAAAACAACCTAACTTATGCATAACATGCCAAAAGGCAACTCGTGTCTCAAAATAGGATATTTACATATATACATAGATGAGGAATTCCGGGTAGATCATCATGAAAAACTTCTGGAAACTCTCTTACTATAGGAACTGACTGAAAATGAGGTATCTCAACACTAGAGTCATTAAATAGGACTAGGTGATAGATACAACCCTTTGAAAATAACTTCCTCGCCTTAAGGTACGAAATAAAACGACCCTTAGGCACTGCTAAACTACTAGTCCACTCTAAGACTGGCTTATTCGGAAACTGAAACTTGACCACTTGAGTTGTACAGTCTAATGATGCATAATAGGTATGAAGCCAATCCATACCTAGAATGACATCAAAATCTACGATGTCTAACTCAACCAAATTAGTCATGGTGCTCTTGTGATTGATAGAAACAGGACAATCACGATGAACTCTCTTTCTGCTAGAAAAGACTCACCAACAAGTGTAGAGACACTGAATGGCTCACTAGGTTGCTCAGGATTAACATCAAAGTTCTTAGCAACATAAGGAGTTACAAAAGATAAACTTGCTCCTGGGTCTAGTAAAGCATACACAGTAAAGTCAAAGACTCCAATCATACCAGTGACAACATCTGGCGAATCCTCTTGCTCTTGGTGACTGTTGATTGCATAGAGGCGGTTTACTCCTCCAACAATACTAGAAATAGCTCCTATAGGTACCATCCTGTCTGGGGGAGCAACTGATGAAGAATGGGCCGTACTGCTCAGATTTCTACTACCTTGCCTGTTCTTAGGACACTCTCGCATGAAATGTCCACTCTGACCATACTTGAAACAACCATTGGAGCCCTCACGACAAATACCTAAGTGGTTCCTACCACATTTGGCGCTGTCAGGAGGCTTACTACCCCTTTGCGCCACAGTACCCTGTGAATAGCTAGGTTTAACTCTGGAACTTTGACCATAGTACTCACTCTTGTTCTTAGGTGCAGGTGTACTAGCAGATGGTGGAGCAGGTCCCTTCTGTTTCTGCGGGAGGGATGACTAATTAGCATCATTCTTTTTCTGCCTGAACTCGTCCCCTACTATCTTAGCCCTCTTATCCTTAGACTCTTCTCTGTCCTTCAACTTACTCTCCTCAACTTGTTGTAAATGGATCATAAATCTTGCTATGTCAATATCCCCTATCAGCATAGCTGCCTTGCCTTCCTTTCTTGATTCACGAGACAACCCAACAACATATAAACTCAACCTGCTCCTCATGTCAGCAACCATCTCCGGAGCATAGCGGGAAAGTTGTGTGAACTTCAGACTGTACTCATGAACATTCATAGACTCTGGATTAAGGGTGAGAAACTGTTTTATCCTTACCTCTCGCAGCTCACGAGGAAAGAAACGACCCATGAGAGCACTCTCAAACACAACCCAACTCACTGCTGGCGCATGCTCAGCCCTCATCTTTTTCCATTGGTCGAACCAGATTCTAGCAACACCCTTTAATTGGTATGCAGCTAGTTCCACCCTCTCCGACTCAGCAGCATGCATCACATCAAATACCCTTTTGAGCTCCTCAATGAAGTTCTCTGGATTCTCACTAATACTTGAACTTGTGAAGCTTGGTGGGCTCATCCTTAAGAGTTCACGGATCTTTGAAATATCAACCACTTCGTCTCGATTATCTCTCTGCCCAACATGATAGTTCGCAACTTGACTTAACATCTGCATAGCTTCACGAAAATCAACATATTTGATCTCTTCTTGGGTTTCACTTCTTGGGCACTTGGTAACTCTTATTCCTTAATACTCCTCTTAGCTGGACGAACTCTAACTGCTCTTCGTGGAGGCCTAATACTCTGAAACACTACCTTTATTCTTAGAGCCTGATGCCCTACCTTTCTGATCATTACGAAACTTGTAGGACGGTACACTAGCTGATGAAGGTGCTGGAGTCGAAGACTTCTGTTAAAAATGCGAGCAATTTCCACTTCCCAATTTTTGTTGACAATAGTCATAGCTACCTGTTCTTGCTTTCTTACGCTCCTTAGCCTGTTCCCGAAGCCTATCACCATCAACCTGCTGAGCATATGTCATGAACCTAGATATGTTCATATCTCCCATCAACATAGCATTCTTGCACTCTATTTTCACTAAGTCTGACACTCTATAAAGAAACTTGTTCATCTGAGCTTTGGAATAAATGACCATGTGAGGAGCATACCTGAAGAGTTGGGTAAACTTGAGCCCATACTCTTGGACCGACATGTTAACTTGCCTCAAGTTCATAAAATCCTGAGCTTTAGCCTCCCTTAGCTCTCATGGGAAAAACATGTCCAGAAAGGTCTCACTAAAGCAATCCCAAGAGATAGGAGCTGCATATGTACCCCATGTTCTCCTTCCACTGAGTATACCAGATATGAGCTACATCCTTAAGTTGGTAAGATGCTAACTCAACCCGATCATTCCCAGTTACCTACATCACTTCAAATATCTTCTTGACCTCATCAATGAAGTTTTGGGGATCTTCTACGACATGAGATCCAAAGAACTCTTGTGGATTCATCCTAATAAAGTCTCGTATTCTGGCTGCACCTTACCCAACATTGGCATTTACCAGAACTAGAGCCCGCTGGTTATTCAGGTTGGCCACACTCTGAGCCAACATCTGAATGGCGTTCCTGAACTCTGCATTCGAAACTTCTTGGTCTGGGACTGTGGATGGGCTGCGTTTGCGTTCCTGGCAATCGCATTCCTGGCGTTAGATCTATGGGGAGTCATGATTATTGAAACGTAGAATGTCGAGTTAGAATGGAATTATATCATACCTTACACATGATAAGTGTAAACAAGAAAAATGAAGATTTTTCTTAAAACACCTTGTAGCCTCCTTCTCATTACATGTGGTGCACTTCACACCCATGAAAAAGACTCTACTTAGTGCGGCTATTCATATATCCTAGGACACTTAAGCCTAATGCTGTGATACCAAGTTTGTCACTCCCCGAGCTACCCACAAGACCTAGGATCACGAGTGACCCCAAGCTAACCCTGTTGGCACAATCATAAGCATACTAGAGATAAACAGATTAATAAAAACTGTGCGGAAGCTAAATAAAAATGAAGTCTAAAATTATGGGGAATACCCATATACTAAACTGAATATATGAAAATAGAGAGTTTAATGCAAGAGAAATATCACACTCAAATACTAAGTTGAATCTAACTATGTCTTAAAATAAGCCTCTAAACTGACTAGAAATCTTGGGACAAGCCCCAAATAGATCTAGAAAACTGAAACTAAAAGACTGAAATATTGAAATGATAACATGACTGTTGTCCTCGAAGAATGAGGACTCACCACTGATGCTGTTGAACTGGAGATTGGGAACCAATCTATGCGTGATTTCACTGCTGAGGACTTGATCCTACTTCATGACAAGATGTTGTGCAATATATGTGTTAGTACTTGAAAGGTACTGAGCATGCAGGATAGAATACAACTCAAATAAACATACGAATGAACAAGCAATAAAGCAAGAGCATAATCTAAACAGGATATAGATACTGAAGACTGAACTAGCTAAAGGCAATGACCAATTTATAACATGTTGATAATGAATACTGACTGTACTGAAATGGTCAAAGCAACAGAGTCTGACTGAACTGTGGGAGCTACTATTAACCGATTATAAAACCACATGAGCTAAATGTGGAGTTCGATGTATACGCCCCATCGAAAGGACCCAAAATAGCCTGCTAGACGTATAGAGGCATGCTGGACTTCCACATTAACTGGAGGTCATAGAAAACTTGGCGAGGTAAGTGCCTACTCGGCGTTTCACCAAATGGGTTGGCGAAAAAAATTAATGTCGTCGAATGGGCGAGAACTGGACAGTTTTAAATTGCCTAATGGTTGATTTCCCAAATTTGTCATGCTTAAAAGTGATCTAAATTTTTGGTTTATGCTAAGTTGTTGTTGGATCTAGTCGGGTGAAGTCTAAGTAACCCACATTTGTGCCAAATGACGTACTATGCCCAATGATGGAGCGGTTGATGTCATTCTTAAGGGCTAAAGTCGTCAAATGGCCAAATTTGGCTAAACCGAGAGAAGTCTGAGTATCCCGGGGAATGGGTAGTAAGGGTCTTAGTCTAATTAAGTTTGTGTATGCTTTGATTTTGTTTTCAGGGGATGCGGGGTTGATTTGGGAAGTTGGGTAGAAACTAGGCGTTGGGTAGTTTGGCGATCTAGGTCGAGCTCGCTGAACCACTCGTTGTTTCGCAGAATCCCCGTTGATTGCCTTTAATTTCATGCTAAAATTGAGTTTGGGTTCTGTAACTTTTGGTGAGAAGCCTGAGTTCGTCGAGTGCACTCGGTGACTCGCCGATCGTCTTTCTTGATTGCCCTTTCTGTGCCGTTAACCCCTAAAATACAGTGTAACATTCGGCGGGATTGTCCTTGCTTGTCAAATGCTGTTGACGATGCATCGAAAGTCCCTTCCCATCATCAACATGCCATTTTACTAGAAATTTTTTAAGCCAATCCTTTCGTTGAGCCCGATCTGGCTCGCCAAAGTGATTTGGCGACTCGCCGACCGGTTTGGCCAGTCTGTCTGCAACTATTTCCCTGCACTTTTTCTTGAAATAAAGCTAACTCTTTTTAATATTTTTGCTGGCTAGACCTAAAGTGGACAGTAGAGACATGCCTCCCTACAAGAGGGCCAAGGGAATCAAAATTAATGAGGATGCAGCTGCATCTCAGGCTAAGGCCGCCAAACTTCCCACCACATGTGGGAAGGGAAAAGGGAAAGGAAAAGCTCCTGCTCCTGCTTCACCGGAGGCTAGCTCTGATAGTGACGGGATCTATGCCACTCACCTCACCACTTCTGAGAGTGAGGGTGAGCACCAGGATCCTCAGGCTACCAATTTTGAGCCTGAGGTTGATGAGCTACTAGCATCTAAGAGGGTGGAGCTGCGATCCAAGAGGATGAATGATCCATCTAGGATCAAAACTCCCCAGACCACCATTATTCCTTCAACTCCAGCACAGGTACTGGTCCTTGAACCACTGGTATAGGGTCCTCCTCCCCGGTCTATAAATAGACTGAATGCTGAGGGATTGAGGACCATCATTGAAGAAAAGAGGCTCTCTATTAATGGGGTGATACACAGATACCCCGAAATTTGGCGCACCATACAGGCCTGTAAGTTCGAGATTTTCACAAAATCTTGGGTTTCCTATATTCCAAGTTGGGTTCGGGAATTCTACACCACATACAGAGCCCTAGTGCCACAAAGGAAGAAGCTGGCTACTAAATTCAAGCCGGTTGATTATGTGGTTGTCAGGGGCAAGAAAGTGTTGTGTGACAGTACTAACATAAATACTGTATTGGAGTGCATCGACAACATTGCAGACACCCACTAGTACAGGATCAAGACTATGTCCTTGGAGAACATGAAATGGTCGATAGCTCCTCTCATATGTGATGGTACTCGAAGGTGGTTGGAGGTAGGAGCTCCGATAGAGAAGAAGGACCTCTATGAAGCAGCGAGGTACTGATTTGGCTTTATCAGTAGCACTATCATGCCATCCCAAAATGAGTCCATCCTACGCCACACAAAAAAAGATTTTCATGGCTTGATCATTGCATGAGAGTGCATAAATTTGGGTATGATCGTTGAGCTGGAGAAGGTCATAAGGGCCAAACAACGCCAAACTTCCCTCCCTTTTTTGGTGCCGATCACTGAGCTGTGCAGACGGGCTTAAGTTCCTCTAGATGAGAAAAAGGATATAGAAGTGACTCCCACCTCCTGTACTGACATAAGAGGATTGAGGTGGACTACTTGAAGGATGAGGTAGAGAAGAAGAAGGTAGCCCCAGTGGATACTTCTCCGGTTGTTGATACTCAGACATTACTTGCAAAGGAAATATTGACTACTCTGGCTCCTAGGCCTTCAGGTACATCTAGTGCTGCCCCTTCTGTTACTCCTAGTTCCTCTACTGGTCTCTTGCCTCCCAGATCTTGAAGTCCTACTACTACTGGCCGACCCCCGCTCACCCAGGCTGCATTACTATGGATGGGGGCAACTAGCATATTCTGCCGATAGGCGTTCCTCCAGGCATGAGGTCACCATTCCTGGCATGATCGAGAGAGCCCTTGCTGATTCTGTGACACACAGAGTTCTACCATTGATGCCCTTGCGGCAAGGATAACGGTGTGCGAGCGTGGCCAAGGGGCAACTGAGGAGGTGACGGCACTAAAGGCCGCTATTGTTGACCTGAGGAGAGATATGAACCAGCTGAAGTCCACTGACATGTCGATGATTTTCAAGACAGTGAAGATCCCTGATGTGCCAGTTGATCCAGATGTACCTCCGGCCACCACTAGAGATAAGGTTCGACTTGAGGAGGTAGATTCTACAGAATCTAAGGATGAGATCGATGAGGAGTTGCTTGTTGCTGATGAGGAGGCTTCTTATGAGGGTCTTATGGAGATTGAGGAGGCCACGATAGATGCAGTTGTTCAGTCTTTGGCAAACACATCCTTGGCTGATTCCAGTGGAGCTGGTATTATTGATGTGCTTCGAGCACTGATGCCCAGGATCAAATTGCTACACCGAGCATGGATACCTCGACAGATGGAGAGACTGTGTAGATAGGACTTTTCTTCACTTCCCTCTGTATCCCTTTTTATTGACTTTTTGGATTTTTTCTTGCATTTGAGGACAAATTTTCTTTTTATTTGTCGTGGGGTGAGGTATTTCCATACTGAACTCTGGTGATTATTGTTATTATTTATACATTGGGTTTGTTTATGTGTTGGCACTGTTTTGTGGATGTTTGAGCTTGTGGCTCCTTATTTTGAATACAAATGATTTTTGGTCCCTTCTGAAAATATTTTGCCACCTCTTGTGTATTTAATTGTGGTTGTTCTTATGCAAATTTGAGTGTCGGTTGTGATCAATATCGATGACTTGAATAGTGTTCTCAATCGAACAAAAATGAATGTGCGGCTACGATGAGGCCAAATGAAGTTGCATAGGCAGTATGTAAACTTTTTACTTCTCGTTGTGACTAGCCGGTTATCGAATTGAGTCTCTTGTGATGAACATTTCACACTAGCAAAAATGTGGAGTCTTGTGTGATATTCGTGCCAATGCCTTATGTGATGAGCTTACCCTGAACCTTGTGTGATGGCACCTAGAATTTTCCCCGTTGGTCCGGTTTACTAAGTGATGCAAGCTCTTGAAATGATCTTAGGCAAAAATTTTAGAGAGTGAAACAATTTGACATTATATCTCTTTTGTGGCCAACTTTGTGAATGTGTGAACTTTGCTTGAACACCTTTTGAGCCTTATCATTTCCTTGGAAGAAACTTAATTAAATTGTGACCTTTCTTTATCCCTTTACCCATAATCCTCATAAAGTGTGGTTTATTTGAATAGCCAACTTAGGCCAAAATCCTAAGTTGGGGTGTGGTGAAAAGAGAAGGTAAATCAAGAAGTGTGAAGAAATCCCCCCTATGATCCATGGTTTTGAAAAAAATGGAACCCCTCCCTATAAAAAGAAAAGAGAAAAGAAGATGAAAAATAAAAAAAATGAAAAAGTTGTGGAATAAAGTTGTGGAAGTTGCAAAACAAATGGGGTTTCCGGCATTCCATGGAAAGTGAATAATGGGGTGAATTGTTGAAGAAAAGGGAAGAAAGTGTTGTTCATACCACATTTCATGAGGATAGTAGCCACTGAGCCTAAATGACCATACCTTTACACTCAGCCCAATTACAAGCCTTAAAAAGACCTTTTTGATCTTGAGTGAGCTAAAACAAATTTTGGTTGGAAAATAAGGGCAAACCTATGGGTGGAGTCATGCATGTGTTCATCTTTGTGAGTATGAGAGTTGTATGTGATTCCACAACTATAAAGTGTTGAACCATTGTGTGTGAATATGGAATCATTCTACGTGTGAGGGCATTTGAGTACCTTTGTTGAGCTTGAACTTGCATTTGAAGAAAGTATTGTGAGCTTGAGAATTTTTGGTAAAAGTGAGTCACAACTTGAATCTTTGAGTGCACAATTGATCCTTGCATGAGTGCGTTGAGTCTTGTCGTGTGCATTCATGATTGAGTCTTGTGTTGCACTGTTCCATTCCTTTTGAACTACTGAACTTGAGTTTTACTTGAGGACAAGCAAAAGTTTAAGTTGGGGTGTTGATGAGTCCGAGATTTGGACTCATTAAGGGCTTTATTTGTATAGATTTAGTGTCCTCAAATGTTTATTTTGTGGCAATAACTGATGTAAAATCCTTGAATACCAGGTATTTGGATTAAGGAACAAAGCAAGGACAGTAATTTGCAAAAAGGAACGTAGCGAGCTGAAAGAAGGAAGAAAAGAGAGTCTGGTGATCGCCAAGTCCATTTGGTGAGTTGCCGAGTGACCATTTGACCGCCTAAAGGTCTAGTGTGCCAATCCCTAAAGGAGAAAATCAAGTTAGCAAGAGAAAGGGGCATTCGGCGGATCGCCGAGTGATTCCGCAATGCAGAGTTAGATCACCCAAAGTTACAGACCTAGAGGATGCTGAAGGTCAAGGCAAAAAGGCAATGGAATTGACCTAAGGGCGGATCGCCGAGTTGATCATCTTGCCCGACTTACTGTGCTAAATGGCCCTTCGCAACATATTTTTGGCGAGTATAAATTTGTTTTTAACATTTTAGTTTAGTATCTTGAGATATCTTTGGAACCTTTTTTTTATTAATTTTGAGTTTGAACTCTAAGTATTGAGACAAGGTTTCCTTAACTTTGAATAATTGAAGTTTTTCACTTTTGAGAAATTGGAAGTGGGTCTTTGAGATTCTTCAATTTGGACCATTTTAAGGATGAAATTAATCTTACCGAGTTGATGGAAATGCAATTTGGTAACAATTTTTATCTTTTTATGATGTCTAGCTAAAACTCCAATTCTTGGAGTGTAATTATGTGATTATCGGCTGATTAACCTTATGAGTATTGCTAATTGTTAGTTTAAATGTTGTTTAGAAGCGATTTCAATCATTACTTGTGGTTTAATTTAAAGAATTGTAGTTGCAAATGCAGTTCTACCTTCGTGATTTTGCTTGCTCGAGAGAGATGTTTTAAAACCAAGATTATTGATTGATGGTCTGTGGGTATTAGGTTGTCATGGGTTAAACTCGAGAGAGTGAATCCTAAACCCTTTTCCCACACATTCAGCTCGAGAGAGTGAATGGTCTAAGGCGTAGGCTGTTCTTATTTTTCATGCTTGTCGATATCTAAGAGAAATTGACTTGATTCAGGGTAAATTGTTCGAGAGAAAGTTTATCTCGTCTATAGTCTAGCTTATTCACTAATATACAACTATTTCCTACAGTTGCAATTACCCATTTGTCTATATAAGCCTATAATCGAATCACATCCCAAGAACCCGTCTCATTATTGTTATTTAGTATTATTTGCTGCTGTTGTAGTTGATAATTTCAATTCAAAACCCCCTTATTTGACAGTCGTTTCACCCCCTGATTTGAATTATGTTTTTATTCGATAATGTTTATTCCTATGACTAATTTGATCATATTCGACCCCAACTCATTTAGTTGGGTTATATACTCATTAACAATCGTTGACGCTTAGAATTGGATGAAGTGTCTTTTAAACGTCATTAATCAATCAGCCACACATTTATTGAGTAAATCAAGGCTCAAATAAAAGTATTGCAACAACAGATTGTCCTAAACGCCATTTGTCGTACATTGCAAGAGTAACTTCTTGTAGCTAAGCTATGTTTCATGCAAGGTCTCACCTCTAAGAATTTTGAAATTTTTGATTTGGAGTCAAAGTTTAACCATCTTCGAGGGTGGAAAGAATCATTCCAAGAACACCTCTGTTAGCTCAACCCACAAAGTAATAGAATCATAAGTAACTCTGCCAACCATCTTGTAGCCTCTCTGTTATGGAGAAGGGGAATAGACTCAACCTTATAGATTATTGGGATATATTCTTGAACAAAAAGGGTCCACATACCTCCTTAAAATTCCTAAGGTGCTCATGGGGATCCTCATGAGATAGGACCACAAAATGATGTAATTCTCACTACGTATTACAAATGAAAAAGCAGAAATCAAAGACAAGAAATAAAGATACATAGATAGACACAAAATGAGGAAATAGAAAGCAACAAAAGGTATATTAAACCTTAAGACCTCAATCCGTTAGACCTACAAGAAGATCCTTACTCTTACGAAGACCTCGAGGGAAATGAATTCACATGGCAACAAACATTTCTAAACAAAAGTCAACTAAAGCTTGTACCAAGATCTCGACACTCATTCATGAGTTCCACAATATCAATATCCAAAGTAGTCTACTAAAATGAGAACCTAAACTAGCTATTTATAGTTTTAGTCAATTATTACTAAAAAGGCCTAAAAGTTGCCCAATAGTAGCCTAAAATGGGGGAAAAGGTGAGCTAGGTCACCCTCGCCTAAGGGACTCGGCGAGTCGCCGATCAAGTAGGCGAGATGACCCCTTCTCAGAGGCTCTTGGACGTTTAGGTGAGCTGGGGTGGGTTTTTGCCTAAGTCATTAGGCGAGTTGCCGAAGGGTCCATCTACTCGCCTAAAGTGGCAGCTTCAATTTTCTTCCATTCACCTCCCCAAGCGATCTTGAAGGCATGGAACCCTTTCTTTGCCATCAATACAAGCTCAAGAACACCTAACTTCATGAACAAACATTGCATTCTTTGGAGGTACCGAACTCGACTTCGAGTGAACGACCTTGGTGCAATACAAATTGTTTCATTCTTTCCTTCTTGAAATGGATTCGTCCTCGAATCCAAACCTTGCAAAACCATGTAAAGTACAAACAACAAATATATCCTTATAGCATGATGTTTGGTACAATGGTTAGCATAAAAAACATTACACCAAGGAGACTCAAACTGAAGGAACAACCAAGTATCCTCTATTATCATGACTATTAATCCCATAGATGGAGAACAAGGAAATTGGCTATTCTTCACATCAAAAGGATAATATCACCGAAGCGATGATACTTCTATAAGATCAAATACTCTCAAACATTCACCGGGGTCAAAATGATATTAGGTCCACATAATTGGGTCATACAAACATGTATAAACCTCAATGATACTCCGACCCAAATGCAATGCACCTTTAAGACAAATAGGAGACTCATTATATGCAAAGAGAGAATAGAGAAAAGTGTCATGCACATTGGGTCATCTAAGGTGTTCCTATATGCAAGATTACAACTAGGTTCAAGGATTCTAGCACTCATTACATCACAAGATAGAACACACAAAGACATCATGACAAATTTAAGATAAACTTCACCTTCTCTTGACAACTAATTCCTACCCCCATAAGATGCACAATCAACAAGATCATACACAAAGCGATAGTAAAGAAAAGGATTTAGAAAACTACCCTTCCTCATACACAACATAGGCCACTCAAGTGGATTGTAAACCCTCAAGGACTTTCCATCATAGGGAAAGGTGTCAACAAATTCATCCAAATTATGCATGTCATCTCGACCAAGCTTCACCACACAAGTGCCACAATTCAACTCATTACCGGGGTCAAATGGGACGTAAATCCATGAACATGGATCAAGTACACCCCCTTTTTGTCTGATTGGCACTCTTATCTTCTAAAAACATTCTCCATTCAAAAGGGTGAGCATTATCATATGCAAACAAGTAATAGGAAAAAGTGTCACATAAATGAACTTCTGTTAAGGTATTCCAAAGTTTAGCCTCCACTTTATATACTAAAGAATCACAACTCATACGAAGAATTGGAACACACAAGGAAGAAGTAACAATTAACTCATAAGCATCCCCTTCCATCTTAACACTACCCTTTCCAATAAATGTACTATCATCTTCACAAAAGAGATTTCCATCTTTAGAAAGTGTGTCATCACACCATAGTGGATTCTTAAACAATTGATAGCTTCCATTAGGAACTTTCCTCATCAAACTATTATGAACGACGACATATCTTCCCTCGTATAGGTCTTGTTTCACACCTTCAACACCTTCAATTGCATCACCTTCTTAGGTTTGCTTTTCACAACCCTCTTCTTGATTGATTGGTGTTTGGTTGGACGCTTGATGGAAGGTTCCAGGTGTGATAGCAGAAGAAGTAGTGTGAGTATGTCCACGTGTGGAAGCACAATAGGTTGCTTGTGGGGTGGAATAAGTGGAGTTAAGTCCACCCTCCACCTTGATCATTCTATCACCCATCATGGACAAACTACCTTGCAAGTTGGTCATCCTTCCTTCCATTTTTCCCATTATTCGACTCATATTAGTAAGTGACCCCATTATAGAGTCCAAGGTAACCTTTCCCTTAGGTTTGTGGGTTTCATTTCCGGTTTCCATGGTACCTAACAATAAGAAAATTCACCAAACAACAAACAACATTAGCGTTAGTAAAATGAACTCATAATCACTCGTGTTTACACACCTTTGATTGCCTCTCAAATTGGCTCGGCTAAGGTTGAAGATTACTTATACTCTATTGATCACAAAGTTTCAATTTCTACTCTTGGTCGGAATGAATTCTTGTTTCGAGAAAAGACGGACTACTCGATTAAAACAAAACAGACTTGGATAAAAAAATAACTATGAAGTAAAACTAATAAAACCACAAAAAGAAATGGCACTAACAAAGAAAAGAATTCAAGAACCAATAATCAACAAGTAGATCAATTACGACTTGAAAATTAGTTTAAGAATCTTGAGAATGATTGAAAATTTTAAAAAGGAAACAAAGGAATTAAGACCTAAGATTAGTGGCATAAAATGAAGGTTTGGTCACATAATTCAATATTTTCTTTGCCAAAGTTGAAGT
Organism: Solanum tuberosum; assembly: GCF_000226075.1. Taxonomy (NCBI): domain Eukaryota; kingdom Viridiplantae; phylum Streptophyta; class Magnoliopsida; order Solanales; family Solanaceae; genus Solanum; species Solanum tuberosum. The sequence goes on along the minus strand of NW_006238932.1, from coordinate 461,453 downwards.
TCAACTCGCCAAAGTTGATGTTCAGCTTGCCAAAGTTGACAGAATGTCTGAGCAATTCGGCGAGCTAGAGTTAACTTTGTCGAGTCACTGAGTGGACTTGGGCAAGCCAAGTCGGGCTCGCTAAAAATACTAGTGTGTGCTGATGAGTCCACAATTTGGACTAATTTAGGGATTTATTTGGATAGATTTAGTGTCCTCAAATGATTATTTTGTGCCAATAACTGATGAAAAATCCTTTATTTCCAGGTATTTGGATTGAGGAACAAAACATGGACACTAATTTGCAAAAAGGAACGAAGCGAGCTGAAAGAAGGAAGAAATGAAAGTGATCGCCAAGTCTCTTTGACGAGTCGCCTAATGTCCATCATCTCACCTAGATTTCCAGAGTGCCAAGCCCTGAAGGAGAAAATCAAGTTGGTGATATAAATGAGCAGTCGACATGTCGCCGAGTGGTTCTGCGATGCAGTGTTGGATCGCCAAAAGTTATAGAACTTGAGGATGTTGAAGGCCAAAGCAAAAAGGCGATGGAATGAACCAAAGGGCGGATCATCGAGATAATCGGCAAGCCCCACTTACTACGCCGATTGGTCCCTCGCAGAATATTTTTGCCGACTATAAATACATTTTCAAACATTATGTTTAATATCAAATTTTATTCTGAGCATTCTTTTGAGAAATTTTTGAGATAGAACTCTGAGTATTGAAACAAATTTTCCTTAGCTTTGAAGAATTGAAGTGTTCAACTTTTGAGAAATTGGAAGTGGGTCTTTGAGATTCTTCAATTTGGACGTTTGTATAGAAGAAATTAATCTTACCCAATCGATTAAAACACAATTTGGTAACGATTTTTATCTTTTATGATGTCTAGCTAAAACCCCAATTCTTGGGATGTGATTATGGGCTGATTTATCTTATGGGTATTGCTAATTGTTAGTGTAAAAGCTGTTGAGAAGTTATTTCAATCATTAATTGTGGTTAAAATTAAGGATTGTAGTTGTAAATGCAGTTCTACCTTCGTGTTTTTGGCTTGCTCAAGAGAAATGTTTTAAACAGATTATTGATTGATGGTCTGTGGGTATTGGGTTGTCATGGGTTCAGGTCGAGAAAGTGAATCCTAAACTTTTTTCCACACATTCAGCTCGAGAGAGCGAATGGACTAAGGTGTAGGCTGTTCTTATTTTCTTGCTTGTTGGTGTTGGAGAGAAATCGACTTGATTCGAGGTAAAATGTTTGAGAGAAAGTTTACCTCCTCTATAGTCTAGCCTATTCACTAATTGAAAGTTATTTAATAATAGTTGCAATTACCCATTTGTCTATATTAGTTTATAATCGAATCACATCCTAAGAACCCGTCTTATTATTATTATTTTCGTATTATTTGATACTGCTGTAGTTGATAATTACAATCAAAACCCCCCATGTTATTTGACATTCGTGTCAACCCCTTAATTTGAATTATGTTTTTAATCGTAAATGCTATTCGTCTGATTAACTTGAGCATATTTACACTTTAGTATTGAATGTTAAAGACGTACCACTCGATGTGGGATTTGACCCCTACTCATTTAGTTGGGTTCTATACTGACTAACGATCGTTGACACTTAGAACTGGATTAAGTCTCTTTGATAATGTTATTCAAATCAAAATGGCAGCGTTGCCGGGGAGTGGTGTTGGTTAAGATTATTTAGTTAAGTTGAATTTTGTTCTTGTTAGTTATAGTTGAATCTACTTACTTTTAGTTTTGGTTTGTGTGTTGCTTGTTAAGAACAGAATAAAGGAGCATGTCTTATAGCAACGGTGACCAAATGGACCCATCTGATTTGATGATGATGATTCTTAGGGATAACATCCTAAGTTTCAGAAAATTGGAGGGTGAGTCAATCCATGAGTTGTGGCTGAGATATAAGGCTCTATTGCAGCACCGATGCTTCTGGAATGCTTCTATAGGGGTCTTAGCCCTGAAAATAGAATAGTGACTGACCAAATTTCTCCAGGTGGTCTCATACGACTACCTTATGCAATAGCAGTCCAACTCCTTGATCATATGGCCAAGACTAACAAGGAGATAGAAAAAGACCAAGAATTGGCCACATTGTTGACTCAACTGGATGTCTTGGCCAAGAAAGTCATGGAATTGGAGGTAATGTCCAAAATGAACGACAAGTACCTTCCCCCTCACAAGCGTAGAAAACGCAAGGAATATGAGGGTAGCCAGGTTGAGGAGACACTCTTATTCATTAATCACAAAGTCGAAGAGCACGACAGAGTGTTGAAGGAGTTAAAGGAGAATGTCTTAATGCTGAATCAGATGACAACCTCTCATGCCATGTTCATTCAGCTGCTAGAGTCCCAAATGGACCAAGTGTTATCTTGTTTCTACCCAAAGCAACAAAAATGGTTGCCTTGTAACAATGAGGCAAACTCCAAGAATGAAACCTAAATGGGGTCTTGCGTCGTGCCGCGACGTTAACTAAGGCGCTGCTTCGGAGGCAACCCAAGTTTTTATTTCCTTTTTTTTAATTTTGAAATAATGGTGTGTTGAATGTGCAGTTAAAAGTGTGGAATGTTTTAGACAAGTGGAGATTGGCGAGCAAAAGTCCAGTTGGCAACTCGCCGAAGAGGTCGGCGAGACCAACTTGGACTCAAGGAATTTTAAAATTGGAGTCCGTAAAACTGGACGTGCCCAGGAGCAAATTGGTGAATCACCATTAGGTCGGTGATCACGAATTTGTCCGCCATTTGGACCCCCACATTAATTGGAGGTCCTGTGAAACTCGGTGAGGTAAGTACCAACTCAGCGTGTCACCGAGCAACCGAGCAAGATGAATGTCGCCGAATGGGTGAGAACTGAACGGTTTTAAAGGCCAAAAGTTCAAAAGTTCAAAATCTTTCACTTTCCCTCACTTTTCAACTTTCCAAACTCACACCTACACTATAATTTCCTATATTCTTGTGTTTTTACTGCATTTTAGTCGTTAATTGTGTGTTCGGAGTTGGATTCTTTGTGGCCTAGCTTTACAACTTTTCGTATTCGGCTTCAAAGGTTGGTTTTCCAAACCCCAAATTTATTTTTAGTATTTTTTACTCATATACAATGATCTTAATCTTAGTGAAGTGTGTTGGGCCTCCCTGATCGTAATTGTATGTTTGTGTGCCTGTTTTAATTCGAATATCATGCCTAAATTGACTAATTGTTAATTTCTCAAATTTCTTTCTCTTTTAATTGAATAATATTGTGGGGTGTTGCTTTAATGTTGTTAGGTCTAGTTAGGTGAAGTCTAAGTAACCAACATTTGTGCCAAATGAAGTATTTTGTCCAAATGAAGTATTTTGTCCAAATTTGGCCAAACCGGGAGAAGTCTGAGTATCCTGGCTGCATGGGTAGTATAGGTCTAAATCTAATTGAATAGGTGCATGTTTTGATTTTGTTTTCAGGGGCTGCAGGGTTGAATTTTGTATTTGGGGTTAAAAGTAGGCACGTTGGGCCGTTTAGAGAGTTGGGTCGAGCTCGCCGAACCGAACCACTCGGTGGTTCACCGAATCCCCCTTATCGACTTTAATTTCATGATAAATCTTGAGTTTGGTTCTGTATATTTTGGCGAGAAGCCTAAGTTCACGGAATGCACTTGGCGACTCGCCTAAAGTTCTTCTTCATTGCCCTTTCTGCTCCCCTAACCCATAAAATGCACTGTAACTTTCGACAAGCGAGTCCTGGCTCACCGACCAGTTCGGCGAGTTTGTCTGCAACTGTTTTTCTGTGCTTTTGCTTGAATTGTTCCGAATTCTTTTTGATGTTTTTGCAGATATGGCTAGAACCAACCTAGACATGCCACCCCGTAAAAGAGCAAGGGGCATTATTATTAATGAAGGAAGATCCAACCCTCCTAAAAAGGGAAGAATAGAGCCTCCAAAGGGAGTTAAGGTCAAAGGTAAGAGGCCAACAACTGAGGTTCCGGAGAACAACTCCGGCAGTGAGAAAGAAGACTTTAACTCCCAAGCTGTATTATCTGAGCCAGAGGATGACTAACCCTTACAGTACGAGAGAGTAGAGATCCGTGCTAGATCTCGTCCTGACTCAGCTAGAGTCCCAACAGCCTCTTCTTCGACAGATACAGTGCCAACTGTGGCACCTCCTATGGCTCCAGTGCCACCAGTAGTTCCTCCTCCCCGACTACTTAACAAATTGAAAGTTGATGGGTTGCGGACGATCCTTGAGGAGAAGCTACTATCCACGGAAGATTTAGTAGACAGATACTCTGCAGTGAGGGACACCCTTCACTTCCACCGGTTCGAGCAGTTCACTAGGGCCCGAGGCCCCTACATTCCTACATGGGTTCGGGAGTTTTAGAAAGCATATGGAGAGCTGATGCCAAAGAGGAAGAAGAAGGCCAACACTTTCAGACTGGTGAAGTCGATCATGGTTCAGGGGAAGGAAGTTGGGTGCAGTAGCGACCATATTAATACTATACTTGACAGAGCTCTAGGTGCTACACTATCATATGAGGGCCTGCCTATTACTCAGTCCTTGATGACTTGAAGGGCTGGCTTGCACCGTTGATTTCTGATACCACCCCGAGTTAGATCGAGGTAGGGGCCCCTATTGAGAAAAAAGACCTGAGTATTGTTGCTTGTTTCTGGTTTGGCTTTATCAGCAGCACCATCATGTCGTCTCAAAACGAGTCTATCTTCCGCCACCCTAGCGGCCTGCCTTGGGATGATAATATTCAGGAAGAGCATTGACATGGGACTCATTGTAAAGCAGGAGATGGCCATGAAGGCCAAGCAGAGCCAGACCTCCCTACCATTCCCGGTGCTGATAACTGAGCTGTGTCGGCGTGATGGTGTTCCTCATGATGAGATGAGAGAATTTGAGGTCACCCCTACATCCCTCACTATATCCGACGTATAGAGGCCAAGTACACTAGGGAGGAGGAAGACATGAGGAGAGAAGCTCCGGTGGACATATCCTCGGAGATTGACATAGAGACGATTCCTGCAGAGGCATCCTTTCCTACTCCAGCCTTCGGGCCTTCAGGTACATCTTCTTCCCCTTCTTCCTCCCAGGCTCCTGGCACTTCTACTACAGCCTAGCCCTCCAGGATTACTCCAGCTATGATCCCGAATATGGGGAACCTGGCCCATTCGGCTGATGTGAGGGCTACCCGACTAGAGGCTGCAGTCTCATGGATGATTGAGAGTGCCATCCTTGCTGCACTGACCCCCCTCCGGACTTTTGTTGATGATTTGACTGTGAGAGTCACAACTTGTGAGAGTAGACAGGGGGAGTCTTCTAAGGTGATGACTTTGAAAGCCGAGGTTGCAGATCTGAGGAAGGATGTGGACTACTTGAAGTCCACAGACTTCACTTCACTATTGGAGGCAGCGGATGATGTAGATGCCCCGACGACCTCTGAGATTCCTCCGGCCACCACCGGAGATGTACATCGGGATGATATGGCAGGTGATGATTCGGAGGCAGAGACCTACGAGGAGCAGATAAATTTGAGAGATACTAAGGTTTATGATGATCTGGCTGACCTTGAGGATGCGATGTTCGAGACTGCGTGCCAGACATTTTTGAAAGACACCACCACGGGTGGGTCCAGAGGAGCCAGTACTTCTGATGTGACTCAAGGCACTGATTCCCATGATCAAACTACTGTTACACCGGGCATTGAATCCCTGACAGATGGAGAGACTGTGCAGACAGGCCCTTTCTTTACCTCCCTCTCTGTCCTTTTTAATACTCTTTGGATATTTTTATTGCATTTGAGGACAAATTGCTTTTTTTTTGTGGTGGGGTGAGGTATTTCCATACCCTCCTCTTGTGAAGAGTGTTTTGTTTATATATTGGGTTTTGTACTGCATATTATGTTTTGACACTGATTTTGTGGATATTTGAGCTTGTGGCTCCTTAGTTTAATTGTAAATGATTTTTTACCCTTTTTGAAAATTTTGTGCCACCTCTTGATTGTGTTTTAATGTGGCTGTTCTTTTGCAAATTTGAGTATTGATCTTGATCAATACCGATGACTTGAATAGTGCTCATAATCGAACAAAAAAAGAAAGTGCGGCTACGATGAGGCCAAATGAAGTTGCATATGCAATTTGTGAACCTTTTGCATTTGGTTGTGACTAGTCGATTATCAAATTGAGGCTCTTGTGATGAACATTGCACACTAGCAAAAGTGTGGAGTCTTGTTTGACATTGGTGTCAATGTCTTGTGTGATGAGCTTACCGTGATCCATGTGTGATGACACCTAGAATTTTCCCCGTTGGTCTGGTTGACTAAGTGATGCAAACTCTTGAAATGATCTTAGGGAACAAATTTAAAGAGTGAAATAATTTGAAATTATACCTCCTTTGTGTCCTACCTTGTGAGTGTGTGGACTTTGCTTGAACACCTTTTGAGCCTTAGCGTTTCCTTGGATGAAACATGATGAAATTGTGACCTTTCTCTATCCCTTCACCCTTAATCCTCATGAGATGTGGTTTGTTTGAATAGCCAACTTAGGCCAAAAGCCTAAGTTGGGGGTTTGGTAAAAGGAGAATGTAAATCAAGAAATGTGAAGAAATTCCCCTCTACCCATGGTTTTGAAAAAAATGGAACCCCTCCATATAAAAAAAGAGAGAGAGAGAGAAAAAGAGAAGAATGAAAAAGTTTTAAATAAAGTTGTGAAAGTGCAAAAGAAAATGGGGTGTCCGGTATTCCATGTAAAGTGAATAATGGGGTGACTTTTGAGCATCAATGAGAATGATGAAGAAAATGAAAGAAAGTGTTGTTCATACCACATTTCATGAGGATAGCAGCCACTATGCCTAAATGACCATACCTTTACACTCAGCCCCGTTACAAGCCTTGAAAAGACCTTTTTGATCTTGAGTGAGCTGAAAAAAGTGTTGATTGGAAAATAAGGTCAAACCTATGGGTGATGTCATGCATGTGTTCTTCTTTGTGAGTGTGAGAGTTGTATGTGATTTCGGAACTATAAATTGTTGAACCATTGTATGAATATGGAATCATTCTTTGTGTGAGGGCATTTGAGTACCTTTGCTGAGCTTTAACTTGCATTTGAAGCAAGTATTGTGTACTTGAGAATCTTTGGTAATGGTGAATCACAACTTGAATCTTTGAGTGCACAATTGATCCTTGCATAAGTAAGTTGAGTCTGTCTTTTTGTGTGCATTCATGATTGAGTCTTGTGTAGAACTATTTGAAACATCTTTTTTGAACTGCTGAACTTGAGTTTTACTTGAGGACAAGTAAAAGTTTAAGTTGGGGGGTGTTGATGAGTCTACGATTTGGACTCATTTAGGACTTTATTTGGATATATTTAGTGTCCTCAAATGCTTCTTTTGTGCCAATAACTGATGAAAATCCCTTGATTTCCAGGTATTTGGATTGAGGAAAAAAGCATGGATACTAATTTGCAAAAAGGATCAAAGCGAGTGGAAAGGAGGAAGAAATGAAGGCCTTGTGATCGCCACGTCCCTTTGGCGAGTCACCTTTGGCGAGTCATCGAATGTCCATCTTTTAGGACACACCCGAACTTGGGAATAGTAAGCCAAGCTCATCACTTCTAGGAAAGGCCCTTTAGCCACCACCACCTATACTTGGTGTAAAAAGATGAAGAAGAATGGTGTTAGTACAAGAATGCAGTAAATATGATAACCATGCAAAACATGCTTTTAAAAGTACATTTAGTTGGAAACTATGCATCATGCCTTTTTAGAGAAACTTCAAGAACATTTAGTACAT
>NW_006238932.1:451530-451727 GCF_000226075.1 Solanum tuberosum | reverse complement strand
ACCTAACATGTATATGATCAAACATTCATATAGGGGTCATATAGGTAGGGGTCATTCTACAATAGTACCTAACATAATCAATCATGTAGACCACACCTTATCCTAGAATTATCATTCACATTATACTCCTCATCATCAGCACACTTTAAACATCATGCTAGCATTGAGGATTTCATACATAACCTTCATAGCATAAC
>NW_006238932.1:439062-450948 GCF_000226075.1 Solanum tuberosum | reverse complement strand
GGGTCTAATTTTAGGTTTTGGGGTTTTAACCAACTTAAAATACCCTAAAATAGGTAGAATAACCATTTATAATAATTCCCCAAAGTACCCAAACTACCCCTCACTTAGTTGGACGTTTTAAATATGTCAAACTTGAGTTTTATTTTCGCAGATTTTGTCGGGAAACAAGTTTGCGACGCGGAGATGTTCCCACAGGTTTCTGGAAATTAAATTACGAGACAGTAGAGTCCGTGATGTGTCTGTGACGCGGACCAAACTTTTTGGCCCTTGGTGGATCAGGTCCGCAACGCGGAGCCACTCCCTCCATGCACAACTTCAAGCTGCCTTGGCAGCTTGCTTGACCAAGGTTGGGGTCCTCATCGGGGATCCTTAGGGTGGCCCTCGGGGTGTCGTATCTGAACGTTTTGACCCTAAAATCATTTATTAAGACACTAGGGTCACCTCCACTGTTTTTTAGACTCCAAACAACACATAAAAACATGAACAACATACTGGAACACACCAACACGTAAAAGACTAGTTTTCGAACTTCTTGGTCGTCCCTTGACGTTTGACTTCCAAACTCATTAAAACTTACTTAAAAAGGCTATTCTACATTATTTTGACAAGTTATTTATGCATAAAACCCATGTGAGGCTCTACTTTATCCTACTTCATTTTGAGGGTCGTTACAGAATCATCATTTGTGGTTGATGTAAAGTCTAAGCAACATCTTGATCCTATTTTGATGGAATTGAAGGAATCGGTTCTCAACAAGTCCATTGAGGTTTTCTCACAAGGGGGAGATGGGGTGCTTAGGTACCAAGATAGGTTGTGTGTTTCGAATGTTGATGGTTTGAGGGAGAAAATATTAGAAGAGGCTCATGGTTCACGGTATTCTATTCATTCGGGAGCCACCAAGATGTACCGTGACCTACAGGAAGTCTACTGGTGGAATGGTATGAAGAAGGATATAAAGGGTTTTGTGGCCAAATGCCCAAATTGTCAACAAGTCAAGGCGGAGCACATGAAACCGGGAGGTTTGCTCCAAGATATGAATATTCCCACTTGGAAGTGGGAGGAGGTGAATATGGATTTTTTTGTGGGGTTGCCTTGTACGCGAAGGCAACACGATTCTATTTGGGTCATTGTTGATAGGATGACTAAATCAGCCCATTTCATTCCCATCAAGGTTACTTTTTCGACAGAAGACTATGCTAAGTTATACATCAAGGAGGTAGTGAAGTTGCATGGGGTTCCTTTGTCTATCATATCGGATAGAGGTGCTCAATTTACTTCACATTTTTTGGAAAATATTCCAACAAGGGCTTGGTGCAAATGTTAAACTTAGTACCGCTTTCCACCCTCAAACGGATGGTCAAGCGGAACGGACCATTCAAACTTAGAGGACATGTTGAGGGCGAGTGTGATTGATTTCAAGGGTAATTGGGACAATCATCTTTCTTTGATAGAATTTGCCTACAACATTAGTAACCACTCTAGCATTGCCATGGCTCCATTCGAAGCTCTATATGGGAGAAGGTGTAGATCTCTGGTTGGGTGGCTTGAGGTAGGTGAGTTTTCTCTAATTGGTCCCAAACTAGTCTATGATGCCATTGAGAAATTTTGATGCATTAGAGAAACGTTGAAGACGACCCAAATTCGGCAATAGTCTTATTTCGATAATAGAAGAAAGGATCTTAAATTTGTGGTTGGTGATTGGGTCTACTTGAAAATCTCGCCTATGAAAGGCGTTATGAGGTTTCGCAAGAAGGGGAAACTTAGTCCCCGGTATGTAGGGCCATACCAAATCTTGAAGCATGTCGGGAAAGTGGGATATGAATTAGAGTTGCCAAACAAATTGGCCCCAGTTCACTCGGTGTTTCATGTTTCCATGCTTAAGAAATACATTGGTGATCTGGTGTCCATCCTTCCTTTAGAGGGTTTAGGAGTTGATGAGAACCTTTCTTATAAGGAGGCCCCGGTGGATATTTTGGACCGACAATTGAAGAAGTTAAGGAACAAGGAAGTAGCTTCCGTTAAGGTTCTATGGAGGAATCACTTAGTTGAGGGTGCTACATGGGAGGCCGAGGCCGATATGAAGTCCCGCTATCCTCATCTTTTCCCTTCTACTCTTATTCAAGCTTGAGGTAACTAGATCCTCTTAAGTTTAGTGTTTTGGGAGTCATGTGTGTTGTATGAATTTTCCATGATTTCCCTATATTGTGCATGTTCTTGTGAGAATTCATGTTTTAGTATATATTGAGATTTCATAACATTTATGTTCCTTATGTTGGTTTGCATTTTTGTATGATGATTGCATTTTTGACTCCATGAGATGAAATGATGAACATGCTTAATGATGTGTTGATGATATGACACATTGGCTCTATTTTGTTGTGTTGAGCTTGCTTGTGTTGGAAAAGGTAGTTCCTACATCTTGTTGTTAGATAGAGGTTATGATGTTTCCTCCTATGATTTGTACCTTTTGTGATGTCTAGTATGACGGGCTGCTAGTTTTAAGTCTTTATCCCCTTAATACGTTTAAAGTGGCATTCGGGGACGAATGTTCCTAAGGGGGGGATAATGTAACAACCTGGAAAATCAATAGGCTAAACTAGAGCCTCATCGTGTGGGTTGGTATAACTTTGAGTTGGTGTCTAGGTTGAGTTAGGATTAATAGGCGCGTTTATGTAATTTCTGGAGATGTTTAAAAACCTAATTAAAGCTAAAATGAGGAAGGTAAATATCTCGGATGAAGGTAAGGACCTAAACTATCAAGGAAGGGTGAAGGAGAACCTTGTTTGCTGTTTGGACAGGATGGCGATTGGCAGCATGGTCGCCCAAGTCACTTGGCGATGCGCCAAAGTGCACTTGGTTGCCTAGTGTGCTGTCCCTCCTAGCCTATGCTACTGGACGAATGGGCGAGATGGGTTGAGGGTCGCCTAATGGGTTGGCGATTCGCCAAACAGACCTCCCTATCGCCTAAGTGAACTGCCCACTTTGGGAACTGACTGGAAATATGGGAAAGCTTAAGGGTCATTAGGCGAGTCGCCTAAGTGACTTGGCGAGCCAAGGGTGCCAAAGGGCGAGGTCAAGTGGGCCAAGCATAAAAATTGATGTTGAGGTAAGGGCTTTTAAGTAATCTTTCCTAAACTTGAACCAATACTTTCCTAGTCTTTTCCTAATAAGTATATATACTTTTTGAAGCCAAAATTCTTCCTTTTTAGTTACTCCCAATTAATAAAAGAAGAAACCCAAGAACAACATCTTTCTCTCAATATTTCTCTAACCAAGAACTTGAAGGTTAGGACTCAAGAATCCATCTTCTCAATTCTAATTCGTGGGCAAACCTTCAATTAAGGTATGGGAACCTTGATTCATGGAACATCTTTCTCCATGAAGTCCTTCAAATCTTGATTTTGAAATTGTTACATTGTTCAAAAACTAGGGTTTCTATTCCAACCATGGGTTCTTCCTAAAAATGATTTTATTATGTTAATTGCATTATATTATGGATGAATAGATGTTTAATGGTGTTTTTTATTGTAAAATTATCCTTGAACCCATGAACACCCCCATGATCCCAATTTCAAATAATATGATGGGTGTATTGATGCAAGATGATTATTATGAATTGTTCGTATGTGAATTTAGTTATTGAATCTTGTTTTGTTCATGCCTATTGTTGTACCTTTTGGTGTAATTGTGAGACATGATTCATGACCTTGAAATGGGGTAAATTTCTAGGGTTTGTACATGTTGATGGAAGTTGTGTATAACCTATTGATTCACTTAGAAAGTAAATCTCCTGTGACTACTATGTGAAGTATGGTATTGTTGAAAGCTAGTTCTTCCCTTACCCTTATACTTGATGATGCATGAATAGTCTAGGATGATGATGATGTATGGTGTTGATTGAAAGTCTAATTCTCATGAAAACTCTATGAATGTAATGTGAAAGTCTTACTCACACACTAATGTTGATTCTAAGGTTGAAAGTACATTCTCACCTTTAATGAATCTATGAGCTATTCTGATGGATTGTATTGAATGAGGAATAAAGCATTCCTTCACACATGTACATGCAATTCAAGACTTAATTATGTATTTTGTGAATTTATGCTTAGCACCGAGTCGATATGGACAATGAGGTAAAGGCCCTCCCGCCAATGCAATAGTGAGGGTCATCCAAAGCAAACTCATGAGATGAAAGCCCCTTCGCCAATGCAATAGGGCGGGTTTCTAGGAGCAATCTCCCTATCCTATAACTATGTGCCAACATAGGACTTAGCTAGTGGATCTACCTAGATGCTATACAGTTAGTCCTACCTTAGGCAAGTAGGACACCTTCTTGGGTGTGGGGTTAAACGACACCGGATTCCATGTAGCTCACATGGTCTATGTTGGTTATGCTATTTTTCCCTAAATGAATGATAATGAATGAGACATAGGCTATGCTATGACCTCTTGATGAGTTTACTTAGTAGGAGTAGGGGTATGGGACTTCACTCCCACATTGCACATGTGGACTTGGTAGGATGTTGTGGGATGGTTCCTTATTATTGTAATGAGATACAAATGCATACATGTGTCTTAAATGGTTAGTTACTATGAATGACCTTCCTTGTATTCAAAGCAATGTTCATGATTATTTCCTTATTGGTGACTAATGATTATAATGAGATTTAAAGGTGATATGCATGACCAAGAGAGCTTCAAGGGGACACTTAGTAGGGTTGGTATTATAAGGTGCCAACCATACATTGCACAATTGTTCCTTAGAGGTTGCTAAGTTGTTTATATATACTATGTAGTGAGTATAAGTGTAATTATAGCTTGTGTTGTACATTGTATATGCATGTTGATTTCTAAACTTGACAAAGGCATACTTTTCTAACAAAACTGTCCTTTTTATCATATTTAAGGTTTTTATGCATGTTTCCATACTTGGTACATATTATGTGCTAACCCCTTCTTCCTTCTACATATTAATGAGTGTAGGTTCCCACTAGTTGACTTTCACTCTCTCCTTTGAAGAAGACTTCGATTGCTTTCTCCAAGTAGTGGTGAGTCCTCAAGTTCGAGGACGTGATTTCCTATTTTCTTAGTTCATTTTGTATCTCGTATATTGAGACTTTTGTTGATGTAAAGGGCTAAGTCCCAAACTTTGTATTCTTATATTTTAGATGGTGAATGTGACAAAGTCTAGATTTCCTATTACTTTCTTTTATGACAAGTGAAGTTGAACTTCGATTGTAAAGTTTTAAATTTTCCGCATTATTTTCTATGTCTTATGTAATGATGATGCTAGAGGCTTGTATGAGACACCTTCGGGGTCAAGTACGCCACGTTATGTCTAGGGGGTACTCCCGGGTCGTGACAGTATTGATAATAACTGATACTCAAATTTGCACAAGAACAACCATAATCACACACAAAAGAGGTGGCACAAAATTTTCAAAATAGGTCAAAAACCATTTCCATTCAAAAAAAGGACTCACAAGTTAAATCATCCACACAAGCAAAAGAACATCAAAACACAACTATAGATCTCAAAACCCACCAAAATGTAATCACAAGAGGTAGGTATAGAAATACCTCACCCACCCACAAAATAAAAGCAGTTGTCCTCAAATGCACTAAAACACCAAAATTAATACAGACAACAGAGAGAGAAGTAAAGATATCATCTTGTCTACTTAGTCACTCCATCTGTCGGGGCATCAATGCTCGGTGTAGCATCAGTTGTACCTGCACTCGACCCAGCCATAGTAGTGTCTCTCAAGGAGTTCTGTTGGGTAGTCTCAAAAATAGCACCCTCTAAGTCGGCCAGATTATGATACACAGCTGCATCTCGCTCCCCAAGCTGCTCCTCATCAGTCGGGGCCTCCGAATCAACAGTATCAGCAACATCCTCCGTGGTACCATCTCCGGTGGTAGCCGGAGGCATATCAGAACTAGTCTACACCTAGAAGGTCAGGAACCGCTGTTGACTCAAACAATGAAGTGAAGTTTGTGGACTTTAGATGGTCTACATCCTTCCTTAACTCGGAAACCTCATCTTTCAAAGCTGTAACCTCAGTAGTCACCCCCTGTCCTCTCTCATAAATCTCACTACTCTCACCGTGAGAGCATCAATGGAAGTCCAGAGAGGATTCAAAGCAGCTAAAATGGCTCGCTTAATCATCCAGGGAACCTCGGCCTCTAGCCGGGAAGCCCGCACATCGGCAGAATGGGCTAGGTGCCCCATCTTAAGGAGCATGGCATGAGTGATGAGAGTCCTCGAGGTAGTGGTACCTGAAGAAGCTCTAAGAGGTTGTGATTCAGTAGAAGAATCTGGGGTTTGGGAAGGAGTGGAAGTAGATGTAACTGAAGGCCCGGAGTAGACAAATTTGCCTCTGCAGATATAGACTCAACATCAACCTCCTGGGACGTATCCACCGGAGATGCTCTCCTCCTATCCACCTCATCCCGTGTGTACTCGGCCTATATACACCGGATGTCGGTGGAGGATGTGGGTGTAATCTCAATATCCCTCTTCTCGTCAAGAGGAACTCCAGCCCTCCGACACAACTCTGTGATGAGCACTAGGAATGAAAGGGATGCCTGGTGCTGTTTGGCCCTCAAGGCCATCTCCTACTCTATAATTAACCCCGGATTCAGCTACTTCTTAGCCATGATGGACCCGAGACAGGCCGCCTTTAGATGGCGGAGAATGGACTCATTCTGTGATGGCATGATTAAGCTACTGATGAACCCGAACCAATATTGAGCCGCTATGTTCAGATCCTTCTACTCAATACGGCCCCCCGCCTCAATCCACCTCACGGTGGTGTCAGAAATGAGGGGATCTAGCCAACCCTCCAAGTCATCCAGGGTCTGTGAAGTGATCATATTCTGATATGCGTGCTCGATGTCTGTGGCCCTGTGAAAAATGGTATTTATCTTACTGTTGTCGCATCGCATTGTCGTCCACCGGACCACTACATACTCTACCAGTCTGAAGGCACTGGCCTTCTTCTTACCCTTTGGTACCAAATCACTGTATGTTGTATAAAACTCACAGACCCACAGAGGAATATATGGGCCATAGGGCCTGGTGAAGATCTCAAACTTGTGGAACCGAAGTGTGTCCCATATAAGAGGGTACCTATCCACTACTTCGTCCGTGGAAAATCTCTTCTCTTCCAGGATGGTCCTCAATCACTCGGACTTTAACCGGTTGAGTAACCGATGAGGAGGATCCTGAATTGGTGGTGCTAGGACCACTGTCTGTGCCAGAGCTGGCAATGTAACAACAATAGGAGGGGTAGACTCCGGGATCCTAGAAGGATCTTCACGAGCCTTTACACGAATCTCTACTCACCGGGTTTGCAGTAGTTGGTAATCCTCAGGCTCAGAGAATGAGGCCTGAGAATCAAACGAATCCTCATCACTACCGGAATTGTGCTCTGGTCTCTCATCTACAGGACCTTTGCCCTTGCCTTTCCCTCCCTTCGGAGGCGCTTTCTTAACCTTGTAGTAAGAAGGAGTTGCTCCCTCATTTATAACAATGCCACGTGCTCGTTTGCGGGACGGCATGCCACTTTCATCCCAATTGGTTCTAGTCATATCTGCAAAATACATCAAAAAGTGTTAGAAATTATTCAAGAAAATTGTAGATTTGAAGTTGCAGAAAGACTCGCTGAACCAGTCTAAAACTCACCGAGTCAATTTAATTATTTTTTATTTTATTATGAATTGAAAGTTTCCTCTAGGCATGTTATCCGTAGATTTAAGATTTAATAAATTAAAAAGGAAAAAAATACTACCCATTTCCCCTACGAAAACCCACAGTCTTATTTATTTTACTAACAATAAGTTCATCATGTTTAATTTTTAATATATTATTTATTAATTATTTCTTTTGGATTGAAAGTATTTTTTTTTGTCAATTGGCAGTTTTTAAACAACATGACATTATCCCATTTGTCCACTTATACTCAAAAATACATAGGACAAAAATAAATATTCTAATTAGAAAATAAAAATAAGAGTCCAAGAAAATTTAACAACTTGTAGAATCTGTTTTTTTTTTAAAATAAAAATAAAAAGAATAGAAAATAGTTATATTACCTGTGGTAACTTTCTAATTTTTTTTAAAAAAAACTTTGAAAATATCTATTGATTTTGTAAAATTTTAAATTTAAGTTTAAATTTAATAACTAATGCAGATTAAATTATTTTAAAATTTTAATTTTTAAAACTAAAAAATGGAGAAATTTTGTGATGCTGACATATGACACTTTTTCTTCTCCTATTATATATAGATAGATATTTCTAAAAAAATAACTCTAATCTCTTAACATGCTATATCAAGATTTTAAATATGCCAACACGTTCAAAATACAAGGTACATACATATATATGTCATACACATAAATGTATAAATTCTATATTTTTCTCTACATAACCTATTACTTTTATCTACTATCACTTTTATGAATGTTACTTATTTATTTTTATACTTTAGAAATTCCTACACTTCAATATACATATTATTTTACTACATCTAATTTATCGCCAATTTATTCCTACATGTAAACAAAATAATAAACGTTCATATTTTTTTTTTTAAAAAAAACAACATCCATGTTTATACTAAACTTTATAATAAACATATTTAAGATCACAAACTTTATATAATATTTTAACATTTAGTATAACTTTATATAATATTTTAGCACTTAGTACCATTTATATTTATTTTATCTGTTTATTTTTAGAAACTCCATTATATCTATTTTTATTCAAAAACATATATTACACATACTATTATATATATACACCCAATTACTATCTCCTTTTATTTTCTTTTACATACAAATAAAACGACAATTTTTCATATCATTTAAATTCAACATCTACATATTTATCTACGACAAGTTTTTATATAAGATACATCTTTTTTTTTATAAATAAAATTGGCATACCTTTAAGCACATTTATTTTATCAATGTATATGTGTCGTACCTTGTATCTTACCCTTTTTCTTAAACTAACGAGATTTACTTAACATTAATTTTAAAGAAAATAAATGAACAAATTTTCCTAATTATTTTTCCTAAATTGAGTTTAAGGACTATCTTCGGATAGGCTCTGAGGGAAACCTAATACCTTCTCCTCGAGTAACCAATACTCTTACTCAGAATTTCACTGATTTCGCAAATCAAAACAGAGTTTACATTTACATATTTAAAAATGGTTTTCGTAATATTTTCCTTAAAATTTAGGTGGCGACTCTAAAACAAACACAAAATGTTTTTTTCCAAAAAATCAGAGTGTCAGCCATATTATGTTGTGAACTGTTTCGGCCGGCTCGAAATAGGCTGCACCAGCTTGGCGACTCTGTTGGGGATCTTACTTGGGTTTTAACCTTAGAAAACTTGATTTAGGAATAATACTTGTGATTACTTGTTTATTTCTGCTTGTTTGCTTTACCGAATTGATATATTGTTTTGACTGAAAGGTCGCAAGTGAAATCTAAGCTTGTGTTCCTTATTTGTTTTAAAACACTACTTGTTACTACTTTCGCTACACTATATTTTGCACATTCTATCGAGCGTTTGGCCGTACACAAACACACACTGAACACGCGAGGGGTGCTCCTGCACTCCTTCAAAACTCTTTTTGGATTCCTTAGTTTCAGAGTTGGTGCAATTAAGATAGTGCACCTTCTCGCAATTACTCAGTCCCACTCTCAGTCATCTAGGGAAAAATCCTACTATAAAAATAGGTCATGTTGCATAGCCATAGGCAAGACAATATAAGGTATTGTCATTGCATTTAGGAAACCACCCAACGTCAAAGAGTTTCTTCTTTAAAACTCGACGACATACACTTTGTGTGAAATTGATATAAATTATCGAAGCTAAAACACTTAACGGATTTGGAGCAAATAACTCATTACACCCTTTACCCTCTTTTCAAATGAACCTCAACCAAGACTTGCCACATATCCAAATGGTCATTTCAACGCCACACATCCTAAAATTGGTGGAAAAATATCCATAAGATACACGGGGCTGAGATTCGAGGGCACTTGGGAGCATTATTGTCAGTTCTAGGGACACAATGCGACAAAGTCTTCGTTACTCAACGGGAGTGTTGCAACCGGTTGAAGGAAAGCTTCCTGATTCAATCCCTCATAATTTTGATGGAAAAAAAAGATGCACTTACCCCTAGGGAATCCAAGGCCATGACATAGAAGATTGTTATGATTTGAAGAACTAGATCGAGTATTTGATCAGAAGAGGAGTAATCAAATGCACTCCAACGCCTCCCAACGTGAACAACAACCCCTTGCCTAACCACGAGAATCGGGAAGTCAACGTGGTTACTCTAGGTGAAGAATATGGGAGCCCTGACTGTCCAGACATAGATGAACCAGATGCCATGACATCTTCGGCGCAACTTGTTATCACTGTTCAACTAAGGAAACCTCTGACTGTCCAAACATATATCCCAACAGTTGTGGTGACCACTCTAATTTCTAGAAAGCCTGAATATGACATCAAGGCAATCCCATAAGACTATCGGGCAAACGCCAAGGTCAAGATGATCGACACTGCCAAAGTTCAAAGGATGACCAGGTCAGGGAGGTGTTATGCCCTAGATGATCTAACTCAAAGAGCTCTTGGATAAGAACAGAATCCAAAAAAGAATGTTACCGAGGCTGAAGCTGCAGAAGTTTGAAAGAAAATGCAGCCGAAAGACTATTCAGTCGAAAAGTAGTTAAAGAAGACGCTAGCTCACATATCCATTTTTGTCTTTGCTTATGAGTTCTGAAGCTCATAGGAATGCTTTGATGGAAGTCTTAGACGGAGTGAACATTCCGAAAGAGACCACAGGTGAAACCTTAGCTTCAACGATTGGAAGAATAGTGGAAGCTAACAAGATTTCTTTCCATGATGATGAGTTGCCTGCAGAAGGGGTTGGGAACAACAAAGCGCTTCACATCGCAGTCAAATGTTGTGATAAGATTGTGACTCGAGTTCTAATTGATGGTGGTTCTGGATGCAACATCTGTCCTTTCACCGCTCTGAGGGATTTAGGTGTTAATATGGGAGAGATAAATGAGAGTCGTTTGAAAGTTAGAGCTTTGGATGGAGCACAAATAAGTATTATTGGAGAGATCTATCTCACATTGCAGGTGGGGCCGGCGGAATTCCCCATTCTATTTCAAGTGATGGATGTATCATCCAACTACAACCTGTTACTTGGAAGACCATGTGGGTTCACATGGCAAGAGCGGTTCCTTCCACTTTTCACCAATGTGTAATGTTTGAGTGGGGTCGCACAAAAGTTACCATCCATGGAGAGCTCAGTCACTCCATCCTTTCTGTTAATTCAATCCCAGTCGCTAATGAGTTAGACGGAGCCACCTTTCAAACTTTGGAAATTATGCAAGATGTAAGGGTCAATGAGGAAGTAGAGGCAGGTAATACAAAGTTGTCAAGTGCAACAAAAATGGTTGCATCAGAGATTTTGAAGTATGAATATCAGCCTAAGAATGGACTTGGACCTAAGTCCAATGGCATAGTTGAGCCAATCCAGCTGAAGCATCAGATAGGCACCAACGGACTCCTATTTGAGCCTGCCTCGGAAAGAGACCGTCATGGGTCAAGCGATACAATCTTTGTTCCAAACAAAGCTGTGATTCCAGATCAAGATGGCGTTGATGACATCGTAGAAGGAATAGGCAATCTGTTCGTGGCCATGGCTGGAGAAGCGGAAGGGATAAATCTCAACAAATTGACCATTCGTGTTGCCAAACCTGGAGAAATCTTGCAGAATTGGACCATCAGCCCGTCCATGTTTCAACTAGAGTCCTGGTAGTGTGGAAAAGTAGTCTTAATTTTAAAA
>NW_006238932.1:398460-437105 GCF_000226075.1 Solanum tuberosum | reverse complement strand
ACTCGGATATGAGCCTGCCTCGGGAAGGGACCATCACGGGTCAAGCAATACAATTTTTGTACCAGAACAAGCTTTGATTCCAGATCAAGCCGGCGTTGATGACATCATGGAAGGAATAGGCAATCTGATCGTGGCCATGGCTGGAGAAGAAGAAGGGATAAATCTCAACAAGTTGACCATTTGTGATGCCAAACCTGGAGAAATCTTGCAGAATTGGACCATCAGCCCGTCCATGTTTCAACTAGAGTCCTGGTAGTGTGGAAAAGTAGTCTAATTTTAGAAATTCGCATGATCAAATTGAGGCTTGAATCATGCCTAATCTTTTGTTGCTTGCCTCTTCTAAAAGCTAGAATGCTTTGAAATAAAAGGTCTTTAATTTTCTTTAAAAAAAATTCTCGTTATTTTAAATATCTATTTATTTTTACTTACCTTTTGCACTTTTCAGCACTCATATTAATAAAAATCCTCGTTCAACGGTTATGACATGTACCGAATCTACCAAGCAAAGTGAAAGTGATGAACAAGATCACGAAGAGTATGATGAGAGCATGATGCCTGAAAATCTACAACATGAGATTGAACAAGTTGAAAGTTAGAAGAATCCCAATATAGATGAAACAGAGGTGGTCAACTTAGGAAATGAGAAAATCGTGAAGGAGACACGAGTCAGCATATATTTGGAGGCTGAAAGAAAGGAAGAGTTTATAGAGTTTCTTAAGCAGCATGTTGAAGCTCAATCCACGGTGATCTGTGAACCCATATTCAAGTTACTGAAGAAGGATGCTACCACGAAATGTACAGAGGAATGCCAGAAGGCTTTCGATAGAATCAAAGAATATTTGTCCAACCCACCAGAGCCTAGAAAGCCTTTGTTATTATATCTATCTGTTATGGATAATGCATTTGGATGTGTATTGGGGCAGCCTGATCAGATAGGAAGAAGAGAGCAATCCATTTACTATTTGAGCAAGAAGTTCACACCATACGAGGCAACATACACCTTGTTGGAATGAACATGTTGCGCTTTGACTTGGATCACGCAAACATTTAGGAATTACCTATCTGCATACACCACATACTTGATCTCATGAATGGCTCCACTCAAGTACATGTTTCAGAAACCAACGCCCATATGTAAGCTGGCAAAGTGGAAAATTTTGTTGAGCGAGTTTGATATCGTGTACCTGACACAAAAGACCATCAAAGCACTAGCCCTGGCTGATCACCTCGTAGAAAACCCGGTGGATCAGGATTACAAGCCGCTCACAACCTACTTCCCTGATGAAGAGGTTTTGTTTGTAGGAGAAGACCTATCAGAGTCATATGATGGATGGAGAATGTTCTTTGATGGAGCATCAAACTCTATTGGAGTTGGAATAGGAGCAGTCTTAATTTCGGAAACAGATCAGTATTACCCAATCTTGGCCAAGATTAGGTTCTACTGTACCAATAACATGGGTGAATATAAAGCTTGTATTCTTGGACTCAGGATGACCATCGATATGAACATCAAAGAACTCTTAGTGATTAGAGATTCCGACCTATTGGTTCATCAGGTGCTAGGAGAATGGACCACTAAGAATGTCAAGATCCTGCCTTATTTGCATTACATAAAAACATGTCCCTCAAGCTCAAAATGAGTTCGCCGGTGCTTTGGCAACATTGGCCTCAATGATTCAACATTCAGACAAGAATTACATCGACCCTATCGATATAGAGATACATGATCAACATGCATACTATTTTCATGTAGATGAGGAACTGGATGGAAAACCATGGTTACTATGACATCAGAAGGTTCATAGAAGCACAAAAATAGCCTGAAAATGCCACAAGCAAGCAAAAACGAACTTTTAGGAGGATGGCCAATCATTTCTTCCTTAATGGAGAGATCCTATATAGGAGAACTTCGGATTTAGGATTGCTGAGGTGTGTCGACGCCGTAGAAGCGACAAGGCTTTTGGAAGAAATACACGCAGGAACATGTGGACCTCACATGAATGGGTTCACTTTGGCAATGAAGATTTTAAGTGCCAGATATTTTTTGATGACCAAGGGGAGAGATAGCATCCGGTATGTGCAAAAGTGTCATCAGTGTCAAGTGCATGGAGATTTTATTCGGGTTCCACCGAATGAGCTCAATGTGATGGGTTCCCCTTGGTCGTTTGCCGCTTGGGGCATGGATGTTGTTGGACCCATAGAGCCTCCCGCATCAAATGGACATTGTTTCATCCTGGTGGCTATCGACTATTTCACAAAATGGGTGAAAGCTTCGACATACAAGGCAGTAACAAAGAAGATGGTAGCACACTTTGTTCGCAACAATATAGTTTGTCGATTTGGAATTCCAGAATCAATCATAACAGATAATGCAACCAACCTCAATAGCGACGTTATGGAAGAAACTTGTGAAAGGTTCAAGATTGCTCATTGAAATTCCACAGTTTACCGGCCATAGATGAATGGAGCAGTTGAGGCTGCAAATAAGAATATAAAGATGATTTTAAGGAAAATAGTAGATAGTCACAAGCAAAGGCATGAGAAGCTACCATATGCTTTACTCGGTTATCGCACCACAATCAGAACACCAACTGGGGCAACTCCTTATATGTTGGTTTATGGTTCGGATGCAGTAATACATGCAGAAGTGGAAATACCATCTTTAAGGATTATCTAAGAGGTTGGTCTGGACGATGCATAATGGAGACATAGCAGGCATGAACAATTGATGCTCATCGATGAAAAGAGGATGGACACGGTTCGTCATGGCCAACTCTATCAGAAAAGAATGACCAAAGCATTCAACAAGAAAATCAAACCTCGACAGTTCATACCAGGGCAGTTAGTATTGAAGAAGATCTTTCCTCACAAAGGAGAAGACAAAGGGAAATTTGCACCAAATTGGCAAGGACCCTACATGGTTCATAGAATACTCTCTGCAGGAGCGGTAATGTTAGCAGAAATGGATGGTAGAGTAAGCACAAAGCCAATCAATTCAGACGCCATCAAGAAATACTACATCTGAAATCCTCAAGATTAGCGCTAATTCCTGGTACTTTTGCATTTTTGATGCAACAAACAACGTCTAGACCTGACTTCCCACAGCGGGGTACGTAGGCAACCCACATCAGATACGGTCTCCTTTAGAAAATCCAAAATCATCATTTCCATGTATTTAGAACTATGCTTGACTTGAATTCCCTCGGTGGGATACGTAGGCAATCCTTGTCGGATTCGGTCCCTTGCATTTCATATTTTTCACTTTCCTTTTGTGTTTGAACTACGTCCTGACCTGATTCCGCTTGGATACATAGGCAGCCTGAGTCAAGCCCGGTCATTCCGTTTCATATTTTTCACTTTCCTATTTGTAATCGAACTATGTCCTGACCTGATTCTGCTTGGATACGTAGGCAGCCTGAGTCAGGCCTGGTCAATGGATTTCATATTTTTCACTTTCCCCTAATGTAATTTGAACTACATCCTGACCTGATTCCACTTGGATACGTAGGTAGCTTGAGTGTCATTGCATTACATGTTTCTTAGTCATCTCTCATATTTTCCACTTTCCTATTGTATCGAACTACGTTACGACCTGATTCTATTTTGATACGTAGGCAGCTTGAGTCACGCTCTATCATTGCCTTACATACATCTATTTCTCCCATTTGTATTAGAACTACGTTACGATCTGATTCCTACTTTGGAGATACGTACGCAGCCTAAGTCAAGCTCGATCAATGCACTGCATATTTTCCATTTTTTTCTTACCCTTAGGAAACACTTCCTCATAGTTAGCATAACCTCAGAAAATGAAGACTATCGATCATCGCAGTGTCTGCAAAAGAGATAGGGAAGCTTCATCAGAAGGGTAAAAGCTACATGAAGACCATGTTGGATATAATCAACAAAATGGAAAGCTCGATAAACTTCGGATTATGTCATAATCTAAAAACTTTGGAGAATTACTATATATATATATATACCGAATATATACGTAGTATACTTATTTTCCAGAAAAACAAGCTAATTCTTTTCCGAAGGATTTTTCTAATCTTCCACCTACCAAGTCTCTAGGTTAAAAAACTATATGCAGGCTAAGAAGACATTGAAAGATTCTATTGACGAGGCTTCAGTCCGCGATTCGATACAAATCAACACCCCCTCCGAAACTAAAAAAATTCTTTGGGCGCAGGAACACATGAATCAAGAAAATAACATCAAGTCTCGGGACACGGCCTGAGGCGCCATTCGACTTCTACAATCATGAGCCAAAGTACTCTTTCCCTACTAATTTCCTGAAAGTACTTCAACTTGCATCTTACATCTAAGAACATTTCATTTAAATTTTGCTGGTACACTTAAGATCCAGACCAAATACTGAAGAAAGAGGATCATCGTAGGAAAATAGGATTGTTAGATTTCTGTCAAAATAACTCCACCAACTGTAGCTTCTAAACTAACCTCGTCAACAACTCCGCCAATCGGAGACCACTATCTAACAACGCCAAACTCCACAAGTCTGGGGTTGTACATAGCAAATGTCACTCGAACTCCACCGATAGCAGTTCGTACATAGCAAATATCGTCAAACTCCGCCAATCGGAGCCTCTACATAGCAAACGTCGACCAAACTCCGCCAATCGGAGCCTGTATCTAAGCAATAGAAGCAACACTCAGCCAATCGGAGACTACATCGTCGTGATATCACTAAAGCTCCGCTGGCCGGGAGCATGCACGCATAGCAACACTGTCATACACCGACCCTTAAATTTACGTTACAAGCTTTTACATTACAACAACACCGCTAGCCGGAGGCTTTACATTACAAGCTTTACACAGCCGGGTACATGCTTTTATATTATAACAACCCCGCTAGGCGGAGGTTTACATTAGAAGCTTTACACAGACGACTACAGGCTTTTACATTACAACAGCCCCGCCAGTCGAAGGCCTCTACATTACAAGTTACTTTACCTACGTCACATTCACAACAGAAAAAGGAAACATCAACAATCGTTTGAACATCTACACTCTACTCTTTACATTACTATTTAAATTTATAATTTTTGAATCGCAAGAGGTATTTTTCACTTTTTTACAAGTTTTGCAGGACAACACATTACAACGAGGAACTCCCTCTAAGCAGCAAACTAAGGCAAGTTAGTGCAATGTCAAGCATCACTAGCTACGTTAGTGATTCACTTTCCAAACTCAACTTGACTCGATCTTCAAAAGTTCAGATTTAAATCTTACTTATAATTCTATCATATCTCAGTACATTATTACTCGACACTGGGGCATTCTTTTAAAAATTCATCTATCTACCATGAGTCTTCAGTAGAAATTACTACGGAGCATTTCTCGTTCAAGCTTCTTAAGGAGTGTATCCCGTCCCTCGATTCGTGGTAATCTGTTCATATCTCACCATCAAAAGATTTCAGTATTACCATAATTTGATACTGGGCAAACTCAAAATTTGATATGCTCCTACACTCTTGAACTACATATGGCCTAATTTCTCATGAAACCTGAGATATGTAGGTAGCTCAGAAGCCAGAGTTCGGCCATAACTCCATAAGCATTTCTCACCAAGTTTTTGCTCAAGGTGTATTTTGGTGGGTCTCCTAAAATTGTTTTGTGTCAATATTTCTTTGTCCACGGTTTCTATACTCTCCTCCATGGACAAAGAAAGGGGCAAGCTGTTGACACCCAATTTTGGCTCTCCACATTTATTTAACTAAAGTTTTAATAATAATAATAATAATAACAAAAAAAAAATATGTATATTTTATGAAATTTTCGTAGTTATACAAAAAGATTTTTAATCATTTTATTTTATTTGATAAATTCATTTCATAAATACTATTTTAAATAAAAAAAATTAAATATATTACTACTTACTTTCTCATTTTTTTAATTTCACGTCAAATAAATATTGTTCTTAAGGGTTCAATAGATTTTTTTAATTATATATAATTTCTATTTATAATAAACATTTTTTGACATTTTTTAAAAATTAGGAAGGCTTAATTATTTAATGAGTTACTAAATTATAGTAATTTTATTTTTAGAATGACTAATTTTATCAAATAAGCTAGTCTTGCAAAATTATTATTTTTAATTTAATAAATTATAGCTATTTAATAAACAGAATGTTATAATTTAAATGAACCTAATTTGAGTAAAAAAAATTGGCAATCCAAGTCTTTTTAATTTAGCCAATTCGTGTGCGCCACGTAGGAAGCACATGGATTGTGCTTTTTCAGCTTAAATCTTGACCATCCGATTTAATCCAACGACTTTAATTAATTCATCTTTTTAATGTATAATTATTATCAATATATATATAAATAATTATCAATAATCATTTTTTTGAAATCCTTTATTTTATTAACTGTCCGATCAAACGATCGGACGACCTGTTTCCCAAGACATCACGTTCTTCTTCCCCTACAACCACCCTATACTCTTTTTTCCCAGAAGCGCACCACGTAGCCTTCTCTTCCGTAAAAGAAAAATCAATGCGTCTCTTCACCTTTCCAGACCACGCTAAGAACGTCGACGCCCCAGGCTCTTCTCCCATGGCCGCTCCACGTGATCCCCCATCCCCTGTCGGAAGAATGGCTCTGGGCCGCGTGAAAAATGCCTCATCAGTCACTCAATCCTATCAAATCGACCAGGAATGGTCGATTCTTGAGATATTTTTTGTCCCAATCATTTCCTTTCTGTCACCTCTGAGATTTGCGTTTCCAAGAATTCAAATTTTAAATTCTTGGAGCAGAATTTCGGCTATAAAAGAGGACTTTGGTACTCATGGAACGATCATCCAAATAAATAGGGAGAAAAAAAAGTAAGAATATCCGAGAATCGACTAAAATCATCCATCAACGAGTAAGAAAATCGCAGCCACTTCAAGTATTTTGTTAGAGGTCGAAAGTTCTTCTCTTGTTGTCCTTTTGTTTTCTGTTTTGAATTCGAGTTTCGAGGAAGTACGGAGTCGAAATCTCTTGACGTCAAAACTCTAGTTTGCTGCTCAACACAAGGTAATCTTTTTCATTTTTCGATTCTCAACTATTTAACTTCCAGAAAACATTTTTTGCTCTGATTGTTGTAGGTTTTTATTTATAAGCATTTTCTGGTCAACCTCCTTTTTCATACGTTAGTCGTCCTATATAGCTCAAAATGTGTTAAAATTTTATTGTGTTAGCAGGTTAGAATTTTTGTTTGCTTAATGAGTTAACATTCGTTTATTGTCTAATCTCGCTTCTAAGGATGAATTCCCCTTTATATGATTGCTTCATCCTTAATATGAGCTTATGTTTTGAGATTAGTTGATGTATATTTTTACTTTGCTTAAACATTCTATTGAAAAGTTATGTTAATCGGACGTGTATTTCCTGATTATATTCCCATCGATTTGAACAATATAAAAAACTGAATTTTTGCTGTAATTTTTACAGAGTTGAGTTTACTTTTTGCTGCTTTGTATAGCCTAAGATTCATGTCCAAAACAAAGTTACATTTTGATGAGCATTCTTGTGTTTCTTTCTCACTTAAGTTTCTTTTCCTAGATTTCATGAAAGTCATTTATAATTGTAGTTGAATCGAATTTTATGTGATGTTTAATTTAGTGATGTGCATCCCGCTCAAATTATGTTTCAATCTAGTAGTAAGTTGGATGAAATATTGGCTTTTATTCTTGCTGAATTTGTGATCAATTTTTATAGCTACCCCCTTCATTTTTAATCAATAATCTTGTTTATATTCGTAGTACTGTTACTATCTTTTATCAAAAATAAAACTTACACAATTGCTATCTCTTACCTTTCAAAGTAAATAAATAAGTTGAGGTCTGGCTACCATTTCGTCTTACTGTGCTACATTAAGTATGAAGTTTAGTCTCATTTTCTTTTTTTCCTTGTTGATTGAGTTACATTAAATTGATCTCTCTCTTGTATGATTTTAAGCATGCTCATTTCTCCTTCAATTCGAATTCACTCATTTATCGGCTTAGAAGTGCCATCTTTGCTTAAATTTCTTATGTGTTGAAATTGTATAACCTCCAGCTTTTGTGTATAAAAATGCAAAACTCATTCTTGTTGACATCTAGTATATTAATAATAGACATGTTCACTAAGTTGCTAATAGACTTGATGTGCTAGCCTTTTACAAACTATGATTTCTTTTGTTTGATACAAAGTCTAAATGTGTTCTTTTGAGTGTGTTCCTTTCCAATACATGCTGCTATGACTAATACGATAAGAGCTTCTTTGTCTTTCTATTTTGGTAAATTATTTTATACTTCTTTAGTTGGGTTGAAATAATTGTGTTGTCAAAGTTTGATTATCATTATTTTTGTTAAAAAGGGGGCTTGCGATCCACTTTTTATGGAAAAGAGGATACCATGTTCTAATAAGTGTGTTAAGAATCTGTAATCTCCCTGATGGAATATACTAAGTGTTTATCGTTAATTTCTTTCAAAAAGTGTGGGTTGTGGTCTTTGTTTTTTTTACAGTTGCTTCCTTAGCATATTTCTAGTCACAAAGTTAATTTATATTTGACTAAAGGATTAAAGAAGATGTAATCCAACCTCCGTAAAAAGGATAGCGGAGGTTGATTGTTCTATTTTAAGTGTAGTTAATTGTATCACATGAACCATTTGTCTCAATGTTTATTTATTTTTTAATTTTTACTTGCGGTTGTTTTTTAAGCTTTTATAATTTATATTTATAATTGCCTCAGTGACATGATTACAGTTATTCCTAATCTCTTCTTTTTCTATTCTTGTGTTTCATGTACAATCGGAGGGCAGGAGTTTCTACTTTGGAACTCGTTATTGGCCTAAAATATTAGGCCAACAACAATTAGGATCACCGCGATGCTTGGAGTCTCGTAAATTAGGAGTCCAATAATTCTTAGCCTTTCTTTCATAATCTTAATTATATTGGTTTGATATGTTGGCTAACCTTTACTTATGTCTACAAAACTCTTAAGTTTTTGATATATTAAATTGCTTGTCTTTTACTTTTGAAGATAATTTATGTGACCTTATCTTATTTGTTAACAAGATTGGAGTTATATTATAAGCCCTTGGTGAATACTTTTAGAACAAAAATGATAAAAAATATCTTTCTTTTGGAAATGGGTTATCATTTTTACTTATAACATTCTTTAGGCCTTTTAAGTTGAAAAGAGGGGCTTATAGTTTAAAAGGTTTCAAATGAAGTTTCAAAGGGGCTAGCTAATATTTATTTAGGCCTAATTCATCGCTTAGATCTCCAAATGAATTTGTGACTAGTTTAAAGGCTAGAATAATCACCCTTTAGAAATTACTTATGGTTAGGATATTTACCTTTCGACATACATATTTTTAAATAAAATAAGTAGGAAAGTAGGCTTATATATTTAACAAAAATAAATGTATAACTATAGAAGAAATCCCTATAGTTAGGCCTATTTTTATACTCCTTACATCCCCTTTATAAAATATATTGGCTATTCTTCTTTTTTTAAAATGAAAT
Source organism: Solanum tuberosum (assembly GCF_000226075.1). Classification (NCBI taxonomy): domain Eukaryota; kingdom Viridiplantae; phylum Streptophyta; class Magnoliopsida; order Solanales; family Solanaceae; genus Solanum; species Solanum tuberosum. The sequence goes on along the minus strand of NW_006238932.1, from coordinate 427,584 downwards.
ATTTCTAAAAAAAAAAAAACTATAATCTCTTAACATGCTATTTCAAGATTTTAAATATGCCAACAAGTTTAAAATACAAGGCACATACATATATATGTCATACACATAAAGGTATAAATTCTATATGTTTCTCTACATAACCTATTACTTTTATCTACTATCACTTTTATGAATGTTACTTATTTATTCTTATAATTTATAAATTCCTACACTTCAATATACATATTATTTTACTGCATCTAATCTATCGCCAATTTATTCCCACATGTAAACAAAATAATAAACATTCATATTTTTTTTTAAAAAAACAACAACATCCATGTTTATACTAAACTTTATAATAAACATATTTAAGATCACAAACTTTATATAATATTTTAGCACTTAGTACCATTTATATTTATTTTATCTGTTTATTTTTAGAAACTCCATTTTATCTATTTTTATTCAAAAACATATATTACACATACTATTATATATATACACCCAATTATTATCTCCTTTTATTTTCTTTAACATACAAATAAAACGACAATTTTTCATATCATTTAAATTCAACATCTACATATTTATTTAGGATAAGTTTTAATATAAGATACATCTTTTATTTTATATATGAAATTGACATACCGTTAAGCAAATTTATTTTATATATGTATATGTGTCGTACCTTGTATCTTACCCTTTTTCTTAAACTAATGAGATTTACTTATCATTGATTTTAAAGCAAATAAATGAACAAATTTTCCTAATTATTTTTCCTAAATTGAGTTTAAGGACTATCTTTGGATAGGCTCTGAGGGATGCTTAGTACCTTCCCCTCGAGTAACCAAAACACTTACTCAGAATATCACTGGTTTCTCAAATCATAACAGAGTTTACATTTGCATATTTAAAAATGGTTTTCCTAATATTTTCCTTAAAATTTAGGTGGCGACTCTAAAACAAACACAAAATAAATTTTTTTTTTCAAAAAATCAGAGTGTCAACCATATTATGTTGTGAACTGTTTCGGCCGGCTCGAAATATGGTGCGGCAATATGTGTTAGTACAAAAATGTACCAAGTGTGATATAAATGCATAGAGTTATAAAATCACACTCAAAGGGACCTCTCAAGTAATGCAAAGAGCAAGTTAAAACCATAAGATATGAGGTTAGAAAACATAATTGTAATCATGGTCAATTAAGTAAAAATCATCTTTGAACACTTGTGAGATACTTCTTGAAGTAACCTTAGTTCATCATTATTGTTGGAAGTAGACTTGACCGAAATTTAAGACCATGTATGCTAGAACATGGAATCTAGTGTGTGTCCTACACTGAAAAGGGGTGTCCTTACTTGCCAAGGCAAGAACATTAAATTCTAGCTAACGTGGATCCACTAGTTACTGTCTATCGGAGACAATCATAATATATCTAAAACAGTCTTCTTAGGGTGGCTCATAGGTATAGGATAAGTAGATTGCTACTAGAAACCAGGCCTCATGCTAAGGTAGAGCTTCCATCTCAATATCCTCTCGGTGCTAAGCATGAATACCACGGAAAAGTCATAAATCTTTAGTTGACTTACCTTTCATGGAAGACACATCAAATAGCCAATCCAAGCTAGGTTTCAATAGAATAGCTCCTAAATATTGATTCAAACATAAGTAGAGAAAACCTTTCAACACCAAGAATCCTTATGTGAGGAAACCCTTTCACAATCATACTTTCATGTGTATATGACAAATCATTTCACACCACAGCAATAATCTCAATATTTATGCTTTACTGTCAAAGCAATTCAAAACATGTTCTTTTTCAATAACATTTATGCTTTACTCTTAAAGAAAATAAAATCAATTTGCATCAATTTCGTGAAGAACATGCATATCCTTATAAACTCATATTTGATAGTTCAAACCCCACATTATATCATCATAGCTTAGAAAATATGGAGTCTGCATGGGTTCAAGGGGATTCATCTTTAAATCATAGAAGTATCTCCATTCATGCATAATAGTTCATAAAATAATCAATTATATCAACATTGAAAGGAAACCCATGTCATAGAAGTAAACCTTAACTTCAATTTGAGATTTCTAACTATTTAAATTGGCAAATTTAGGAACTCTATAGAAGAAATAACTCCATAGATGAAGGCTATCACACCTTAGTGCCAAAATCTTGACTTCAATGGTGAAATTTGGGGCTTGACTTAAAACCCAGTTTTCTTTTTCAAGGATCTAGAGAGAGAAATATTTGGGGAGGATGAACTTGTTTTCTTTTGGGAAATTGAGAGAATGAATTGAATTGGGTGATTTTGGGGGTAAAAACGTTTATATAGGGATTTGGGTAAAGGATAAAATGACATGATATTGAATTAAAACAATTAGGAAAAGACCCAATAGCCCCTGAGTTAAAAACTACCGAACACACTTGATGGTGGCCTTCACCGCCCATCATAGGCACCATAGACCGTCTAGCCATCCGTCGTCCTTTACTTGTGGCTAGGGAAGAAGGCCCCATACTGATGACCCCTTGACAACCTTCTTGACGGCCCGTCAACCTCTCAACGGTCCGTCTAGGCCTCTGTGGAGGGACGCCTGTACAAGGACTTACCATGAGCCATCTCAAAGACCATGTTCCCCTTCACGACCTATTTGGGGATTCGTGCAAGGTTCCATGGTCAAGTTTTGGCTTGTGAGTTCCCCATTTTCCCCCTTTCAAGCCTTTCTCAAATCCGAGGTGTTACAATTTGTCAATAATCAATGACTTAAATAAAAATAATTAAAAAGAACCTTTGTACTATACCATGGTCTTAAAATCATGGGCTAAAACCATTGGTTAATAAAATATATTTGTATGTGATTTTCATCCGTATTTAAATGTATTTATAGACTATGATAAAAGTACCAAAATTAATACCAATAAAAGGAATATCAAAAAATGTAACGGATAAAATGAATGGCATATAAACAATGCAATTTTAAAATATATATATTATATAATCAAATTAAATAAATATTTGAACATATTCAACCGACTATCACAAAAATGATGTAAACATTATTAACCGACAAAATCTTAATATTTTAAGAAATGACGATAAGAATCAATAAATTGCATTGAAATTTAAAAACATGTATTTTGAACTATTTAATGAATAAAATATTTAATATTATTGACTTTAAAAATATCATGCCAAAATTTGGTGTCAATAACATCAGATTTCATGTTATAGCTTGCATAGTCTATTGTATGTTAAAGTTAATAGCTGAAAAAATGAACTAAGTTACTCCCGAAGGTGTTATGAAGCTCTCATTATGATTTTTAAGATGTATTGTCCATGTTCATAATTTATGATTCTTCTTTAAAAGGCAGTAGCTTGGTCATGCATATCAAGTTTTCCCTTATGTCTCTTATGATCATGTTTTGCACATTTTTATGAATATTCCTCATACTTAGTACATTCCATGTACTAATGCAAACTTGTGTCCACATTTTTAAAAAAAATTAGGGTACAACGATCTTCCTCCTCCCGCTCGTGGATAATGGATTTTTTTGTAGATTGAAGACTTGGCGAGTCCTCATGTTTCGAGGACCTTGTCACCAATATTTACATTCTTTTATGTCTTTAGTTTTCCAGCATTGTATGTGGTGTATGGTTTACGTCCCAACCACTCTTGATATAGTAGATTTGCTTGTCAATAATATGACTTACTTCTTAATGTAACACCTTCGACTTCGAGAAAGGGCTAAAAGGGGAAATTTGGGCAAGTCCACGAATACAAATTAGACCATGGACACTTCACGGAATCCTAGATGGTATATTAAGGATGTCGTGAGTTAGCATCCAGGACCGCCCTGAAAGGGGTCACCTAGATGGCATCTTAGACGACCGATCAAGCCCTCTTGATGGTCACCTCATCAGTTTTAATTGAGGTTGTACCTCCAAGGAAATTGTGAAGGACCACGGTGCCTACACGGTCCGTGAAAATTCACACGGACCGTAAAGTTGTTCGTGAAGGAGACTTATCAAACTTGGAGCTTAGGGTCAAGTTCAAACGACCATATATTTTGGCACAAAATAAATTAGGTGTCCCATGACCTATCAAATTAAAAATCTTTAAATCCTCTTTCAAACGCCATAAATTTTGCCTAATTCAAAGCTTAGAGTAAAAAGTTATAATTGAAATACTAAAGCCTTGTCGGGCAGAGCATCTTCACAACCCACATGATGGGTCGTGGTGCTCTAGACGGCCCACATAGCCTGTCTTGAAATGATTTCATCAACTTTTATGTCAAGGTAACATTGATCTTTTACCCTAGGTGTTTGGTACTTAACATACATTTTCTAATGCTTAAACTATGTTATTTTACTCGGTCTAAGCCTAATAATGTAGTTAGAAACTACCCAGAACTCTCATTATCCTAAAATCTTCTAAATTGGAAAGAACAGAAGAGTAAAGAGGTGAAAGCTTTTCCAAGAACAAGCACATGTCTTCTTCAAGTTCATCCCCGAAATCCAAAGGATTTCTCTATAATTCTCGTCACCAGGTATGCAGGATTTCATTTTTAAATAGAATGTCAGTATTTTGAGCTACTCAGTACTTCAATTGCATTTTGAGCTATACACATGTTCAGTTGGGAGTAGACTTAGCACTGAGTTGGACTGGGGTTCAGCGTACCCTCAAGAGTACCAGAACTACCTGCGAACGAAGGTTTAAAAGTCCCCTCTGTTGTGCATTAGTTTTAGTGATCATGCTATAGTCATGCTTATTGTAACACCTGGAAAACTAGTAGTTGAAGCTAGAGCTTTACGTTAGAGTTTTAGAGTTTGATATGAGGGAAGTAATTTTAATATGACTTCCCGAACTTAGAATGTGGGGTTAAAAGTCAAGGTACGACTCCCAAAGGACAAACCAAAGGGGTCCTTAAAGAGGACCCAAAAATAGTCCCTAAAATCTACCCAAAAATTGGCCACCTACAGATGGGACTCATGCCCCGTAGGTGGACCGATGCCCCGTGGGAAGGGATCTTGGGTAAAGGCACCCTTTTAGGAGCTGCAGACCACCACCCATGACGGTGCAACATGCCCCGTAGACCCACCCATGGTACGTGGGTTGGGGTCTCGTTGGTGGGGCAGTTTTGAAGTCAAATTGTTTTAAGTTGGGGACTTAGGGTTTAAGTCATTATTAGTTAGGGATCAAGTGGAGTCAGTTAGTTAGTTTTTAGGCCACCTATATATACCTAATAGACTCTTAATTAGATGACTTCCAAATGATTGTTTTAGATTCACCAAAGAAACCAAAGTCCCTCAAGAAATTCTCTCCCTACAAGTGAAGAAGAAGAAGAAGAAGAAAGGAAGGAAGCTAGGTCCAATTCCTCAATTATTAGAATCTTGTGTGAGGGATTTGAATCAAGGTATGTTAGCTTATTCTTCTATGGTTACTTCCTCCCATAGAGCCCCCTAGATTTCCCCCAATTGTGAAGACAAAACCCAATTATAGCAAGGGTTTCTTCCTACATTGTGGGTAGTATTTGAGTACGATTCCAATTGAGTGGATAGTACTTGTTTATGATTGTTTTAGTATTGATTCATAATATTATGATGAATTTATGTGTTTTCAATGGTTAAACCTAGTCTAATTGATGAATATGATATTATATGGGTTTATGCCATGAAAGGTAAAAGTGAAGGCATAGAGTTGTCCTTTTAGAATTGATGTTATTAGTAGTAATTGTTCCAGAATAGGAACATCTAAACATGAATTGAATTAGATTATAGTGCATATGATGGATCATGACTAGTAAAGTTGAAGTTGAACCTTTAGGATGAATTGTGACTAGAATCACCTACTAATGAAGAATGCGGTTATAATGCCTTGGAATATAAGTATGAATGATGATTGTAAGGAGTAGATCTTGAGAGTAAGGCTTGTAGTCATTAATTCTAGGTCTTTGAGAGTGAAGCTAATATAATGTGATCTTATTGTGTATTGTTGAAAGGTTCTTTCACATAGAATGATTCGAGGTTGAAAGACTTAGTAACCTAAAATAAATCAAAGCATGTTAGACTAGGTTACATTGAAGTTGTGACATATGATCCCTTCATGTATAGCTTGACTTGGTAAGACAAGAAGGAGATTGGTAGCTTAAGGTTGAGGATCCATAGTCTCCTAAGGGTAGCTTGACTTAGCATTGTAAGATGCATTTCAAGTGTAGCTTGAATTAGTAGTAGTCATGGTAGCCTAGGATTGAGGAACCATACTCTCCTAAGGGTAGCTTGAACTAGAATTTTAGGATGCCCTCATGATAGCATGACTTGGTTAGGACAAGACCATTTCATGGTAAATTAGGATTGAGGACACATACTCTCCTAAGGGTAGATTAGGATTGAGGACACATACTCTCCTACGGGTTGCTTAGGATTGAGGACACATACTCTCCTAAAGGTAGCTTAGGATTGAGGACACATACTCTCCTAAGGGTATCTTAGGATTGAGAAATCATACTCTCCTAAGGGTAGCTTGCATTAGCATTATAGTGTGCTTGTAAGGGTATCTTGCATTAGCATTATAGTGTGCTTGTAACGGTAAATTGCATTAGCATTATAGTGTGCTTGTAAGGGTAGCATGACTTAGTTGGTTTAAGACTACTTCATGGTATCTGGGATGGAACACTTGTACCCTTCGTAGGATAGCTTGGACTTGCATGATAGTATGACTTCCAAGGTAGTTAGTTGAGCATACAGTTATGTTATCAAGGTGACTAGATTGGTCTAGCCTAATAGGGTGCTATTCTTTGGTAATCTAGAATGATAAATAGTAATCACTTGAGTATGATAGCCTACGGTGGTACTTAGTATGAATGGTATTATGGGATGCTATTCATGCATTGCACAAGTATGACTTGAAGATACTTATGAAATATTCTCTTATATGGTATAAGTTTAGCTTGAGTGTTGCTATAGTTGACTTCCCAGGTATGACTGAATAAAGGTCATGATTCCCTTGTCTATATGATGTTTGCTAATAATGAGACCAAAGGAGGGTAGGTATGATTATGGTGACTTCAAGGTTATGCTTAGTGTGTTAATGGTATTATGGGATGCCTTTCATGCATTGCACAAGTATGCTTTGAGGTTACTTAGGAGTCTAATGCTCTTATGATAGGAAAGCCTATGATTTGACTACGTATATAGACTATGTTTAAGATGACAGAAAATGGATACTTAGCTTAAATGGTATTATGGGATGTCATTCATGCAATGCACAAGTATGCTTTTAGGTTACTTGAGCGTAGTCCTATTATGGTATGAATGATTAAGGTTTGAAAAATGCTTATATGATGCTTATAATTGGAGACTTTACTTATGCTTATGATATTGCCTCTTATGCTCATAGTTTATGCTTCATGAAGTATTTGATTATGATTATGGATTATGTATTATATTGACTAACCCTTATGTTATGCTCTTACGATGTTTTGCTAGCTAACATATTTACTACATTTTGTACTAACACATACTTTGCTTACATTCTCATCAATTGTAGGGTTCAGAGATTTGAGTTCCTATGTTGAGGCTAGGTTTCTAAGGAGCAAAAGAGTTAAAGATTTGGGTGAATCCTAATAGCTTCGAGGAAAAAGCCAATATTTCCTTTATATCTTTTATTTTCATGTTATGAGACTATTGTATAGGCTGTGTCCCAAAAGTGTTAATTCTAAGTTGAGTATAGATGGCTTGAGACAAAAGTGTAGTAAAGACTTCCGCTTGCTTTTATAAAACACTTCAATTGTATGGATAATTTTTTAAAATTTTTCGTACTTTTCTAATATCTTATGTTCATGATATACTAAAGGCTTGTATGAGACCCCTTTAGGGTCAAGTATGTTGTGTTACTTCTAAGGTATACCCCTGGGTCGTGACACCTATATACCTCTGGAAAGGTAAATCTTCTCGATGGGGCATATACATTAGAGTCCACGTTTAGCTCATGTGGTTTATGTTAGTTAATAATAGCTCCCACAGTCATACTCTGATTGCATTGACCATGGTATCAATATTTGCTTGAGTATTTAGTTCAGCATGTTATCTTCATGATTAGTTCTTGGTCATTGCATCTAGCTCAGTTTTAGGTCCCGTGTCCGCGTCTCGGGGGTAGTCTCGGGGTGTGACACTCAAGTTCCATAAGTTTGAGATTTTCACAAAACCCCGGGTCCCCTACATTGCTACTTGGGTCTGGGAGTTCTATTCGGCTTACAGAGACTTGATGCCGAAAGGGAAGAAGAAGGCCAGTACCTTCAAGCCGGTATATTTTGTGAAAGTTTGCGACAAGAAGGTTAAATGTCATTGTTCAGACATCAATGCGGTACTGGGCTGCTCAACGGACATTATGCATCATTACATCGACTTGGTCCAAAAGAAGACCTTTGAGGATTTAAAGGGTTGGCTGGCACCCCTTATCTCTGATGCCACCCCAAGGTAGATAGAGGCAGGTGCACTGATAGAAAAGAAGGATCTGAATGTTGCTGCTAAATACTGGTTCAGGTTCATCGGCAACACCATCATGCCATCCCAGAATGAGTCTATCCTCAGACATCTGGAGGCAGCATGTCTAGGGTCGATAATTTCTCACCAAACACTGAATTTGGGGTTTTTGATAGAGCATGAGATGATCATGAGGGCCAAGAAGAGACATACCTCGCTCTCATTCCCGGTGCTAATCACAAAGATGTGCAAACGGGACTGTGTGCCTGTAGATGAGAAGAAAAATATGGAGGTGACACCCACATCATCTACTGAAATCCAGCTTATTGAGGCTGAGTATTTACGGGATGAAGCTGATCGGAGGAAGGCAGTAGCAGTGGACACATCCTTAAAGGTTGATGTTGAGACATTATCGAAAGAGGCAATCATGCCACCTCAATATAGTTAGCCTTCAGGTATTTCTTTACGTACTACTTCTAGGACTCCTGGATCATCTGTTGCACCCTTTAGATTTTCTGTTGTTGCTGCTTCTTCACCATATAACCCAGGCCATGTTTTATAAGATAGACCATTTGGCTCACTCAGCAGATGTGCGTGACTCCCGTGTTGAGGTTTCTATGTGTGGGATGATAGACAGGGCAATAGATGCTGCCTTAGGCCAACTTAGGGCTGAGATGAGGATCACAAGTTTTTAGTAGATGCCATTACTGTTATACTCACAGCTTGTGAGCCGACCCAAGGTGCTACAGAGGAGGTGACGGCCTTGAAGGTCGATATTACTAAGTTGAGGAAGGATATGGATGAGCTGAATTCCATAGATATTTCAATGATATTTGGGACGGAGGAGATCCCCGATGTGCTCAGTGTAGATATTTCCGCTTGTTCTGATGTGCCTTCAATTACTACCAGAGATGAGACTAGAGCTAATGATGTTGCTGCTGAGTCAGAGGTTGAGACTGATGATGAGCATCTTTGTGTTTCTGTGGAGATGGTCTACGATGATCTAGTTGACTTGGAGGGTGCCATGTTTAAGACTGCTAGGCAAGCATCACTTTGGGATACGTCTATGGTGGGATTCAGTAGAGCCAAGGATCCTGAGACACCAGACACATTCCCCGATAGAGGGAGTTGTGGATGTGCAAACTTCACCCTAAATATAGCCTTGCTGGATGCTTTTTTTACCCCCTTCTTTATTACTTTCTAGACTGATATTATTTATTTAAAGTTGCATTTGAGGATAACTGTGTATTTTGTTAGTGACTGAGGTATTTCCATACCTACATCATGTGGAGTATTTTGTGAATATTTACTTGATTTTGATTGTATTTTGTGAATATTGGAGCTTATTGGGTTATATATACATCTTGGTTGATGAATTGTGGTTGTTGATTAATTGTGGCCCTTTGTTTTAGTTTGAAATTGTTTTCAACAAAGTTTTAAAAAAAATTGCCACTTCTTTAATGTGTGATTGTGGTTGTTCTTGTGCAAATTTGAGTGTCAGTTTTAGTCAATATCGATGACTTGAATAGTACTCTTAATTTAACGAAATGAATGTTCGTCTACGATAAGGCAAACTAACTTACATAGGAAATATGTGAACTTTTAGCATCTCATTGTGACTAGACAATTGTTGATTAAGTTTTTTGTGATGAACATTGCATGCTAGCTAGAAATTGTGGAGTCTTGTTTTATAATTGTAACAATGCCTTGTGTGGTGAGGTTGTTGATTAATGACGTTTCAAAGACACTTCATCCAATTCTAAGTGTCAACGATCGTAAATCAGTATGCAATCGAAATAAATGAGTTGGGGTCGAATCCCACACGGAGCGGTGATGTTTCAGACGTAATCAACTAACAGTTATTTTGGTTCAAGTGCCATACGATCGTGTGTAGTGATATAACCCAACCAAGGGTTGGAATCGTTCCCACAGGGAGTGGTTTTGAGAATTAATAGAAAAATAAAATCTAGTTCTAATTAGTCATAACTATAGATAGTAACTATTGAAAACATACTAAATCTAAGAGGTGACACAAACATCAATTATCAATAGGGGTTTGTATTAATTAACAACTAAAAAAATAGCAAAAATATAAGGAAACAAGATAGGGAGACGAGATTCTTGGGATGTGATAGCAATACAAGATAAACTAGACTATCGGGTACATGCTTTTGATGGTAGATTGTTGAACATTTGTGACTAGGCTAGACTATAGTGGGGGTAAAATCTCTCTGGAGCAACTTACCCTGAATCAACTCAGTTTCTCTCAAACACCGAGTTGCCGCATTAAGCACAACCTCCGCTTTAGCCCATTCACTATCGCCAGCTAAATGTGTGGGAAAAGGACTAGGATTCAGTCTCTCGAGCTAAACTCATGTTCACCCAATACCACCAGCTATCAATTTAGTAGTCTTAGTTTTACGACCTCTCTCTTGAACAAGCCAAAAACAGTAAGATGAAATCGTATTTGAAACTACAATACCATTAAGCTCATACACAACTACTAAACAAAATCACATTTAAAGAACAAATAAACCAACAACAAGAAAGACCCAATAGATAATCTAACCCACATTCACAAAATCACACCCCAAGAATTGGGGTTTTAGCTAGACATGTAAAAGAGATAAAAATTTATACCAATATTATTTTCCATCAACTGGGTATGAAGAATTAAGTCTTAAAACATGTCAAAAACTGAAGAATCTTCGAGACGCATGTCCAATTTCTTGGGGTTGGATCCCTTTGAATATTCAAGGTCTTAGAACAAAGTATCCAAAACCCTCAAAAACTTGAAACTGAAAATATTCTAAGTCTGAATAATAATTGTCTATGACTTGATACTAAGTTAACAATTTAAACAAGTATTTATAGTGTTTGAAAATTTGTGCTGCAGTGGATCATTCTGCGCAGTTAGTCGGGATCGCTGATGCACTTGGCGATCTGCCTTTTGGTCTATTTGATCGCCTTCTTGCTTTAGCCTTCAGCATCTTCGCACTTTGAGTCATTGGGTGATGTAGTACTGCTTCGCGGAACTACTCGGCGACACGCCAACTGCTCCATTACATCGCTAACTTGATCTTTCCTTTCAGGGCTCAGCACACTGGAACAAAAGGCGATCTCCATGCCGATCGGCGACTCGCCAACTGGGCTCGGTGCTCTTCAAGACTTCATTTTTTCGTTCTCTTCAGCCACTTTGTTCCTTCTTGCCAAGTAGTGTCCATCCTTTGCCTCAAACTCCATATATCTGAAACTTAAGGGTTTTCATTAGATATTGAGACAAAATATGCATTTGAGGACACTACTTCTATCACATATATCCCTAAATGAGTCCAATTTGTGGACTAATCAACACCCCCAACTTAAACTTTTGCTTGTCCTCAAGTAAAACACAAGTTTCAGCAGTTGAAAAAAGGATGTCTCAAACAGTGCTACACAAGACTCGATCATGAATGTACACAACAAGACTCAATTTACTCAAGCAAGGATCCATTGTGTATCCAAAAATTCATGTTGTGACACACCATTACCAAAGATTCTCATGCTCGCAATACTTCCTTCAAATGCAAGTTCACGCTCAACAAAAGTATTTGAATGCCCTCACACAAAATTTGATTTCACATTCACACACAAAGGTTTAATCATTTGAAGTTCTGGAATCAAATGCAATGCTCACTCTCTCAAAAAGAAGAACACAATGCATGCTTTCGCCCATAGGTTTGCCCGTATTTTCCAATCAACAATTGTTTCAGCTCACTCAAGATCTAAAAGGTCTTTTCAAGGCTTGTAATGTGGTTGAGTGAAAAGGTATGGTCATTTAGGCTCACTGAATTTCATCCTCGTGAAACCCCATTTCTTTTGACATTTCTCATAACTTTATTTCACAACTTTTTCTTTTTCTTTTCTCTTGTCTTTTTTTCTTTTCTTTTTTTATGGAGGGGTTCCTTTTTTTCTCAACACCATGGGTTAATAGGCACTTTTCTTGAACTTTTTTACTTCCCTTTTCTTTTCACCATACCCCCAACTTAGGCTTTTGGCCTAAGTTGGCTATTCAATCAACCATAAATCACGAGGATTATGGGTAGTGGATTTAATAAAGGTCACGTTTTCATCACGTTTTTTCCAAAGAAAGGTAAGGCTCAAGGGGTGTTTAAAAGAGGGTCGGACACTCACAAGGTAGGCCACGAAAGAGGTATATGACAAATTGGCTCACACTTTTCGAAGTTGCCTAAGATCATATCCAGAGATAACATCACTTAGTTGACCGAACCAACGGGGAAAATTGTAGGTGTTGTCATGCATGGTTCATAATAAGCTCATCACACAAAGCATCAACACTAAAGTCAAACAAGACTCCACACTTTCGCTAGTGTGCCACATTCATCACAAGAGAATCAATTTGATACTTGGCTAGTCACAACAATATGCAAAGAGCTCACATATTGTCTATGCAACTTCATTTGGTCTCATTTTAGCCGCACAATCATGCTCTTTTGATTATGAGCACTATTTGAGTCATCGATGTTGATCAAAACCGAGACTCAAATTTGCTAAATAACAGCCACATTCAAATGCATACACGAGGTGGGAATTTTTTTTCGGAAGGATCAGTTTCAATTTAAAATCAAGGAGCCACAAGCTCAAACATCCACAAAAAGCAGTGTAAAACACAACATTATGATTCACAACCCAACAAGAATATAGCACACAAAGGTGGACCACACCCCACCACAATTAAAAACATTTTTCCTCAATTGCAAATAACATAATATCCAGAATTTAAAATAAAGAAAGACAGAGAAGGGGTAAAGAGGGGATCCTGTCTAAGCAGTCGCTCCATCTGTCTGCATATCAGTGCTTGGGGTATCAGTTTGGCCTCGGGCCTCAGTATTCTGGGTCACAGCATAAGATTCGGCAGTGCCGAACTTACTAAGATTGTCCAAGTCTGCAGCCGCCAAAAAGGAATGCGAAGTTGTGTAGAGTCCCCGGGCCCATGAAGGGATAGAGGGGTCACATGGATTAGTCTTCCTGTTAGCACTGGGCTTCTTACATTTTCCTTTGTTTCCAGGTGGATGTTCTTACTTTTCCTTCTTGGGATGATTCAACCTTCAACTCTCTAGTTGGGAATCTCCTGCTTGTATCAGTCGGGGCGGCACGATTCTCCTTAACACTTTAGGTCTAGCCATGTTTGCAAAGCTTTGAGGTAAAGTTAAAAAAATATTCGACAATGCAAACAAAGACAATCAGTTGCAGACTTACCAATCCTTTCGGTGAGTCACTGAACACTCTCGGTGAGTAAGGGGTTGTCCGCCGAAGGTTACAGTGCAGCAAAGGTTCGAGGGGGGCAGACAAAGGGCGATCAAGAATAATTTCGGCGACCTCAGGCTTCTCGCTGAAAGTTACAGAATCAAACAACAGATATAGCATGAAATTTAAGGCGATAAGGGGTGATTTGGCGAACCGCCGATTGGTTTGGCGAGCTTGACCCAGCTCGCCAAACGGCCCAACATGCCTATTTTCAATCCACCTTCTCGAAATCAACCCCACAACCCCCGAAAACACAATTAAAGCGCACACAACACAAATTTGACTAAGACCCATAACATACAAGCACTAGCCATCACAAATAAATTCATCTTTACGCACTAGAAATCAGAATTTCCATATTCAAGGTAATACAAGCAGAGTTATCGAATGGAATCATGCAATTAAGCACTCTAATCCTATCAGAACGGCCCAACACAAATCAACAAGATCAAAATATCGCAATTGAGTATAATTATGGCAAAACAAACTTGGGGTTTGGAAAACCAACCTTTTATGCTGATTAAATTGATATCGAGATACTAAGCGGCAATGTCATCCAAGTTCCAAGCACAAATCAATAACTAACACCTTGAGATAGCGCAAAATATAGAGAATAATGTGCATGTGTGAGTTTGGAAATATAAAAAGTGAGGGAAAGTGAATGAATTAGAATTTTATACTTGTGGCCCGAAAAACCGTCCTGTTCTCACCCAGTCGGCGACATTAGTCATGATCGCCGAACCACTCTATATTTTGGCAAGTAGTCATTTACTTCGCTGAGTTTTACAGGACCTCCAGTTAATGTGGTGTCCAAATGACGATCTACGTTGGGGTCGCCAACATGGTCGGCGACTTGCCAATAATTTCTTGGGCTCGCCGAGTTTTACAAACTCCGATTTGAATATGTCTTGAGTCAAACGGCAGATTAGGTCGGGCTCGCCGACCTCTTCGGTGATTCATCGACTGGACTTGTTTCTCACAACCCTGCACTTTTCGAACACCTTCCACACTTCAACATGTACAAACAACACACCATTATTTTAGCAGAACATAAATAAAAGCAAAAAAGGGTTTTGGGTTGCATCCCAAACTGCGCCTCAGTTAACGTCATGGCACGACGCAAGTCCACCTTTAAACCTCATTCTCGAGGTTGACCATAGTGTCACTACGCAAACCCCATTTTAGTCTCAGATTTAGGTGAGACGACATCTGACCAATTTGGGTGTCCAGCTGCTTGATTGATACTGAATGGGAGGTGACGATCTGTTTCAGGGTCGACACATCTTCTTTCATCTCTTTTAAGATCTTGTCTGACCCCTCTACTTTGTTGAGGATATGAGAGAGCATATCCTCAGACCTACCACCCTCTGAATCATTTGGTTTTTGGCGCTCGTGGGAGGAACATACCTATCCTTCTCCCCGTCCTTCCAATTAGGATTACAGTTTCTCCATTCACGCTATTTCTAACCTTCATCTCTCGCCCAAACTTGGTTACCACCCTGCCTTGGGTAGTTTGAACGATAACCACCGCCTTCGTTGGCTAGGAAGTTCAACTCTTCATTTTACAAAGCATCAAACTTTGCTTCTTCCGGATTCGCACACCCAATCCCCACAACATTGACACCCCGAGCACCAGCTCCCATGACATTTTTGGGCAAACTGTCAAGTTGTGTCATGATCTTGGCCATGTTTTGGTCCCTCTCTTGATCTTTCTCCATCTGCTCCTTGGTCAATTTGAATGTGAGAGGGGAGACTTGATCTTCACGGGTGTACCAAGCCCAATTTATCGTGGTCATGCCATCCAATAGCTGAGCTACTATACGTAAGGCTGTTGCATGAAACCTCCTGGAGAAAGTTGGTCAGAAATGCACTTGTTCATCGAGTCTAGTCTCCGGTATAAATAATACAGCAATACGTTGTCATGCAAGCCATGAGTTGGGCTTTGGAGCACCAACTTCTTGAAATCGCAGCCAAGTCTTATGAATTGGCTCTCCCTCAAAACACTTAAAGCTTTGGATACTGTCCCGAAGAGTCATCATCTTCGAGAGAGAGAAAAATCACCCATTAAATGAGGTGACCAACTCCTCCCACGAAGTGATTGAGTCACATGGCAATTCATCTAGCCACTTGCATGCTTCTCCCATCAAAGAGAATGGGAACAATCGTAGACAAATTGACTCATGGGTTATATTTTTGACAGAGTATGGTCCGCACATATCCACGAAATTTTGAATGTGCTCATGAAGGTCTTCATGAGCCAATCCACTGAAAAGCCCCTTTAGTTGGAAGGGTTGCAATATGGTACTTGTGATGTGAAATACAACATTCCCTTCGGCCGGAGGCAAGCTAATGGCACTAATACCTCCCATGAGATGGGGGTCATTAACATGAGGCTCATTTACATCGTTAGGGTTTCCGATGTCGTCTTGATGTCCTACTTGGTTGCCATTGCTGCCGTTCACACTCATGCTTCCTGAAATATTCATACAAACAAACCAAAAAAACTAAAAAATAAGTAAGTAAACTACTACTGACAAGAATAAAAGAACTTTACTAAACTAAGAATTCTCAAATAACACAATTCCCCGGTAGTGGCGCCATTTTGATGTTTTAGACGTAATCAACTGACAGTATTTCGGTTCAAGTACCATACGATCGCGTGTAGTGATATAACCCAACCAAGGGTTGGGATTGTTCCCACAGGGAGTGGTTTTGGAGAATTAATAGAAAAATAAAATCTAGTTCTAATTAGTCATAGCTATAGATATTAATGACTAAAAACATACTAAATCTAAGGGGTGACGCAAGTGTCAATTATCAATGGGGTTTGTAATAATTAACAACTAAAAAATTAGCAAAAATAAAAGGAAATGAGATAGGGAGACGAGGTTATTAGGATGTGATAGGAATATGGGATAAACTAGACTATCAGGTACATGCTTTTGATGGTAGATTGTTGAACATTCGTGACTAGGCTAGACTATAGTGGGGGTAATTTCTCTCTTGACCAATTTACCCTGAATCAACTCAGTTTCTTTCGAACACCGAGTTGCCACATTAAGCATAGCCTCCGCCTTAGCCCATTCAATCTCTCTCGCTGAATGTGTGGGAAAAGGACTAGGATTCACTCTCTCAAGCTGAACCCATGTCGACCCAATACAACCGGATATCAATTTAGTAGTCTTAATTTTACGACCTCTCTCTCAAGCAAGCCAAAACACTAAGATGAAATTGTATTTGCAACTACAATCCCATTAAGTTCATACACAACTACTAAACAAAATCACATTTAAACAACAAATAAACCATCAACAAGCAATACCCAACAGATAATCTAATCCATATTCACAAAATCACACCCCAAGAATTGGGGTTTTAGCTAGACATGTAAAAGAGGTAAAAATTTATACCAACATCAATATCCATCAACTAGGTATGAAGTATTAAGTCTTAAAATACGTCAAGAGTGAAGAATCTTGGAGACCCACGTCCAATTTTTTGGAGTTAAATCCCTTTGAATCTTCAAGGTCTTAGAACAAAGTCTCCAAAACCCTCTAAAACTTGAAATTGAAAATATTCTAAGTCTTAATAATAAATGTCTATGACTTGATACTAAGTTAACAATTTAAAGAAGTATTTATAGTGTTTGAAAATTTGTGCTGCAGCGAATCACTCGGCGCAGTTAGTCGGGATTGTCGATGCACTCGGCGATTCGCCTTTTGGTTGATTTCATCGCCTTTTTGCTTTAGCCTTCAACATCTTCGCGCTTTGAGTCTTTGGGCGATATAGTACTGCTTCGCGGAACTACTCGGTGACAGGCGGACTGCTCCATTTCATCGCCAACTTGATCTTTCCCTTCAAGGCTCAGCACACTAGAACAAAAGGCGATCTCTAGGCCGATTGTCGACTCGCCAACTAGGCTCGGCGATCTTCAGGCCTTCATTTTTTTGTTATTTTCAGCCGCCTTGTTCCTTCTTGCCAATTACTGTCCATGATTTTCCTCAAACTTGAAATACCTGAAACTTAAGGGTTTTCATTAGATATTGAGACAAAATATGCATTTGAGAACACTAATTCTATTAAAATATAGCCCTAAATGAGTCCAATTTGTGGACTCATCAAGCGGTACGTGTTTCATATTCGATTTAGAAGTATTAATATGGTCAAATAATTCATATGAACAGAAATTATCGAATAATGACATCATTCAAATTAAGGGGTGACACGAATGTCAAATGGGTGTTTTGTTTTTGACTACAAACAATACAAATTAACAATAATGAGACGAGTTCTTGGGATGTGTTCGATTATAGGCAAATATAGACATATGGATAATTGCAACTATTTGTAAATAGCTAGATATTAGTGAGTAGGCTAGGCTACAAGGAAGGTAATTTTCTCTCGAACAATTTACCCCGAATAAAGTGATTTCTCTTGAACATCAACAAGCATGCAAAATTAGAGCAGCCCACACCGTAATCCATTCACTCTCTCGAGATGAATGTGTGGGATTGGGTTTATGATTAACTCTTTCTAGCTGAACCCAGGTCAACCCAATACCTGATATGTCTGAGATTTTGACTCATTTAGGGCTTTACTTATATAGATTTAGTGTCCTCAAATGTTTATTTTGTGCTAATAACTGATGTAAAATCCTTGATTTCCAGGTATTTAGATTTAGGAAAAAAGCAAGGACACTAATTTGCAAAAAGGAACAAAGCAAACTAAAAGAATGAAGAAATGTAAGCTTGGTGATCGCCAAGTCCGCTTGGTGATCGCCAAGTCCACTTGGTGATCGCCAAGTCCACTTGGCGAGTCGCCAAATGGCTACTGGACCACCTAAAGTTCCCGTGTGCCAAGCCCTGAAGGAAAAAGCCAAGTTTGTTAGAGAAAGGAGGAGTCGGCGAATGGCCGAGTGGTTCTGTGATGGAGTGTTAGATCGCCCAAAGTTACAGACCGTGAAGATGTTGAAAGCCAAGGCAGAAATGTGATGAAAGTGTCCAAAGGGCGGCTCGCAGAGTGGTTCTACGAGCCCGCCTTCCTTCTCTGTGTGACTCTTCGCAGCACATTTTTGGCGACTATAAATACATTTTTGAACATTTTAGTTTAGTATTGACACTCCAGAAAACTAATGTACTAATCTAGAGCCTAAGATGTAACTAGTAGCCTAAATGGGATTGAACGTCAAGATTAGAGTCGTAAAATAACTCCCCTACTTAGTACTAATGTTTTAGGACTTAAACATCAAGGCATGACCCCCCAGGACAAACCAAGGGGGAGGGCCTTGGTTTGTAGCCAAAGAGCTGCCCAAACAGCAACCACCCACGAAATGGGCACCCACAGGTCATGGGTAGACTCACGCCCCGTAGGTGGGGTCGTGAGTCGAGGCTAGACCTCCCCAATTTTCCAAAGCTCTAGTAACATACTATGAACATGCAGTACGGTCCGTGGACCCACTCATGCCCCGTGGGTGGGGTCTCGTGAGTGATGGGTGGACCTTGGAAAAAATGAGGAGCCAAAGACCTAACCCACTAATGACCATTATGGTCCATGGGTCCATCCACGCTCCGTGGGTGGGGTCCTTGATGGGGTCTGCCAAGCTGCCTCAAATTCCGCCTAAGGTGAGTTAAATTAAGAAATTTCTAAATTAATTATTATAGAGTGGGGATGGTTTATATTAGTTATTTAGACATATATAAGTACTTTTTAACTATTAACCAACTCTTATACACCTCATAACTCACAAGACTCAGACTAAAAACCAAGTCCCTTCTCCAATATCTCTCTCTCTAAGACTCCATTGAAGAACAAGAACAAGGTCAAGCATAGGGTTCAAGAAGCAACCTTTCTTCTTCCATTTCATGTGGAAATCTTCCTAAGGTATGGTGACTTTTCATCGATGGGTAGCTTAAAACCACAGAGTCCCTTCAAAGTATGATTTCAAAGCTTCTAATTCCCCCCAAAACGTAGGGTTTCAATCTAAGTCACGGGTTCTCTTTTAAAACGTTTTCAATTATTTTATTTATGGTTGATTATGGTTGAATTGATGATTAATTGATGATTTATGATAAAAATCCCCCCAAGAACCCATGAATCCCCCATAACTCTAAATTGTGAATCCATGATGTGGGTTGATTAACTATAGAAGCATGTCAATTGATTATGTTTAATAAACCACAAATACAATATATTACAGTTGAAAATAAATTGACTAATATGACTAAATAAATCTTTAGGCTGAGGTGCGGATATCTCGCTCTCTTTAAGGAGATTCAAGCCCACTGCGGCATAATCTAGACCGATCCAGCAGTATCACTCTTGACTTGTCTCCTCCAGGATACATCAGCCAAACAACAATGTACAACTCAAAATACTCCGGATTAGTTGAAGAGTCCAAAGCTCCACAAAAGAACACCTTCCTTCAACAAATAAATATTCTATTTTGTATATAATGAATATAGTTGAAGACTTAGAATATTATTCTTTGTCTCAACTCTCTCTTTTACTACAATAGTAATCTCAATATAAATACAATAAGGTACTACTAGTATTTTTCACTCTATATTTTCTTGTACTTATCTTGTTTATTCTTCTTCTACCCAATACAAGGAAGACCACACTATTTATAGGTGATGAATTCTTCCTTCCTATGAATAGGAAGATAGTGGTAGTAAATTGCAAAATGAATGGCTCAAATGTTACATAAGTTACAAGACATAAAGATAGAATAATGGATGAAATGAAGAGTTGGTGGTTACATAAGTTACCAACCAATATTGACCACTTTCTTCCACAACTGTTGAGAGTAAAGAGACACAAATGTAATGTCCACCAACAGACATAACATGATACATAATGTGACATATAATATATTTTTATTAATAATAAAATGTCACACAAACAATCCCCCACTCATTTTAATATTAAGATAAGAGAGTTCTTCACAAATTAGTTGAAGGTAGACTATTATGCATAATGAAGGTGTACTCTACATTGAACCTTCACTTAGTAAAACAATAACCTTTACTCCAAAGTCAATAGTGGTCTCAGACTTGAACTATGACTGCTTAAGGGAAATAAAGTATCATCGCCTACACGCAATAGTGAAAGTGTTGACATAAGCTTTATTATCCAGCACATTATGGCCTTGTGCTATCCTGGTTTTCATGAGTGTTTTTGAGAACAAGCCCATTCTCATAGAAAGGGACCTACTTTCACACTCATGTAGGTGAAATCTGTCAAGGGTGCTCCTATAGTTTGACACCCCACTCATACGAGATACAAAATTTCATTAAGAGTTCAACATTCAATTTCTACAAATCATTATAGGATAAATGCACTCACATCATATGGATTGAATAAAATTAAGTATAGTACGTTTCACAACAAGTCATCATATGATTTGTTCTTCCCATGAACCTGGTTGTAGGATCTCTAGTCCCTAGGTTGGGTTTCCTCATATATGACTCAAAATTATTTTACCTTCAATTTCATCATCCTCGATGTGTTTCATACCCTTTATCTAGCTAAGGCCTTAGTTTATGAATCTGCAAGATGTAACACAAGTTTTAACACAATTAATATTGATGGTATACCAGTGATCAATACGATCTCATAATATTGTGTTTTCTTCTCGTGAGTTTGAATTTACCATTTTAATAACAATATTTTACTCTACCACTATATTGGTGCCATTAGAAAAAATAATTTCTCAAAATAAAGTGTTTGATTTAATTAAATCAATTCACTTTTCACTAGTTGAAGTTTAATTTTCTTTTATTTCAACCTCCATAATAGAGTTGGCAAAAAATAATTTGCTTTTCTCATCCCACCAAATAACACCAATTTTTTTCTCATCTAGTTTGCTTGCACCTTCAAAATTATTAGGTATAGTGTAATATTTTTTTTTTCATAAAACAAGCCACCAAATTTATACCAAGTAAATATACTTGATTTTCTTGTACATGCTATACTTTATAAACAATATCATATATAGTGCAATTAGTCACATTTCTAGCTCATATATTTTATTAGGCTAGCACACTCCTTCTTTCTTTGTTTCACCATTTTCACAATTGAATCAAAAGGAGTTGCCAGACTCACACAACCAATAAGATTGTACTTCACAAATTTTCAATTCTAAATATTAAATGACGTGACAAGGAAAATTCATCACAGGTTTAATGGTAATTTTCATTTCAAGAATGAATTTTTTCTCTCCCAAAACATTTCATGTTAAATGGCTACTTAACATGTTTTTCATTATTTATTTATAACTCTAATGTTAGAGCTAAAAAAGTCATCTCATTTTAGCCAAACAACAACATGTGATTTATTCCACAATAAATATATGCACGTGTAATACTCTTTTTCTTTTAGAGCATTTCACAAGTATGCACAAATCACAATTTCAAGATATTACTTTTAGTTTAGTACTGAATTGTATATGATCTTAGTTCATATTATTATTTTTCAATTTTTGAAATGTGAGACAAGTTTTCTCTAGTTTTTCCTAAGTTTTAAAGAATTGGAGTTTTTCACTTTTGAGAAATATGAAGTGGGTCTTTGATATTCTTCAAATTGGAGCATTGTAAGGACGAATCTACTCTTACCCAATTGATGGATAATCAATTTCGTAATGGTTGTTTATCTTTTTATGATGTCTAGCTAAAACCCAATTCTTGGGGTGTGATTATGTGATTATAAGCTGATTTAGTTAATGGGTATTGTTAATTGTTAGTTTAAATGGTATTTAGAAGTGATTTCAAACATTAATTGTGGTTTAATTTAAGAATTTTAGTTCCAAATGCAATTATACCCTTGTGTTTTTCGCTTGCTCGAGAGAGAGGTTTTAAAACTAAACTTATTGATTGATGGTTAGTTGGTATTTGGCCGACCTGTGTTCAGCTCAAGAGAGTGAATCTTAAACTCAATTCCACACATTCAACTCGAGAGAGTGAATGGACTAAGGTGTGGGCTGTTCTTTTTTGCATGCTTGTTGATGTTCGAGAGAAATCAACTTGATTCGGGGTAAATTGTTTGAGAGAAACTTATCTACTCTATAGCCTAGCTTACTCACTAATATCTAGCTATTTTCGAATAGTTGCAATTACACATTCGTCTATATTAGCCTATAATCGATCACATCCCAAGAACTAGTCTCATTATTATTATTTCGTATTGTTTGCCACTATTTGTAGTAGCTAATCAAAACCAAAACACCCTCATTTCACATTCGTGGCACCCCTTGATTTGAATGATGATTTTATTCGATATTGATTATTCCTATGACTGATTTGATCATATTCCTACTTCCCAATTGACTCTCAAACATGTACCGCTCCCTGTGGGATTCGACCCCAACTCATTTAGTTGGGTTATATACTGATTAACGACAGTTGGCGCTTAGAATTAGATTAAGTTTCTTTGATAATGTTTACTCAATCAAAATGGCATCGCTGTCGGGGAGTGGTGTTGTTTGAGATTCTTTTGGGAATTGAATTTTGTTCTGTTCAATCGTAGTTGAATCTACTTATTGTTAGTTTTGCTTTTCGTTTTTCTTGTTGAACAAAGGAAACGAGCATATCTGGTAGCAAAGGTGACCTAGTGGACTACCCTCCTTTAAAAGTGATGATTCTTAGGGATAACATACTAAATTTCAAGAAATTTGAGGGTGAGACAATCCATGAGTTGTGGCAAAGATTTAAGGCACTATTCCTATAATGCCCAACTCATGGAATCCCAGATAAAATGCTACTGGACTGCTTCTATATAGGTTTTGGTCCTGAAAATAGAGGAGTGGCTAACCAACTTTATTCGGGTAGTCTAATACGACAACCTTATGCAATAGTAGCTAAACTCGTCGATCACATGACTAAGACCAACAATGAGAAAGAAAAGGACTAGAATTTTGCCAAACTATTGACTCAGCTGGATCTCTTGGCAAAAAAGATCATGGAACTGGAAGTACTGTACAAAAAAAAGATAGGTACATTCCCCCTCACGAGCGTAGAAATCCCAAGGAGTATGAGGATAGATACAAGAGGTACTATTACTCATTCATCACAAAGTCGAAGAATACGACAGAGTGTTAAAATAGATACAAGAGAATGTTTCGATGCGAAATTAGATGACTGCCTCTCATTCCATGTCGATTAAGCTACTGGAGACCCAAATGGTTCACATGTTGTCTCATCTCTACCCAACACAAAAAAAAGGGGTTTCCGAGTGATCCTAGGGTAAACCCCACAAATGAAACTTGAATGAGGACTTGCGTCATGCCATGTCGTTAACTAAGGCGTTACTTGGGAGGCAACTAAAGTTTTTATTTTCTTTCTTTCTGTTTTTGGAATAACGTGTGTTGATTGTGCAGGTTAAAGTGTAGAATGTGTTTGAAAAGTGCAGGTTTGCAAGAAAAAATCCAATCGACAAGCCTGACTTGGACTGTCCTTGGACACAAGAAATCTGATGATGGAGTCTTTAGCACTCAATGGGCCAATGGACAGGTCGACAATCCCAAATTGGTCCGCCGTTTTGACCCCCACATTAACTAGAGGTCCTGTAAAACTTGGCGAGGTAAGTAACCACTCAATGTTTCGTCGAGTGGTTCGGTGAACAAAAATAACATCGCCATATGGGCGCGATCTAGACAGTCTTTAAAAGGCCAAAAGTTTAAAATTTTAAACTCTTTCACATTCCCTCATTTTTTAAGTTCATTCAATCACACCCGCACTATATATATTTCCAATATTTTTGCATTTTACCGCTCTTTAGTCATTGATCGTATGTTCGGAGTTGGATACTTTGCCGCCTAGATTTAGAGATTCATATATTCGGTATTAAAGGTTGCTTTTCCAAACCCCAAACTAGTAACTAGCGATTAAACTCATTTGCAATTGTATTGTTCTTATTGATGTGTGTTGGGCCTCTCTGAAATCGTAAATGTGTGCTTGTGTGCCTATTTTAGTTTTGATATCGTGCCTAAAATGCCTAAGTGTTGATTTCCTAAATTTTGTATTTTCAAATTGATCATAAATTATTGGGTTGTGCTTAATTATTGTGGAGTCTAGTCCGGTGAAGTATGAGTAACCCAAATTGTTCCAAATGATGTGCTTTGCCCAATGATGGAGCGTTTGACTTCATTCTTAAGGGCTAAAGTCGTCAAATGGCCAATTTTGGCAAAAACGGAGGAAGTCTGAGTACCCCGGTTGCATTGGTCTAATGGGTCTGAGCCTACTTGAAAATGTGTATGGTTTGATTTTGTTTTCGGGGGCTGCGTGGTTGATTTTAGAAGTTAAGGTTGAAAGTAAGCACGTTGGGCAGTTTGGCGAGCTGGGTCTAGCTCACCGAACCACTCGGCGATTCACCGAAATCCTCCTTGATTGCCTTTAATTTCATGAAATTGTTAAGTGTGGCTCTGTAACTTACGGTGAGAAGCCTGAACTCACCGAGTACACTCGATGAATCACCGAAAGTCTTATTTGATCTCCCTTTTTGCGCCTCCAATCCCTAAAATGCACTATAACTTTCAGTGGGCTGGTCTGTGCTTGCCGAATGATGTCGGCGATTCGCCAAAAGGCCCTTCCCATTGCCAAAATGCCATTTTTCTGGAAATTTTTGAGCCAATCCTTTCGGCGAGCCTGATCTAGCTCGCCAATATGATTCGGCGGGTCAATCAACAACCTGTTTTCTGCACTTTTTCTTGGATGGTTCTAACTTATTTTGGTGTTTTCTGCAGATATGGCTAAAACCAGCCTACATATGCCTCCCGACAAAAGAGCACGGGGCATACTGATTAATGAGGGGGCAACTAACCCTCCTAAAAGAGGAAAAATGGCACCTCCTAAGGGAAGAAAAGGCAAGGGCAAGGTGCCCTAAGATGAGAGACCGGAGCACGTCTCCGACAAAGATGGGGATTCATTTACCTTTGAGGTCTCACTCTCTGAGCCTGATGATGACCAACATTTACAGTCCCAGCGAGTAGAATTTAGTGGTAGGTGTCGCTAAGATTCATCAGGAGTTCCATAGCCCACTCTTCCTGTAGCTAATACAATGGCAACTCCGGCACCAACTGTGGTTCCATCACCACCAGTTGAGGGTCCTACTCCCCGGCTACTCAATAGACTCAAACTGAGGGATTGAGGATGATTATTGAATAAAATTTGTTGTCTATAGAAGGTTTAGTGGGCAGATATTCCACTGTGAGGGACACTCTCCAGTATCACAGGTTTGAGCAGTTCACCAGGCCTCGAGGCCCCTATATTCCTTCATGGGTCCGGGAATTCTAAACAACATACAATGACTTGGTTCCTAAGGGCAAGAAGAATGCCAGTGTATTCAGACATGTGAAGTCAGTCGTGGTCCCAGGGAAAGAAGTAGGGTGCAACAGTGATCACATTAATAATGTACTTGACAGGGCTATAGATTTTGCACATACATATGAGGGGTTAGCTACAACTCAGTCCCTGGATGACTTCAATGGCTGGCTTGCCCCCCTAATTTCCGATACCACACCGAGATGGATTGAGGTAGGAGCTCCCATCGAGAAGAAGGACATGAATATTGTCACTCGGCGCTGGTTCAGGTTCACCAGCAACTCTATCATGCCTTCGCAGAATGAGTCCATTCTTCGCCACCCAAAGACGGCATGTCTCGGATCCATCATAGCTAGAAAGATGCTCAACATGCGACTCATCATTGAGAAGGAGATGGCCATGAGGGCCAAACAGCACCATACGTCACTTCCGTTCCTAGTCTTAATTACAGAGTTGTGCGGCAGTCTCAATATATAAACAAAACCAATATTCACAAGAAGTCACACAAAAGGTGGGCCTCACCCCACCACAAATAAAGTCATTTGTCTTCAAATGCAAACAGAAACTAAAATATCCAAAAGTCAAAATAAAGTCAGGATAAACTAAGACAGAGAGGGAGGTAAGAAAGGATCCTGTCTACTCAGTTACTCCATATGTCTAGGCATTAGTGCCCGGTGTATCAGTATGCACTTGGACATCAGTGCCCGGAGTCACATCAGATGGAACAGCAGAACTAGACCCACTAGGGGCTGCCATGGACGTCTCGGTCAGCGATGTCTGGATGACTGACTGCATAATCGTCTCCTCAAGATCCGATAAATCTCTATATATGCTCTCCTCCCGTATCTCTATCTGCTCCCCGTCGGTCTCACCATCCGACTACTCAACCGCTACATCGTCCCTATGCACAGCTTTGTGGTGGCTAGATGAATCTCTGATATATTAGGAGCATCCATATCTTCTGCAGCCTACAACAATGATGTGAATTCAGTAGACTTAAGATAGTCTATGTCCTTCCTCAGATCAGCAACTTCGCTTCTCAAAGTCCTAACCTCGGAGGTCTCCCCCTGCCTACTCTTACAAGTCTCAACTCTCGTGGTAAGAGTGTCAATGGAAGTCTGTGGGGGGGGGGGAGGGGGGTCAATGCAGCTAAGATAGCAACCTCAATCATCAAGGGGACATATCTCTCTAATCGGGTCGCCCTCACATCAGCTGAATGGGCCAGATGCCCCATCTTCAGGAGCATCGCCTGAGTAATCTTGGTCTACTAGGAGGAAGTAGATGTGCTTGGAGCTTGTGAAGAGGAGGAAGGGGCAGAAGTACCTGAAGTCCCGGAGGCCAGAGTAGGCAAAGACACCTCTGTAGATATATAATCTATATCCACCTCCGGGGATGTGTCCACCGAAGTTGCCCTCGTCCTATCAGCCACATATCTAGTATAGTTGGCCTCAACGCGCTGGATTTGAGTGGAGGAAGACTGGGTCACCTTAATGTCCCTCGTTTCATCTCGAGGCCCTCCAGCTCGCCGGCATAACTCCTTGATCAAGACTGGGAAAGGTAAGGAATTCTTCCTCTGCTTGGCCCTCATGGCCATTTCATGCTCATTAAGAATTCCCAGGTCGATGCTCCTCCGAGATGTGATAGCTCCAAGGCATGCTTTCTTAGGATGGTGTAGAATAGACTCGTTCTGGGATGTCATTATGGTGGTGCTGATGAAGCCAAACTAGAAAAGAGCAGCAATACTCAAATCCCTCTTCTCAAAAAGGGCTCCTGCCTCGATCCACCTCGGGGTGGTATCGGAAATCAGCGATGTCAGCCAGCCTTTCAAATCATCTAAGGACTGAGCAACAGGCAATCCAACATAAGGCTATGTAGAATACAGAGATCTACCCAGTACATAGTTTATGTACTCACTATTGCACCCAACTTCCTTTCCTCGTACCATGACAGACTTAACCAGTCTGAACTCGCTCTCCTTCTTCTTGCTCTTCGGGACCAAGTCACCGTAGGCTGGATAGAACTCCCAGACCCATGAAGGAATGTAAGGGCCTCAAGGCCTGGTAAACTAATCAAACATTTGGTAGTGGAGGGTGTCCCACACATTTGAGTATTTTCCCTCCAGGCCCTCTATGGATAACAGCTTCTCCTCGAGAATGGTTTTGTCACGACCCGGGAGCACCCCCTAGTCGTAACCGATGTACTCGACCTCGAAGAGGCCTAATACAAGCCTTTTAGCATTCATTCATCGCATAGACACTAAAACCATAAGGAATTTAAAACTTTCTTTACCAAGAAAACATTTCATAAAAAAAAATAGCAAGCGGAAGACTTTCTAGACTTTATACATGATGTCTCAAACTCCAACACTTAGAAACCTATCAACTAGCCATGACATGTCATCATCTCCAAATCCCTACACTTTAGTCAAAAAGGGAAAGGAAGGGGTTAGCACAATTAAGTACTAAGTATGGAGACCATGCAAAAACATGCCAAAAAGGACATTTTCAAGGAAGTAAATGCTTTCATATCATTTTGATAAAACCTTCACTTCACAAGTATAAGAGACATAATACAAGTCAATGTTCACATATAAAACCATAGCCAACCGTATACATACTCAACATATATTCATATACAACCCATGCTTAACTTTAAAAGAACACATGTCATTTCATTACCATAGGACCTCTACCTAATATAACCTTAAGACACACTTGAGTAAGACAAGAAGTGACCGCCCATACAACCTCTTCAAGCACACTTAAGTGTTCCCCAAGATTACCTTAGATAAGGACATTTCCTTTATAACAACATATCAATAGACCAACATTCTTTAAGAAACCATTTTGGAGACATTCAAGGACATAAGGGGACTTTCACATAATAGTCGTTAGACTTAGGGAACTCACTTTAGTATCTTCAAAGCCTACTCGTGCCATGTGTAGATAGCATCCCATACTACTACCTACACGTTGTAGAACCTATCCAATAACTAGAGTGCACATCCCACATGATGGGAATAGGCATAA
>NW_006238932.1:397217-397431 GCF_000226075.1 Solanum tuberosum | reverse complement strand
CACAATAATACAATATTCCAACATTATGCAACAACTTCCCCAATGCCTTCATGGCTACATTTCATAATAATACCACAGAAGAACAAGATATAACACTTCCACCGCATCCACTCGGTGGTAGCCTTATTTCCCTTAGAGTATTCAATCACATATGCACTTAGAGAGGGTTCCTTTTCAAGTTCAACCAACTCATAGTACCTCTTCCCAAGAAAGG
>NW_006238932.1:337782-396188 GCF_000226075.1 Solanum tuberosum | reverse complement strand
TGAGTTTGAGTAGAAATTAGGCTTTTTCACAAACTTTGGAAAAGTTGAAAACCATTTGAAATTGGCTCTAGGGTGATAGCTTGCCCTAGATAAAGAACTCCCATACCTTTACTAAGATTCCCCAAGAAATTTGATGAAGAAAACGTCTTGCATCCACAACCCTAGCTCCCACTTCTTCTTCTTCTTCTTCCTTGAGTTAGAGAGAGATATAGAGAGAGAAAGAACTTGGATTTGATTTGCGAAAATAATGAGTTAAAGAAATGTTTTAAGACCCAAAACCATTTAAAATCAACCCTACATAATAAACAATTAAAACGAAATTACATAAAAACCCCTCATAGAACCTCATGATAAAGTCAACACAAAGTCATAGGCTCTTGCTTAACCTATCATTTTTTTCCGAGTCGTTACAGGTTTACAAACCATCGCCTTTCAATTTATTGAGAAGCCTAGGTGGAGGGATGACCAGTGGCACATGAGCCGTGGGAGGTGCCTGAGCTGGCACTGAATCTGCTGGTATGGAAGCTAGAGGGATTCTAGCTAAGTCACTATTGTTCCTTTTTGCTCAATAGTGTCCATGCTTTGTTCCTCAATCCAAATACCTGAAATTTAAGGATTTACATCAATTATCGGCACAAAATAAGCATTTGAGGACACTAAATCTATTAAAATAAAGCTCTAAATGAGTCCAAATCGTGGGCTCATCAGCGGTCAACCCAATTTGAATATAACATGTCACTTTGAACGAGGTGACAACCCAACGTGTCTCTTTGAAAGGCGGATGACCTAACTTGAACATAACATGTCACTTTGAACAAGGTGACAATCTAACGTGTCTCTTTGAAAGTTGGATGACCCAATTTGAATATAACTTGTCACTTTGAACGAGGTGACAACCCAACGTGTCTCTTTCAAAGACGGACGACCCAACTTGAATATGACATCTCACTTTAAACAAGGTGACAACCCAACATGTTTCTTTGAAATGCGGATGACCCAACTTGAACATAACATGTCACTTTGAACGAGGTGACAACCCAACGTGTCTCTTTGAAAGGTTGACGACCCAACTTGTATATAACATATCACGTTGAATGAGGTGACAACCCAACGTGTCTCTTTGAAAGGTGGACGACCCAATTTGAATATAACATGTCACTTTGAATGAGGTGACAACCCAACGTCTCTTTGCAAGGCGGACGACCCAACTTGAAATTAACGTGCCATTTGAATAGAGATGACAACCCAATCTTTGACTTAATATGAATGGTTTATCACAAAATCTGCAGTAACAATGTTAGTAACAAATATAGCATAGATGCAACATAAAATATGCAAACATGGACTCATATGAACAATGTATTAACCAATGCAACAATTCAAACTTAATAACATCATGAATAAAAAAAATGTCAATATGAAATGGAATAACAATATAAAAACTGTCATGTTGAACGGCATGACAAAACAATTTTAAAAAACATCATTTTATTTCAAATAACAATTTAATTTTTTTACAATGTCATTATGAAAGGCATGATGACCTAAATTTAAAAAGATGTCATTTTAAAGGGTATGACTATCCAAATTTAATAAAAATCATTTTGAAGGGTATGACGACCCAAATAAAAAAATGTCATTCCGAAGTGTATAATGACCAGAAAATACAATTTTAACTATGAAACGGTCCACAAAGTTGGTATGGACAAATATCAACACTGAAACGGTCCACAAAGTTTGTATGGACAAGTATCCACAATGAAACGGTCCACAATGTTGGTATGAATAAATATCAACAATGTAACGATCCATAAAGTTGGTTTGGACATATATTGAAAAGTGTGTTTCAACCCATTTTTATTTTATGAACAATGAAACATATTTTAACTTTGTTAGCGCCAACAATATTATTGTACCAAAATTTCTCACAATTCTTTCTCTTTCAACTGAGATTGACTTCGAGGTAATTCCTATGGATTCAAGTTGTATCTCAAATGTACTCAAGTAACGACAAGATTTGTCCATATTGCTACAATCAAAGGCTTTGAACTAGACCTCATATCATTTTCAAGTGCCCTCATCGCAAAGAAAGTTTCAATTTGCACACATTCAAAGTATTTTTATTTAGGGACACTTAACAAAATTCAGTCACACTCAGAAAAATATTCAACGACGGAATTGTGATACCATAGGCTTGGCCTTCATGTAAATCTTAACTAATGTGAGAATTGAAATGAAATCATGTCGGGCTTGATAAAAGCTTGTAATGTAGGCTTAATCATTTCTTGAGAATTGCACTGAATTTGTGCTTTGAACGCTTGGTACACTTTTAGCGTTTGATCCTCTTTGTTGGCCCTTCTCTTTTGTATTTTTGACTTCTTTTGAAGCTTTGCTTGTCTGAGCTATCCCCCTTTCTCTTCATCTTTTGATGTTTCTCCGAATGGTTTTAATTATTTTTTTCTTTTGTTGAAATTCTACTTGCTTTAACTTGTAGGGAATTTTCAATTCTTTCTTTTTTTTGAAGTCCTTTTTGTACTCTTAGCTTTAAGAGACTTTGTAACCTCTGTTTTTGACAAATTTGAACTTTGAATCTTCTTTTGTATTTTGTACATCTTCAGTACGCTCAAGAAAGTCAGGCCAAAAGAGGGATGGTGCGTATAAGCACTCAGAAAGGGTATAGATTAAGATGTGGTTATACAAAGAATAGTATTCAGGCTCAAAGTCGGACACACTAAGGATTAATGTCATTTGGTAGGCTTTGAAGGGATCAAACGGGTCAAAGAAGGCCTACAATCATTTTTCAAATCAAACATTGCTCATAATTTTGGCTCAACAAATATTTCGGCCAAGTTGTAGATCAACAAAACAACACAATTGAATTGAATAAAAAACTCATTACACAATGCACCTGAAACAATGAATCTTGTTTTGTTCTAATCTTGAATGTATGCAAGAGAATATATTCCCATGTAACAAAAATATGAATGAGAGGTACCAAAAGAATCTATGGCTTAACAAAAAGTCAATCCTCTACATTGCAACAATTCTTTTTCATATGCACACTCGAACTATGTTGGCACCAACCAAGTCAAATATAACATAACATTTTACAAAGATTAACAGAGTAGAGAATCTTTTGAATAAAGAATGTCGAACCCAGTAAGGGCTTCCTACGTATCTCATTGATGAGAATCATGTTTGCGTAGTTTGTTCAGATATGTCAAAAAACATATGTTTTGAATAATGAATGAATTTTTTGAAAGAAAAATCAATGAGCCACATTGAAAGGAGGGCAACCCAAATTTAACAAAAAATATTTTTTATTATTTAAAGAAAACTTAACAAGAATGAAGAAATCACTGATTCACATTCAAGGATGGACCACTGATAAATGCTATCAAAGATACTTCATCCAATACTAAGCATCAACGATCGTTCAATAGTACTATAACCCAACTAGTGAGTTGGGGTCGAGTCCCAAGGGAGCAGTTCGTACTGAAGAATCAATAGAAAAGCATAAACATGCTCAATTCAATCATAGCTAAAAACATAATTCAAGTTAAGGGTAACACAAGTGTCAAATATCAAAGGGGGGTTTTGTAATCAATTATCAACTAAGACAACAAATAGTATAAAAATACGAATATGGAGATGGGATTTTTGGGATGTGATAGGATTATGGGCTAAGGTAAACAATCGGGTAATTGAAAAATTAATAGTAAACCACTGCTAATCAGTGAATAAGCTAGACTTTAGTTGGGGTAAACTTTCTGTCGAACAATATACCCCGAATCAAATTGGTTTTTCTCGAACACCAATAAGCATCAATGAAGCACAACCTTCGCTTTAGTCCATTCACTCACTCGAGCTGAATGTGTGGAAAAGGGTTTAGAGTTCAGTCTCTCGAGTTGAACCCATGAAAACCCAATACCCACAGACCATCGATTCAGTAATTTTTGTTTTAAAACCTCTCTCTCGAGTAAGCTAAAAACACAAATTTAAGATTGTATTTCCAACTACAAACCATTAAATTTAACCTCAACTACTGAACACAATCACTTTTAAAGAGCGAAAAAACTGTCAATTAGCAATACCTAACAGTTATTTCAACCCATAGTCACATAATCACACCCCAAGAATTGGGGTTTTAGCTAGACATAGTAAAAAGATAGAAATCAATACCGAAATGTGTTTTCATCAACTAGGTATGATTCATATTGTCTTTACAAATATCGAAGATTAAGAATCTTCAGTATCCACTTCCAATTTCTTAGAAGTGGAATTCTTCAAATCTTCAAAGCTAAGGAAAAATGTCTCCAAAAAATATTTCTAAGTTCTAAAACTAAATAATAAACTTGATAGTCTAAAATTGCATGCTAAACTAAAAATTCAAACAAGTATTTATAGTTATCAAAAAGTGTGCTACGAAGGACCAGTGGGCGCAATAACTCGGGATCGCCGATCCATTCGGCGATTCGCCCTAAGGTCATTTGTATCGCCGTTTTGTTTTTGCCTTCAGCATCCTTGAAGTTCTGTAACTTTGGGAGATAAGTGTAAGGACTCGGAAAATGATAGGTTGAACTAGAGCCTTAAATTTTGGGTTAGTGTTACTTTAGGTTGATGTCTAGGCTGTTTTAGAACCTAAGTTGGGAAAGGAAGAAGCCTAGGGTGAAAGAAAAGACATTGACTAGCACTATAGGGTGAATGCAACCTTGTCTTTTGGTGGACCATTTGGCGATGGGGATGTTTGATCACCCAAAGGGTTGGGCGAGTCACCCTTGTGCCCTTGTGATCGCTTAGTGGCTGCCCCATTTTGGCAAAGATGCTGGACCAAAGGGCGTGCTAGGTGCAAGCTCGCCAACCAGCTTGGCGTGTCGCCATTCTCCCCCTCTAGATCACATAGTGGACTGCCCAAGAAGGGACCTCACTGGAAAATTTGGTGAGCCAAGGGTGCACTTGGCGAGTCACCTAGTTCCCTTGGCTAGCCTAGAGGGGAAAATGGGAGAGGTAAGTCGTGAAGGAGGCAGATTTTTAAGTTAAGACTTTAAGGGTCCTTAGTTCTTTTCCTAAGTTAAGTCCTTATTTTTCTATGCCTTTCATAGCAAATATAAGACCCTTTTTAGACCTAAATCCTTTGATTTAAGTCACTCCAAAAAGAATAAAAAAGAAACACATCTCCTCTCAAATATTTCTCTCACAAGAAATCCTCCATTTGAGAAGAAGAAGAAGAACGGAGCCATTGAAGCTAGGGTTTGGTAATTCCAAGGTGGTTCTTCCTCAAATTGCTTGGGGATTCTTAGTAAAGGTATGGTGGTCTTGATCATTGTCTAATTTTCCATTCAAGAAGCCAATTCAAAGGTGATTTCAAATCATGAAAACCTAGGGTTTTACTAAATCTCATGGGTTTTTTCATCAAACGATTTCAAAGGGTTTCTAATGAACAATAATGAATGTATTAATGTTTAATTGATGATTTATGATGAAAGCACTCTATGAACCCATGATTTCTCTCAATTCCTAAATTGTACCTTTGTGAAGTGGGTTTGATGATTATGAAGGTTTATGAATGGAACTTGTCTAAATTGCTTTGAGTTATTAAATTGTATCATTATGTATGTCTTAGTTATGGTGAATTGAAGGTTTTTTGATGACTTGTGAGCATCACCTTTAAAGGGCAAGTTATGGCTAAATTACATGATGAAGTAGAATTGTGTTTGATCTATTGATCCACTTGAAAGATGGAGGTGTTTAATTAGTATATGTGACAATAATGTGAAGCATGTGTGTGATTTAAATGAATGAATGATGATCATGTTTAGAAGCTAATAGTGTTAGGATTTATTGTTATCTATCTATTAACACTTGTGAATGATGGTGATTGTGTGAAAGGCTTTCCTCACATACACACACATTTGAATGAAGAATGAATGAAGTTTCTAAGATAATGTTAATGATGTTGAGTCTATTGAAAGGCTATTCTCAATTGTACCCTAATGAATGAAAACACATGTTATGAAAGGACTTTCTCACAATATGGGATTCCTAGGTGAAAGGATAATCTTATCTTTGAATCTATGACCTTTCCAATTAATGAATGAATGTTGGGTTGGGATGGATGCCCATCCGGGAGTTGAGGCGGGGTATCTAGTAGCAATCCCTTATCCCATAATGAATTAATGTACTGAATGAAATGTACTCCTGGGGAATAATTCTAAGCACCGAGAGGATATGGTTTAAGATGCTCATCCGTGAGTTTAGGCGGGGTACTTAGTAGAAATCTCTTGAGATGGATGCTCATCTGTGAGTTGAGGCGGGATGTCTAGTAGAATGTTCTTATCCCATAACTATGTGCCCAGATAGGTCTAGCTAGTGGATCCACTTAAGGTTAAACAAACGATGGTCCTACCTTAGGCAAGTAGGAATCCCTTTTTCCGGTGAGGGTAACACCGGGATTCTATGTCAAGCTCACATGGTCTATGTCAGTTAAGTCTTACCCCCACAAAGAATGTTAATGAACTATGGTTTCATAAGGATGTACTACTTAGTGTGTATGGTGGTATGGGATGCTATCCATACATTGCACAAATTGTGGCCTAAGGGTTACTCGAGGTGAAGGGTTAAAGGTAAAGGAATGGTTTACATGTGAAGTATGTTATAATGTGAATCATGATTTGTCTGTTGGTTATGATTGAGTATTATGACTCTTATACTTGTATCTCATGATGTTTTACCAAAATGGCATAAAAGCATGACTTTCAATCAGATGTCCCTTTTTAAGCATGTTTTTGCATGGCTATCATATTTAGTACTTAATTGTGCTAACCCATTCTTCTTCTATGTTTTACTACAAGTGTAGGTTGCGGTAATTCAGTATCTCTCTAGTTGAAGCTTGGACTAGATTTCTTCCAAGACATCTTTTGGTATGTCCTCATAGATCGAGGATAACAACTTTTAATGTTTCTAGTTCCTTTATGTTTTAAGACTATGTTAAGACTTCGATTGTAAAGGGCCGTGAACCTATCTTGTTTGAAGTTTTTTTTAAGATGGCCATGTGAGACTTTAGTATTCCGCTGCGTTATAAATGAGTTTTTGATTGTTGGTTTTATTAAGAAAAGTTTTAATTCCGCACCATTTTTATTACGTATGTGATGAATGAATGATATGAGGCTTGTATAAGACCCCTTCGGGGTCTAGTATGTTGTTTTACAACTAGGGGGTGCCCTCGGGTCGTGAAAAACATGGTATCACAGCACAATGTTTTGGGAATGGTCTCTAGGGTTGATGTCTCACAAGCCACGTCTAGTATAGTCTTGTTCATAAGTGTCATTCGCAACACATCTATGAGCGAGAGACTATAGGACGTTAGAAGTTACACTTATTTCATATTCTTGAAGTCGTGCCTTAGTGTTTAGCCCTATAAGTGTCCTTTTCCTAATCCTTCTCTTTTGTTTATAGAATATGACTACAAGAAGGGCAAATGCAAGAAGGGGGCAAGAGGAGAATGTGAATGAGGAGGTTCCCCCTCAAGAACCTCAAGCTCTTAATGATGAAGGGGTCATGTCTAATGTGGAGATAAGGGCGGCCTTTGATGAGTCCACAAATTGAACTCATTTAGGGCTTTATTTTGATAGAAATAGTGTCCTCAAATGCTTATTTTGTCTCAATATGTGATGAAAACTCTTAAGTTTCAGGTATCTTAAAGTTTTAGTGGAGGCATGGACACTTAGGCGCAAAAAGAAACAAAAAGGACTGAAATGAACGAAGAAGCTAGAAGCTTGAGCATCGCCAAACACACTTGGCGATTCACCGAAGGGACGCACTCCACCCTTCGTTCCTGTACGCGAAGCCTTGAAGGAGAAGCATCAAAAAGGCGATGAAAGGAGCAATCGGTGCTTCGCCAAATAATTCCGCGAAGCAGTACTATACAGTCCAATGGTCCATAACGTGAAGATGCTGAAGTCAAGCACAAAACGGCAATGAGATAGAAGAATGGCGAATCGCCGAGTTATTCGGTAGCGTTGAGTAACCTCACCGAGCAATCCGCCAGGACTAATTTCTGAAGTCTATAAATACTAAACTCTTTATTAGTTTTTGTTAATTTTTATATGTTCCAAACCATTATTATACTTTTCACAATAGAATAGTACTTTTTTTAGGATATTTTCTCTCAAGTTTGGAGGGGATTTTTGTTTGGGAGACTTGAAGAAAGAAGAATTTCATCTTCCCCAAGTTGGAAGTGGGACTTCTCCATTGTTCTTCCTTTGCTTAAATCAAGGTTTAATTCCTTACCCATTTGATCTTAGTATCATTTTAGGTGTATTTTGTTATTTCTTGATGTGTGGCTAAAAACCCCATTCTTGGGGGGTGTGATTTAGCAAATATGTGTTGATATTATTGTTGGGTCTTGCTTGCTGATAGGTTAGATGTATTTTAATGGTGATTTCACCTAGTGGTTGTGTTTTAATTTAATGGGTCTGTAGTTGCAAATACAAAACCACCCATGTGTCTTCGGCTTGCTCGGGAGAGAGGTCGTGAAACCAAGACCGCAAGACTGATGACCTAAGGAGTGGGTCGACATGAGGTTCAGCCTGAGAGGGTGAACCCTAGTCCCATATCTTAACACTCAGCTTGAGAGAGTTAGTGGGATAAGGCATAGGCTGGCCTTCATGCGGTAAATGAGTGTCCGAGAGAAACCCATTTGAAACGGGGTAAGTTGCCTGAAAGGGAACTTATTTCCATCTAAAGCTTAGCCTAGTCACTATTATCTTGCAAATTTCCTATCGAAAGCATGTACCCAAAGATTTATCTCAACTTGTATTGTGGTCACACTCCAAGAACTTTTCACCATACTTGATTTTCTTATTTTTTTTGCTGTTTTTACTACTTCGGACAAAAACCCCAATTGATATTTGACACTTTTGTGTCACCCCCCTTAATTTACTATGTTTTTGTTCAATAATGCCTTTAGCTACGTCTAGTTAGAGCTAAACTTTATTTTTCTATCAATTCTCAAAACCACTCCCTTGGGACACAACCCCAACCTTTGGTTGGGTTACTATATTATCGACGATCATAGATACTCGTACCGTAGGTTAGTGTCATTGGTCATGATAAGCATCAGCCTTCCAAACTTTGATCCAACTCATGACGGTCCAAATTAAAGCAATCACCACTCAAGCTCAAGCCTTAGCGGCCCAAGATAACCGAGAAGTTGGACCCCGAGTAGACCCTAATGCAAGTACACCTGCTTCAAGAATTAGGGATTTCACAAGGATGAATCTCCATACCTTCCATGGCTCTAAAGTGGATGAAGATCCACAAGGCTTTATAGATGAAGTGCTTAAAGTAGTGGATGCCATGGGAGTGTCTCCTCGAGAAAAGGAGGAACTAGCCGCCTAAAAATTGAAAGACGTAGTTCAGGTGTGGTTTGAGTAATGGAGGGATGAGAGACCAATGAGAGAGAGCCCAGTGGATTGGGGGTCGTTTGAGACGGCCTTTCTTGATAGGTTTCCTCCCATAGAATTGAGGTAACAAAAGTTGGTGGAATTCATGAACCTTCGTCAAGGTGGTATGAGTGTGAAGGAGTACTCTCTCAAGTTAACCCAACTATTCAAGTATGATCCAACCTTGGTGGCAAATTCGAGGGCTAAGATGAATAAATTTGTAATGGGGGTGTTCGGTTTGGTTGAAGAAGAATGTCGTATGGCAATGCTCCATCATGATATTTATATCTCAAGGCTCATGATATACGCTCAAAAAATTGAGGAGACAAAACTTGGGAAAATGAATAGGGAGGCAAAAAGAGCTAGACCTGATGAACAAAGTCAACCAAGGTTCAAAAAGAGGTACTACAACCAAGATTTTCCAATGGTCAACAATGATATGGTGTCTAACCCTAAACCTCAAGTAGGGAATGGAGGTGGTTCTTCATTTGAAAGGTCTATTTGTGCTAATTGTGGGAAACAACATTTAGGTAGGTGACTTGCCAGCACGGATGGGTGCTTTGGGTATGGAAAGAAGTGTCTTAAGATGAGGGATTGTCCAACACTCTCGGCACAAGGAAGGGAGACCAAACAAGTTTCTCATGATGGTCCGGATCCTAAGGCTCCAAGGAAGAACCGTTTCTATGTGCTTCAAGCTAACAAGGACAAAAGAGCTAATTCGGATGAAGGCACCAGTAAGTTGATAGTTCCTTAGAGTTGTGATGTCTTGTTGAGAATTTCTATGTTGTTTTATGTTTACCTTAGTTGGGTTTACCCTTAAGTGGGGGGTGGTATGTTGAATAGTAAGGTTGTTGAGATTGTTGATATCCTTAGCTCATTCCCTCTATTCCTATTCAAGCTTGAGACCAAGAGTTCCTAGTAGCTTGTTCAAGTTGTGGAGTCATGTGTGATATTGTGTTTCCATGGTCTCCTTATGTTATGCATGTTCTATTGAATTCATGTTAAAATGAGAAAATGAGCTTATGTGATTTATGTTCCTCATGTTAATTTGCATTTAGTATGAGTTGTCTATATGCTTCATCAGGTGAATTCTTGAACATGCAAATATGGTTTTGTGAGTAATTGCTTATTTTGCCTAATGATGTTATGTTGAGCATGATATGAGTTGGAGAAGGAAGTTCCTCCAACGAAACGAGAAATGTTGTTGTTTGGTACATAATGAGTTTGTAGATGTAGTTCCTACTTCCTTGTTTTGGATTAAACTTATTGATGTGGAATTGATGTTCCTTCCTATGATTATGAATTTATATTGATGTGCCATGCATGATGGGTTGCTAGTTTCGAGTCGTTTTCCCTTAATGTGTTTAAAGTGTCATTCGAGGACGAATGTTCCTAAGTGGGGGATATTATAATGACTGTGAAAATGATAGGTTGAACTAGAGCCTTAACGTTTGGGTTAGTGTAACTTTAGATTGATGTCCAGGATGTTTCAGAACCTATGTGGGGAAAGGAAGAAGCCTAGGGTGCAAGCAAAGACTTAGACTAGCAAGATAGAGTGAAAGAAACCTTGTCTTTTGGTGGACCTATTGGCGATGGGTTTGTTTGATCTACCAAAGGTTTGGGCGAGTCGCCTTTGTGCACTTGTGATCGCTTAGTAACTGCCTCATTTTGGCCAAGATGCTGGACCAAAGGGCGAGCTAGGTGCATGCTTGCCAACCAGCTTGGCGTGTCGCCCTTCTCCCCCTCTAGATCGCCTAGTGGACTACCCAAGAAGGGAGCTCACTAGAAAATTGGGCGAGCCAAGAGTTAACTTGGCGAGTCGCCTAGTACCCTTGGTGAGCCAAGAGGGGCAAATGGGCGAGGTAAGTTGTAAAGGAGGCAAATTTTTAAGTTAAGAGTTTAAGGGTCCTTGGTTCTTTTCCTAAGTTAAGTCCTTATTATTCTATTCCTTTCCTAGCAACTATAAGACCCCCTTTAGACCTAAATCCTTTCATTTAAGTCACTCCAAATAGAATAAAAAAGAAACCTATCTCCTCTCAAATATTTCTCTCACTAGAAATCCTCCATTTGAGAAGAAGAAGAAGGGAGCCATTGAAGCTAGGGTTTGGTGATTCCAAGATGGTTCTTCCTGAAATTTCTTGGTGATTCTTAGTAAAGGTATGGTGGTCTTGATCCTTGTCTAATTTTCCATTCAAGGAGCCAATTCAAAGGTGATTTCAAATCATGAAAACCTAGGGTTTTACTCAATCTCGTGGGTTCTTTCATCAAACGATTTCAAAGGGTTTATAATGACCAATAATGATTGTATTAATGTTTAATTGATGATTTATGATCAAAACACTCTATGAACCCACGATTTCTCTCAATTCCTAAATTGTACCTTTATGAAGTGGGTTTGATGATTATGAAGGTTTATGAATGGAACTTGTCTAAATTGCTTTGAGTTATTGAATTGTATCATTATGTATGTCTAAGTTATGGTAAATTGAAGGTTTGTTGATGACTTCTAAGCATGGCCTTGAAAGGGCAAGTTATGGCTAAATTACATGATGAAGTAGAATTGTGTTTGATCTATTGATCCACTTGAAAGGTGGAGGTGTTTATTTTCTATGTATTAATTTAATGTGAAGTATGTGTGTGATTTAAATGAATGAATGATGATCATGTTGAGAAGATAATTGTGTTAGGATTGAATGTTATCTCTCTATTAACAATTGTGAATGGTGGTGATTATGTGAAAGGCTTTTCTCACATAAACACACACACTTTGAATGAAGAATGAATGAAGTTTCAAAGATAATGTTAATGATGTTGAGTATATTGAAAGGCAATTCTCAATTGTACTCTAATGAATTAAAAGATATGTTGTGAAAGGACTTTCTCACAATATGGGATTTCTAGGTGAAAGGATATTCTCATCTTTGAATCTATGAACTTTCCAATGAACGAATGAATGTTGGGTTGGGATAGATGCCCATCCGGGAGTTGAGGCGAGGTATCTAGTAGAAATCCCTTATCCCATAATGAATTAATGTAATGAATGAAATGTACTCTGTGGGGAATAAT
The DNA here is from genome assembly GCF_000226075.1 of Solanum tuberosum. NCBI lineage: Eukaryota > Viridiplantae > Streptophyta > Magnoliopsida > Solanales > Solanaceae > Solanum > Solanum tuberosum. The sequence continues at coordinate 383,679 of NW_006238932.1, read as the reverse complement.
GCTAAACATCGAGAGGATATGATTTGAGATGGGTGCTCAACCGTGAGTTGAGGCGAGGTACTTAGTAGCAATCTCTTGAGATGGATGCTCATCCGTGAGTTGAGGTGGGGTGTCTAGTAGCAATCTCCCTATCCCATAACTATGTGCCCACATAGGTCTAGCTAGTGGATCCACTTAAGGCTAAATAAATGATGGTCCTACCTTAGGCAAGTAGGCATCCCTTTATCCGGTGAGGCTAACATCGGGATTCCATGTCAAGCTCACATGGTCTATGTCAGTTAAGTCTTACCCCCACAAAGAATGTTAATGAACTATGGTTTCTTAATGATGTACTACTTAGTGTGTATGGTGGTATGGGATGCTATCCATACATTGCACAAAGTGTTTCCTAAGGGTTATTCTAGGTGAAGGGTTAAAGGTATAGCAATGGTTTTCATGTGAAGTATTTTCTAATGTGAAGAATGACTTGTATGTTGGTTATGATTGAGTATTATGTCTCTTATACTTGTATCTCATGAAGTTTTACCAAAATGGCATAAAAACATGACTTTCAATCAAATGTCCCTTTTTAAGCATATGTTTGCATGGCTAGCATACTTAGTACTTAATTGTGCTAACCCATTCTTCTTCTATGTTTTACTACAAGTATAGGTTGCGGTAATTGAGTATCTCTCTAGTTGGATCTTGGACTGGACTTCTTCTAAGACATCTTTTGGTATGTCCTCATTGATTGAGGACAAGGACTTTTAATGTTTCTAGTTCCTTTATGTTTTAAGACTTCGATTATAAAGGGCCGTGACCCTATCTTGTTTAACGTTTTGTCTAAGATAGCCATGTGAGACTTTAGTATTCCGTTACTTTGTAGTTGAGTTTTCGATTTTTGGTTTAATTAAGAAATGTTTTAATTCTGCACTATTTTTATTACCTATGCGATGAATGACTACTATGAGGCTTGTATAAGACCCCTTCGGGTTCGAGTACTCTGTGTTACCACTAGGGGGTGTTCTCTGGTTGTGACAATAAGACACTACATCGTGGAACTGTTCGACGACTCACTGACTACTCCTTTCTATCACCGACTTAATTTTCTCCTTCTGGGTTTAGGCGATCCTCAAGCCTTCTTTTCTTCGCTCTTTCAGCTGCCTTGTTCCTTTTTGCTCAATAGTGTCCATGCTTTGTCCCTAAGGCCAACTACCTGAAATTCAAGGATTTACATCAGTTATTGAGACAAAATATGCATTCGAGGACACTAAAATCTATTAAAATAAAGCCCAAAATGAGTCCAAATCGTGGACTCATCAACACCACCAACTTAAACTTTTGCTTTGTCCTCAAGTAAAACTCAAGTTCAGCAGTTCAAAAAGGATGTCTCAAATAGTGCTACACAAGACTCAATAAAGAATGCACACAAGAAGAGTCAACTTACTCATCTAATAATCAATTTTGCACTCAAAGATTCAAGTTGTGACTCACCATTACCAAAGAATCTCAAGCTCACATTACTTGCTTCAAATGCAAGTTCAAGCTCAAAAAAGGTGACCAAATGCCCTCACACAAAGAATGATTCCATATTCACACACAATGATTCAACGATTTAAAGTTCCGGAATCAAATGCAACGATCACTCTCACAAAGATGAACACAATGCATGATTTTCACCCATAGATTTGCCCTTATGTCCCAATCGACTTTTGTTTCAGCTCATTCAAGATCAAAAAGGTCTTTTCAAGGCTTGTAATGGGGATGAGTGCAAATGTATGGTCATTTAAGCTCATAGGCTGTAATCTTCACGAAATGTGATGTGAACAACACATTCTTTCCTTTTCTTCATCATTCTCATTCAAGCTCAAAAGTCACCTCTTATTCATCTTCCATGGACTGTTGGAAACCCCATTTTCTTTCTTTTTTCTTTTTCATTCTTTTTTATATATATATATATATATGGAGGGGTTCCATTTTTCTCAAAACATGGGCAAAAGGGACTTCTTTGCATTTTCTTGATTTGCCTTTTATTTTCACCACACCCTAACATAGGCTTTTGGCCTAAGTTTGCTATTCAAACAGTCCACAAATCATGAGGATTATGGGTAATGGATCAAGAAAGGTTATGTTTTCATCAAGTTTCATCCAATTAAAAGGTAAGGCTCAAGGGGTGTTCAAAAGAGGTTCACATACTCACAAGGTAGGCCACAGAAAGCGGTATAATGTCAAATTGGTTCACACTCTTTAAAGTTGCCTAAGATCATCTCAAGAAATTGCCTCACTTAGTTAACCGGACTAACGGGGAAAATTCTAGGTGTCATCATACATGGTTCATGGTAAGCTCATCAGACAAGGCATCGACACCAATGTCAAAACAAGACGCCACGCAATCGCTAGTGTGCAATGCTCATCACAAGAGACTCAATACGATGCTTGGCTAGTCACAACGAGATGCAAAAAATTAACATACTGACTATGCAACTTCATTTTGCCTCATCGTAGCTGCACATTCATGTTTTTTCCATTATGAGCACTATTAAAGTCATCGATATTGATCAAAATCGATAATCAAATTTGCAAAAGAACAGCCGCATTCAACACAACAAGAGGTGGAAATTTTTTTCGGAAGGGTCAAAAATCATTTACAATGATAAACACGGAGCTACATGCTCAAGCCTTCCACAAAAAGCAGTGTAAAACACAAATTCTGCTCAAAACCCAAATATATAAACAAAACAAGAATCACAAAATGTCACACAAATGGTGGGCCTCAACCCCACCACAAATAAAAGCATTTGTCCTCAAATGCAAATAAAATTATCTAAAAGTCAAATATAAGTAAGACAGTGAAGGAGGTAAAGAGGGGATCCTGCCTACGCAGTCGCTCCATCTATCTGGGCATCAGTGCCCGGTGCATCAGTCTGGACTTGGGCCTCAGTACCCGTAGTCACCTCAGAAGGACCAGTAGTACCATATCCACTAGGAGCTGCTATGGATGTATCTGCCAAAGAAGCCTGCAGAACAATATCTACCATGGCCTCCTCTGTCTCAGTAAGGCCCTCATATAAAGCTTCCTTAGCCACCTCAAGCATCTCTTCATCAGTCTCTGCCTCAGACTCGGGATCAGCTGTCTGCTCAACTCTAACCTCATCTCTGGTGTTAGCCGGAGGCATCTCTGGCATATCTAGGATCTCCACCATCCCGAAGACCATGGGCATATCGATGGACTTCAGCTAATCCATATCGCTCTGCACATGGCTATAGCGGCCTTTAAGGTCGTCACCTCCTCGGTGGCCCCTTAGCCATGCTCTCATACCGCTATCCTAGCCTCAAGGGTATCAATGGCAGCGCTCAATGGGGATACCACATTAGCCAGGGCAGTTTGAATCATGCCCGAAATGGAGGCCTCTTGTTTGGTAGCCCGTCGATTAGCAAAATAGGAAAGCTACCCTATTTGGAGTAATAAAGCCTGGCTGATCGGAGTCCAGAAGACAGCAGCAGCAGCAGGTCTAGGAGAGAGTGCAACAACAAAAGAACCTGGAGTGTCAGAAGGAGTAGCAGTAGAGGTACCTAAGGCCCATGGGACAGAGTAGGCAAATATGCCTCTGTAGGTAGTGTATCCACCACCGGGGAAGGGTCCACTGAGGCTGGCTTCTTCTTCTTCTCAGCCTGATCCTTTATATTTCCAACCTCAATCCTTCGAAGATCAGTGGAGGAATTGGGAATAATTTCCACATCCTTCTTAGCATCTCTAGGTACCCGAGCCCATCTGGACAGTTTAATGATCAATACTGAGAAGGGAAGTGAGGTCTGTCCCTGCTTTTCCCACATGAGAATCTCATGTGCTATAGTGATCCCCATATTTATCCTTGTCTCCTATATGATGCAACCCAAATAGGCTGCCTTGGGTAAACGGAGGATCGACTCATTCTGGGATGGAATGATAGTGTTGCTGATGAAGCCAAACCAGAATCTTGCGGCAATGTTAAGATAATTGTTTTCGATCGGCGCTCCAATCTATAGCCACTGTGGATTATCATCTGATATGAGAGGGGCCAGCCATTTCTTCATGTTATCTAGAGTCTTTGTCCTAATCAAATGCTGGCAATCGCCATCAGTGTCATCGGGATAATCCAGGACAACATTAATAACTTAGCTGTCACACTTGACTTTCTTACCCCGGACAATGACATAGTCAACCAGTTTTAACGCTGATGCCTGCTTCTTCCTCTAAGGTATCAAGGCCCCATAAGAAGCATAAAACTCCCGGACCCAATTTGGAATATATGGGCCTCGGGGCATGGTGAAGATCTAGAATAATGAGACTTTAGACAACTCATAATCTCTGGGTGCCTATCAATCACCCCGTCAGTGGACATGCGCTTCTCCTCAATAATCATCCTCAGCCCCTCCGTCTTTAATCTGTTCATTGACTTTGGGGGAGGACCCTGTACTGGTGTTTCAAGCACCACTGCTTGCTCTAGAGCTAGAGGAGGAGAAGTGGTGGCCTGAGGAGTCCGGATCCTAGATGGATCGTTCAATCTTTTAGCTCATAGCTCTGCCCTTTGCGCTGCTACAAGCTCATCATCATCAGAAGCTACAGACGGGTTCTCCTGATGCTCATCCTCACTTTCAAAAGTAGTGAGGTGTGTGGCATAGATTCCGTCACTGTTGGAGCTGACCTCCGATGACGCAAGTGCCTTCTTTTTGGCTTTGCCCTTCCCACTAGTTGTGGGAAGTTTTGTTGCTTTGCCCCTGGATGTAGCTGCATCCTCGTTGAGTGCAATCCCCTTTGCTTTATTACAGGGTAGCATGTTTATTCCTACAACCTTAGGTTTGGCCATGTCTGCAAAACATAGGTAAAAAGTTAGAAACATTTCAGTTAAAATCACAAAACACAGTTGCAGACAGACTCGTCGAACCAGTCAGCGAGTCACCGAATCGCTTTGGCGAGCTGGATCGGGCTCGCAGAAAGGATTGGCTCTAAAGTTTTAGCGAGTCGGCGATGGGCAGGGCGTTTTGGCGAATCGCCGACAGCTTTTGGCAAGCAAGGGCTAGCCCACCGAAAGGTACAGTTCAAAAAGGGCTCAGGGGTGAAGAAAAAGGCGATCAAGAAGACTTTCGGCGAATCGGCGAGTGGTTCGGCAAGCTCGACCTAGCTCGCCAAACGACCACACCTGCTACTTTTAACCCAACTTCTCGAATTCTACCCCACAACCCCTGAAAACAAAATCAAACTAAGCACTAGACAAATTAAAGCAAGACCCATAACACCCATTGCCCCGGGATACTCAATCTTCTCCCAATTTTACCAAATTTTGCCAATTGACAACCTTTACCCTTAAGAATTACTTTACCCTTTCTATTATTGGGCAAATTACATCGTTCGACACAAATACGGGCTACTCTAAGTTCACCCAACTAAAACAAACGACAGTCAAGCACAACCCCACAAAATTTAATTCATTTTAAGGCACAAAAATATGGGATTTGAAAATTCACAACAATATGGGCAAGATTATCAATTCAAAGTACGCATTTAAACATTCTAATCCTATCAGAGAGGCCCATCACACTTCAACAAGATAATATCATTGAAAATAAGTACAAATTTGATAAACATAAACTCGGGGTTCGGAAAACCAACTTTTAATGCCGATAAAAATAATATTGAAATGCTACGAGGCAATGTAATCCAAATCCGAGCACCATTCAATGACCACAATACGGTAGAATTACAAAAAATATAAAAGCTAAGGTGCGAGTGTGAGTTTGGAAAGTTTAAAAGTGAGGGAAAGTAAAAGAGTTTAAAAGTTTAAACCTTTGGCCTTTTAAAAACCGTCCAGTTCTCGCCCATTCGGCAACATTAGTCGTGCTCGCCGAACGGTCATGCAGCGACACATCGAATGATCACTTACGTCATCGACTTTTGCAGGATCTTCAGTTAATCTAGGGATCCAAACCAAAGACTAGATTCTAATCGCCGACCTAGTCAGCGATTCGCCAATAATTTGCTGGGCTCGCCGAGTTTTACAAACTCTACTTTAAAATTGCCTTAAACCCAACGGCGGTCTAGGTCGGGGTCGCCGACTGGACCTTTAGCTCGCCAATCTACACTTTTCAAACACTTTCCACACTTTAACCTGCACAATCAATACACCATTATTCTAAACTTAAAAAGAAAGAAAAATAAAACTTGGGTTGCCTCCCAAGCAGCGCCTTAGTTGACATCGTGGCACGATACAAGTCCACCTTCAAACCTCATTCTTGGGGTTGGCCACAATATCACTAGGCAAACCCTCTTTAGACTGTGAGTAAACATACTATAGCACTTGGTCTATTTGGGCGTCTTGCAGTTGAATAATCATGGAATGAGAGGTTATCATCTCATTAATAATTAGGACATTCTCTTTCAGTTCATTCAACATTTTACCTTGTTCTTCAATTTTGTGTAGAATAAGTGAGAGAACCTCTTGATTTTGTTCAATCTCCTGCTGCTTCATCTTTTGACACTCGTAATGGGGAAGGCAATTGTCCTTCTTTTTGGACCTTGCCTCTAACTCCATAATTTTCTTACACAAGACATGCAGTTGCATTAACAATGTTGCCCATTCTCGGTCTTTCTTTGTTTCATTGTTGGTTTTAACCACACCATCAAGGAGTTGGGCTACTACTTCATAGGGTTGTTGTATCAAACAACCTGCAAAAAGTGTATTATCAGCAGTTCTATTTTCGGTACCAAGACCTCTATAGAAGCTTTCCAATAGCAATTTATCTGGCATTCCATTAGTTGGGCACTACTGCAGTATTGCTTTAAATCTCGGCCACATCTCATAGATAGTCTCACCCCCCAATTGCTTGAACATTATGAGGTTATCCCTAAGATTCAACAGTTTCAAAAGGGTATGATCCATTTGGTAACCATTGTCACCACTAACACTCATTCTTCCTGTTGTAACACACAAACAAGCAAAACAAAACTAAAAATTAAGTAAGTATCACTATATTTAACAAGAACAAAATTCAACTTAACTAAAAAATTTCAAGTAACACCACTCTCCGGCAGTGGCGCCATTTTGATAACGCTATCAAAGATGATACATCCAATACTAAGCATCATCAATCGTTCAATAGTAATATAACCGAACTGGAGACTTGGGGTTGAGTCCCAAGGGAGCGATTCGTACTCAAGAATCAATAGAAAAGCATAAACATGGTCAAGTCAATTATAGCTAAAAACATTTACGAAGGAAAACATAATTCAAGTTAAGGTTGACCCAAGTGTCAAATATCAAAGGGGGTTTTTTGTAATCAATTATCAACTAAGACAGCAAATAGTATGAAAATACGAATGTGGAGACGGGATTTTTGGGATGTGATAGGATTATGGGTTAAGGTAAACAACTGAGTAACTGCAATTAATAGTGAACTGCTGCAAATCAGTGAATAAGCTAGACTTTAGTTGGGGTAGATTTTCTCTCGAACAATTTACCCCGAATCAAATTGGTTTCTCTCAAACACCAACAAGCGGCAATGAAACACAACCTTCACTTTAGTTTATTCACTCTCTCGAGCTGAATGTGTGTAGTTCACTCTCTCGAGATGAACCCATGACAACCAATACCCACAAACCATTGATTCAGTAATTTTGGTTTTAAAACCTCTCTCTCGAGCAAGCCAAAAAGATGAAGTTAAGATTGTATTTGCAACTACAACCCATTAAATTTAACCACAACTACTGAACGAAATCACTTTTATACAACAAATAAACTATCAATTAGAAATACCCATAAGTTAATTCAACCCATAATCATATAATCACACCCCAAGAATTGGGGTTTTAACTAGACGTAGTAAAAAGATAGAAATCGATACCAAAATGTATTTCCATCAACTGGGTACGATTAATATTGTCTTTACAAACGTCTAAGATGAAGAATCTTTAATACCAACTTTCCAATTTCTTAGAAGTGGAATTCTTCAAAACTTCAAAGCTAAGGAAAAATGTCTCCAACAAATAGTTCTAAGTTCTAAAACTAAATAATAAACTTGATATTTTAAAATTGCATACTAAACTAAAAATTCAAACAAGTATTTATAGTTGTCAAAAAGTGTGCTGCGAAGGACCAGTCGGTGCAATAAGTCGGGATCGCCGATCCATTCGGCGATCCTCCCTTTGGTCATTTGTATCACTGTTTTACTTTTGCCTTTAGCACCCTTGAAGTTCTGTAACTTTGGGCGATAAGACACTGCATCACGGAACTGTTCCGCGACTCACCGACTATTTCTTTCTATCACCGACTTGATTTTCTCCTTCAAGGCTTGGCACACTGGAACATTAGGCGAGACCAAGGCCATTCAGTGAATCACTCAATAGTTTAGGCGATCCTCAAGCCTTCTTTTCTTCACTTTTTTAGCTTCCTTGTTCCTTTTTGCTCAATAGTGTCCATGCTTTGTCCGTAAGTCCAAATACCTGAAATTCAAGGATTTACATCAGTTATTGAGACAAAATATGCATTCAAGGACACTAAATCTATTAAAATAAATCCATAAATGAGTCCAAATTGTGGACTCATTAACCACCAAAATTTAACAAAAAAAACTTTTTATCAAATAAAGAAAAAGTAGCAAAAATAAAAAAAGTAACTACTCACATTAAAGGGCGGACAACCCAACTTAAAAATATGTCAAACAGTTTTATTTAATTTTTGAAAGGGAGTATTTGAAATGAAAAATTAATGAGTCACATTGAAGGAGGGACAACCCAAACTTAAAAATGTCAAATAAAACCATCTTTGTTAATGAATGCAAGATAAATAAAATCAAAGATATACAATTAATATATAATCACGTACAAAAATTATTGCAAATGTACAAACCAACTTGGAGCGATGCTCCCATAAATCTGGTGTTAGAGTACAACCTTGGTGAAATTTTAGAGGGCATTCCTTAAAAATTTTACCCCAATTTCAGCTTTAGCAACCACCGGTATTCAATCTTGTAAAAACTATCTCTTTTGTAAAATTGTTGGAGACCTCCTCAAAAAAAAAATTGCCCCAATTTCTACTTTGAAATAATGAAAAGCTTACAGGAAACATGACCGAGCCCTTATGCTGCCTACGTATCCCGTGGAAGCAGGGATCATGTCAATCATAGTTCCAACAGATTGTGACTTGAATGAATATTGAACTCAGATAATGAATGCTCTACCGCTAGGTTTTAAGAGTGTGCTATATTTGAAGTGGAACAGTGACCTAAGCGAACTACTTGGGGTGAGAAAGATAGCGACTGTTGACCATCCAGTGGCCAATTATATTCACAGGGTACCCAGATAAATAATTTGGATAACGAATGATTACGACCCACATAATCGTCCTTTAAGTAGGCAATAAAAATGTCAAATGACAGAAATTATGTTATGAAAGCAATGACAATACACAATAAATAATCAAATAAATAATGAGTACAATATGCTAATAATCAATAAAATATACAAAATATAATGAATAACACAATAAATGAATAGTCTCCTCAATTTGCAAAAATGAACCCACAATGGTTAGAACCACTATGTACCCAGCGGAGTCGCCATTCTGTTGTCATCCTTTGAGAGGGGGCAACTTCACGGTGATCGCCAAAAAATATTAATTCAATTTTAAAAGAATGAAAGAATTTTAAAAGGGGTAAACGATAAAAAGAGTCGCAACCTAATTTTAGGAAAAAACAAGGAAACCAATTAATTAATTAACTAAAAAAATATATCTTCGAAACCAATAGATTAAAGGTAAGGGATTCAAGTTATTCCGAAGGGAAGGTGATAGGCATCCTTTGAAATCCACAACTATGGGTCCCGATTGAATTAATTTTTTCAAATTGAGGAGGAGATAACAATAATATATACAAGTAATAAAATAAAACAATAATGTAAGAAATGGCGTAAGGTTTTTCTCACATCGATATATACAAAATAATGAATAAAGAGTATAATTTGAACTTCATTCGAATAGGTTCAATGGGAAGCAACTTTGTGTACCTGTAAAGAGACTTAGTAAAAGTGTTAGTAATAAATAAACATGAATAAAAATAAATTAATCAAAGAATAACTTCAAAATAAAAACCCGTCTTATTAACATGGAAGGCCTTAGAAATTGACGGTAATTTTTTCATCGGTCATATTAATTTATATATCAAGAAACAATGTAAGAGATGTGAAATTGTCCAAACATAGCACAAAAAATAGAGAACCTAAAATAGTAACATTTGAACTATAATAAACAACAAACCAAATATCCTTCCAATACTATAAAATTATTAAACCCGATAAAATAATTCAAACTCAAATAACTTACAACTAAATTAACAACATCTAGAATGAGGAAATTAAAAAGAAACAATACCTAAATAAACAAGAAAACAATATAGTTATAGTGGGTTAAAGAGAGAACAATAATGGTAAACGAATTGATGTTATCACCGTATGGTCTAAAATTGAGCTAATAACAGTGACAAAATTACCCCAAGAAAAAATCAAATAATCAAAAGGGTAGTAAATACAAAACAATCAAAATTTCACCAACATGAAAAAAAAAAGCAAATAAATAAAATAAAGAATTAGATTTCACAAAAAACCAACCATAATAGTAAGAAATCAACCCAACATAGCTAAATTAGTCCCAAATAATACTCTAACTAAAAGACAATTAACAATAAAGAAAATATGAACATATAAAACATGAGCAGAAATATAATATAAGGGTTGCTAGAGTTTGATCCCTCTGGCCAGATCTGGTAAGAAAACAAAGTGAAAGTGGGCTGTTTATTTACCGGAGTTGGAGCCACGTCGGTGGTTGTTGATTGTTGTTGTCGTCTTCGCTGATTTCGCCGGAGTCGTGGGTTTGCGTTTAATTGGAGCTCGCCTGGAGAGAAGGAGGAGAAAAGGTGGCAGCTTTGTGGAGTCGAAGTGGGTCTTAGAGATTGTGGGTCATCGAGAGACTATGGTTCACCGGAGCTCATCAACGTTGAGCTAAAACACCTATAAATCAACAAAAAATGTAAGAGGGGAGAGGGAAGGGGCTGGTTCGTCGTGGTCACCAGTTATGCGAGTTGTTGATGTTTTTTTTGTCAGAGTTTGTGATGGTTTTGGATGGTCTGGTAGCCGATGTTGCTTTAATGGTGGTTTGGTCGTGGCAATCTTCGAGCTTACTGGTGGACCAGTCCAACAGAGTCCAGTGGCTAGAGGAGGTCGTTTGGATCGGCTGTTCTGATGGAAAAAAGAGAAAAACAAAATGGGGTTTTTGTCGAATTTCGGTGGGTTTCTGGTGGTTAATGGCTTGACATTGCTCTGGTGAGGGAAAACAGATGAAGGAACGGTCTGGTGGTCATTGGTTTCGCCGGAAAAAGGAGAAAAATGAATGGGGTTTTGGTTGGTGGACTCGCTGGATTCCGGCAGAACTCGGGTGACTTGCCGAAAAATAATGAACTATTAAAGAATATAAAAATCTATAAATTACTCCCCTAAAAATCCTATCCACCACCCCTTATCTTACTGAGCAACTATTGTTTGAATAGAGAATTTAAAACCACCAATAGTACAATACCAATATCTTAAAATCGTGGGCCAAAACCACCGGTTAATGAAATATCTGTGTATGAAATCTTATCGATATCAGAATGAATTTCTGGACTGCGCAAAATATCAAAATGAATTTTAACAAATGTAACATATAAAATGAATATGAAAAAATGTAACGAATGACATGTAAAAAATATCATTTAGTAGAAATAATGATTTTATAAAAATGAACAAATATTTGAACGTATTCAACAGGCTCTAACAATATAATATAAACAAAATTAATTGATAAAAATCCTGATACTTTGAGAATAAAGACAATTATCAAGAAATTGCATTAAAATGACAAAACATGTATTTTGAACTATTAAAAAGTATTAACTTTAGAAATATCAGACCAAAATTTCGCGTCAACAACTATCATCAATTAGATTTCACTTATAACTTTGTAACTAAATTCGAACTTCTACTGCTCCTTGTGGGTTCGACCCCAAATCTTCGTTGGGTTTTATACTAGACAACGACCTCCCACACCTAGTATTGGATGAGGTATCATTGAGCGTTCATCAATGGGCCCTCAAAGAGCTTATGTGAGAAGGAATTCAGCCAACAACGTGATGCCCAAGGTTCCTCAAAGTCCAGTTGACCCATTGGCCGAGCAAGTAACTTATGCTAAATTCTAGCTGTTTTCCAAGTGTTGGCTAAATATATGACAAAAAAAGTGAATAGAGAAGTCGTTGCTACCGTGAACCCAAATGTGGGTAGGGCGGCAAGGATAAGAGATTTCATTAGGATGAATCCTCCGGATATCCATGGTTCCCAGATGGATTAGGATCCTCAAGAGCTTATTGATGAGGTGTATAAGATAGTGGGAATTATGGGATTGTCTACAGTGGAGAAGGCGGAGTTTGTTGTTTATCAACTTAAGGGTTTCTCTCTAGTTTTGTTCAACCAGTAGAAGGAAAAAAAGGTGGTTGATACGGGTCCTATTGATTGAGAGAAATTCAAAAAAGCTTTTCTTGATAATTTTTTCCTTTTGAGATGAGGAAGGAAAAATTGATTGACTTCATCAATCTTCAACAAGGTAATATGATTGCACAGGAGTATGCTTTGAAGTTCTGTCAATTTTCTAATTATGCTTCAACTATGGTTGCCGACTCGAAAGCAAGGATTAATAGGTTTGTATCGGTGTATCCGTAATGGTGGTCAGAGAGTGTCGTACTATCATGTTTATTAAGGAGATAGTTAACTCCCATTTGATGATACATGCCCAAAAAATTGAAGAGGAAAAGCTCAAGGAAATGGCAAGAGAATCCAAGAGGGCAAGGACTGGATATGGTGACTTTTCTCATTTTAGGCCCGATGGACAAGGTCTTTCTACATTCTAGCAAAGGTTTTCCCATCAAGGATCTTCTAATACTAAGAATATTAAGTTAAAGAAAGATAGGGTGTCTTACCTAAAGTCTCATGTAAACGGTGGTAATGGATCTTCTATATCTACTTGAACTAGGTGTGGCAAGAAACATGATGGAAAATCTTTGCCCTGTATTGATGGTTTCTTTGATTGTGGAAATGGTGGTAACAAGGTGAAGGATTGTCCGTTGTAAGCCAGCAAGGGTAGAGCTGGTACGTTTAACAAACCAAAATATACCCTAGGCATCACATGGCGTATAGAACCCCAAAAGGCCCTACACAAGCCACTTAGCCTACATCATACAAGATAATAGATAAAACTTTCAACACGCCATCTATTACAAAATACGAACCACGAATCCGATCTAAAATGGATCCACTAGTTAGTGTCTTTCTGAGACAAATCCTATGGTGGAATATAGTTTTGTGACTCAAGGATTGCTAATAAATGTCCACGGATGCTAAACGGAAACCGTAATCCCAAAAGCCCGCTTGATTCTAAGTAAAATCCTACAAAATAATCATTAGTCATATTCAGAGTATCATCCATGGAAAGGCCTAATAAAATAACTAATCCAAGCTAGAGTTCATTTAGGATAGGTCCCAAAACATAATTCAACTTAGATAAGAAAACATTTTAACCTTATGAATCCTTCTGTGAGAAAATCTTTCACAATCATGATCTTAGTAGTATGTGAGGAAACATTTGACAACAATAACATTGATACTTTTCTCTCAAAGCATTCTTCAATCATTTACATCACTTTCATAAAAGCATGAATATCTTTATAAAAGGAATATTCCATAAATCATAAGCTTCATCATGTGTTCATAATCTAGAATCATGGATCATGCACGAGTTGGTATTAATTAAACTGAAAATCATGTATTTACTTCAATTCATACATTAAAAGAAAGAAAAACAATTAATTGAATCATAATTGAGAAGAATGATTAAAAACGTTTCAAAGACACATCATCCAATACTAAGCATCAACGATCGTTAGTTAGTAATATAAGCCAACTAAGTGAGTTGGGATCGAATCCCACACGGAGTGGTACGTATTTGAGAATCAATGGAAAATCATGAATATGTTCAAGTCAATCATACGTAAAAACATTTGCGAATAAAATCATGGTTCAAGTTTAGGGTGACACAAGTTTCAAATAACAGAGGGGTTTTGATTGTAGTGATCAACTACAACAACAAATAACACGAAAATAGCAAGTATAGAGACGGGTTCTTGGGATGTGATTAGGTTATGGGATAAGGTAGAAAAATAGGTGATTGCAATCAATAGTGAATAGCTATAAATCCGTGAATAAGCAAGACTTTAGTGGGGATAAACTTTCTGTTGAACAATTTACCCCGAATAAAATTGGTTTCTCTCGAACACCAATAAGCAACAATTAAGAACAGCCTACACTTTAGTCCATTCACTCTCTCGAGCTGAATGTGTGGAAAAGTGTTTAGGATTCACTCTCTGGAGCTGAACCCATGACAACCCAATTACCACAGACCATCAAATAAGTAATCTTGGTTTTAAAACCTCTCTCTTGAGCAAGCCAAAAATACGAAGGTAGAGTTGCATTTGCAACTACAACCCTTTAGATGAAGTCACAATTACTGAATGAAATCACTTTTAAACAGCATTTACATTATCAATTAACAATACCCAGCAACTAAATCAACCTATAATCATACCCCTAGAATTGGGTTTTAGCAAGACATCACAAAAAGATAAAAATCATTACCAAATCGTGTTTCCATCAACTAGGTAAGATTAATTTCATCTTTAAAAAGATCTAAGATGAAGAATCTTCAACACCCACTTCCAATTTCTCAGAAATGGAAATCTTCAAATCTTCAAAGCTAAGGAAATATTGTCTCCAAACTAAGTTCTAAACTCTTTACTCCAAAACTGATAATTATGATTCTATATTAAAAACTGGATAATTAACTAAGAATTTAAAAATGTATTTACAATCACCAAAAATGTGCTGCGAAGGACTATTCGGCGCAATAAGTCAGGATCGCCGATCCACTCGGCGATCCGCCCTTTGGTCAATTCCATCACCTTTTTGGTTTGGCCTTCAGCATCTTCAAGTTCTATAACTTTGGGTGATATAGTACTGCATCGCGGAACCGTTCAGCGACTCGCCGACTGCTCCTTTCTATGGCAGACTTCATTTTCTCCTTCAGGGGTTGGCACACTGGAACTTTAAGTGAGACCATGGCCATTCGGCAACTCGCCCAATGGGTTAGGCTATCATCAGGCCTTGTGTTCTTCGTACTTTCAGCTGCCATGTTCCTTTTTGCTCATTTGTGTCCATGCTTTGTTCCTCAATCCAAATACCTGAAAATCAAAGAGTTACATCAGTTATTGACATAAAATATGCATTTTGAGGACACTAAATCTATTAAAATAAAGCCCTAAATGAGTCCAAATCATGGACTCATCAACACCCCCAACTTAAACATTTTCTTGTCCTCAAGTAAAACTCAAGTTCACCAGTTCAAAAAGAATATCTCAAACAGTGCTACAAAAGATTCAATCATGAATGCACACAAACAGACTCAACTTACTCATGCAAGGATCAATTATGCACTCAAAGATTTAAGTTGTGACTCACTATTATCAAAGACTGTCAAGTTCACAATACTTGCTTCAAATGCTAGTTCAAGCTCAACAAAGGTACTCAAATGCCCTCACACAAAGAATGATTCCATATTCACACACAATGGTTTAACAATTTAAAGTTGCGGAATCAAATGCAACACTCACACTCACAAAGATGAATACAATGCATGATTTCACCCATAGGTTTCCCCTTATTTTCCAACCAACAATTGTTTCAGCTCACTCAACGTCAAAACGGTCTTTTCAGGCTTGTAATGGGGCTGAGTGCAAAGGTATGGTCATTTAGGCTCAATGGCAGTAATCCTCATGAAATGTGGTGTGAACAACACTTTCTTTCCTTTTCTTCATCATTTTCATTCGTTCTCACAAGTCACCCCATTATTCAACTTTCATGGATTGTTGGACACCCCATTTTCTTTGCAATTTCACCACTTTATTCCACAACTTTTTCATTCTTTTTCTTTTTCATTCTTTTCTATTTTTTCTCTTTTTTTTTTAATATGGAGGGGTTCTATTTTTCTCAAAATCATGGGTAAAGGAGACTTTATTGCACTTTTGTTTTACCTTCTCTTTACACCACACCTCAACTTAGGCTTTTGGCCTAATTTGGCTATTCACACAAACCACGAATCATGAGGATTATGGGTAACGGATCGAGAAAGGTCATAATTTCATCAAGTTTCTTCGAAAAAAAAGTTAAGGCTCAAAGGGTGTTTAAGCGGAGTTCACACACTCACAAGGTAGGCCACAAAAAGTGGTATTATGTCAAATTGTTTCACACTCCTCAAATTTGCCTAAGATCATATCAAAAGATTGCATCATTTAGTCAACTGGACAAACGGGGCAAATTCTAGGTCCCATGACACATGGTTCACGGTAAACTCATAACACAAGCCATTTACTTTAATATCAAACAAGACTCCACACTTTCGCTAGTGTGCAATGTTCATCAGAAGAGACTAAATTTGATACTTGGCTAGTCATAACGAGATACAAAAAGTTCACATATTGTCTATGCAACTTCATTTGGCCTCATCGTAGCCGCACATTGATTTTTGTTTGATTATGAGCACTATTCAAGTCATCGGTAATGATCAAGACCGATACTCAAATTTTCAAGAGAACAACCACATTCAAACCCAAACAAGAGGTGGCACAATTTTTTTGGGAAGGGTCCAAAAATCATTTATAATTAAAAACAAGGAGCCACAAACTCAATCATCCACAAAAATAGTATAAAACACAATTATAGCTCAAAAACCTAAATATATACACAAAACCATAATCACAATAGGTCACAAAAGGTGGGCCTCACCCCACCACAAATAAAAACCATTTGTCCTCAAATGCAAACAAAATAATATTCAAAAGTCAAAAAGTAAGACTGACAGGGAAGTAAAAAGGGATCTTGTCTAAACAATCGCTCCATCTGTTGGGGCATAACTGCCCGGTGTAGTGCTTTGATCTCGGGCCTCAGTACCGAGAGTAACCTCCGAAGGAATAGAAGCTCTACTAGACCCACACATGGTGGTATCTCTCAAAGATCTGTAGCGTGCAGTCTCGAACATGGCATCCTCAAGGTCAGCTAGATCATCATACACCTCAGCATCACGCACATCGATCTGCTCCTCGTTGGTCTCAGCATCCGACTCATCAACATCTGCATCATCCTTATATACATCTCTGGTGGTAGGCGGAGAAATCTCTGAAGTCTCAGGAGCGTCCAAATCATCTGCAGCCTCCTGTAATGAAGTAAAGTTAGTAGACTTTAGATAGTCTACGTCCTTCCTCAAATCTGCTACTTTGACTTTCAAAGTCGTCACCTCGAAAGTCTCCCCCCGCCTGCTCTCACAAGCCTTAACTCTCGTGGTGAGAGTGTCAATACAAGTCTGGAGGGGGTTCAGTGCAGCAATGATGGCACTCTCGATCATCTATGGAATGGATCTATCAAGTCTGGTCACCCTCTTATCAGTTGAATTGGCCAGGTGTCCCATCTTCAGGATTATTGCTTGACTAATCTTGGCGGTATGGGACGAGGTAGATGCACTTGGGGCCTGTGAAGATGAAGGAGAGGCAGAAGTACCTGAAGCCTCGACGGTCGGAGTAGGCAAAGATGCCTCTGCATGTATAGAATCGACGTCCACCTCTGGGGATGCATCCACATAAGCTGCCCTTCTCCTATCAACCACATCTCGAGTGTACTCGGCCTCCATGCACAAGATGTCAGTAGAGGAAGACGGGGTAACCTCAATATCTCTCGTGTCATCCCAGGGAACTCCAACATGCTGGCACAACTGTATGATCAAAACTAGGAATGGAAGTGAGGTCTGCCTCTACTTGGCCCTCATGGCCATCTCTTGCTCAATAATAAATTCCATGTCAATGCTCTTCTAAGAAATAATCAAACCAAGGTAGGACGCCTTAGGATGTTGGAGAACTGACTCATTCTGGGAGGGCATAATAGAGATGCTAATGAATCTGAACCATTAATGTACAACTACACTCAAGTACCTCTTCTCAATTGGAACTCCTGCCTCTATCTACCTGGAGTTGGTGTCTATGATGAGGGGCGCCAGCCAACACTTGAGCTCATCCAATAAAGTTGTAGCCGTAGTTAGGTTGGGGTAGTCAAAGTCATACCCTCTGTCAAGTATAGTGTTGATGAACTTGATATTGCATCCAACTTCTTTACCCCGGACCACAACCAACTTTACCCGTCTGAACTCATTGGTCTTTTTTCTTTCTTTTTGGAACTAATTCACCATACACTGTGAAGAACTCCTGGACCCATAAAGGAATTTAAGGGCCTCGGGGCTTGGTGAACTTCTCGATTATGTGGAAGTGGAGGGTGTCCCTCACATCTGAGTATTTTCCCTCAAAGCCCTTTATAAATAATAACTTCTCCTCGAGGATGGTTCGTAATCCATCTCCGTTCAACCTGTTGAGAAGCCTGGGAGGAGGGACGACTGGTGGCACAGGAACCACATGAAGTGCCGGAGTTGGCACTGAACCTGCTGGGGTGGAAGCTAATAGGACTCTAGTTGAGTCAGTGTGAGATCTAGCCCGGATCTCATCCCGCCAGGACTGCAAAGGCTGGTCATCCTTAGGCTCAGATAAAGGATCCTGGGAGTCAGCAGTCGCTCTCTCATATGTGGGCCTCTTGCCCATGCCTTTGTCTCCTACTTGGAGATCTTGCCTTCCCTTCTTGGGAGTATTTGATCCCCCTTCATTTATTATGATACCCCATGCTCTTTTCTGGGGTGGCATGTCGATGTTTGTTCTTACCATGTCTTCAAAACACCGGGAAAGAGTTAGAAACATTTCAATCAAAAGCATAGAAAATAGCAGTTGCAGACAGACTCGTCGAACCGGTCATCCAGTCGCAGAATCACTTTGGCGAGCTAGATCAAGCTCGACAAAAGGATTGCCTCAAAATTCTCAAAAAAATTTGGCATGTCGGCGATGGAAAAGCCTATCGGCGAATCACCGACAGCTTTTGGCGAGCAAGGATTAGCCGAAAGTTACAATGCAATTAAGGCTCACGGGTGCAAACAAAGGGCGATCAAGAAGGACTTTTGGAGACCTCAGGCTTCTCGTCGAAAGTTCCAGAACCCAACTTCTTATTTAACATGAAATTAAAGGAGAGATAGGAAACTTTGGCTAATCGGCGGGTGGTTCGTAGAGCTTGACCCAGCTCGCCAAACGACCCAACGTGCCTAATTTCAACCCAACTTCTCAAATTCAACCCCGCAACTCCCGAAAAAAAAATCAAAGCATGCACTTCTACAATTCAACTAAGACCCATTACACCGAGATACTCAGACTTCTCCCGATTTAGCCAAATTTGGACATTTGACGACTTTTGCCCTTAAGAATTATGTCACCCGCTCTATCATTGGGAAAATTACGTCATTTGGCACAAACACGGGTTACTTAGACTTCACCTGACTAAATCAAACTACATGAAACCACAACCCCATAAATTCCAACCAATTTTAAGGCACAAATTCACGGGAATTCAACAACATAAACACAACGGGCAAGATTATCAAATTAACTCAAGCACATACGAAAAAAAGTAACATCAGAGAGGCCCAA
Organism: Solanum tuberosum; assembly: GCF_000226075.1. Lineage (NCBI taxonomy): Eukaryota > Viridiplantae > Streptophyta > Magnoliopsida > Solanales > Solanaceae > Solanum > Solanum tuberosum. The sequence continues at coordinate 363,972 of NW_006238932.1, read as the reverse complement.
TACACATCACTAAGATAAAATCATTGCAAATGAGTACCAAATCGCTAATTAAACATTCAGGGTTCGAAATACCAACCTTAAATGTCGGATACTCAAGATTGAAATGCTAGGCGGCAAAGTAATCCACTCTGAACACACGATCAGTGACTCAAATTAGATAAAAATGTAAGAAATATAGAAACTAATGTGCGGGTGTGAGTTTTGGAAGATTAAAAGTGAGGGAAAGTGAAATAGTATGAAATTTTAAACCTTTTACCTTTAAAAAACCGTCCAGTTCTTTACCATTCGGTGACATTAGTCTTTCTCGCCGATCCACTCGACGACACGCCGAGTGGGCATTTACCTCGCCGAGTTTTAAATGACCTTCAGTTAATGTCGGGATCCAAACAGCGGACTAGATCATGATGGCTGACCTGGACGGCGATTCGCCAAGTTGCTCCTGGGCTAGCCATATTTTATAGACTCTAATTTAAAAGTGTCTTGAGCCCAATGGTGGTCTAGGTCGGGGAACTCGGCCTCTTCGGCGATACACCGACTGGACCTTTAGCTCGCCAACCTGCACTTTTCAAACAATTTCCACACTTCTGCCTGCACAATCAAAACACCATTATTTCAAATTTAAAAAGAAAGAAATTAAAACTTGGGTTGCCTCCCAAGAAGCACCTTAGTTAATGTCATGGCACGATGAAAGTCCACACTCAAACCTTATTCTTGGTGTTAGCCATAGTATCACTAGGCAAACCCCCTTGTTGTCTCGGGTTCAAATGAGATGAAAAATGACCCATTTCTGTCTCCAACTGCTTGATCGATACTGAATGAGAGGTAATGGTCTGGCTAAGTGTCGACACGTCTTCTTTCATTTATTTCAAAATCCTGTGTGACCCCTCAACTTTGTTGAGGATACGAGAAAGCATATCCTCAGACCGGCCACCTTCCGAATCCTTTGGCCTTTGGCGCTCGTACGAAGGCATATAACTATCATTCTCCCCATCCTTCCAATTGGGATTTCGATCCCTCCATTCTCAATCTTGATCCTTCCAACCTTCATCTCTATTCCAAAATTCATTACCACCCTACCTCAGGTAGTTTGAACTATAACCACCACCTTAGTTGGTTAGGAAATTCACCTCTTCATTATACAAGGCCTCAAACTTGGACTCATCCAGATTAGCCAAGTTTCATGAATTAGCTAGCCCTCTAGACGCTTAAAGCTTGGAATGCTGTCCCAAAGAGTCCTCATGTTCGAAGGAGGGAAAAATCGCACTTGAAATTAGGTGACCAACTCCTCCCACGAAGTGATTGATTCACGTGGCAATTAAGCAAGACACTTACATGCCTGTACCATCAAAGAGAATAGGAACAACCTCAACCGGACCGACTCTTGAGAGATGTTCTTGAAGGAGAACGGTCCGCATACATCCACGAAGTTTCTAATATGCTAATGGGGATCCTCATGAGCTAAACCACTAAACTACCTCAATTGCAAGAGCTAAAACGTAGTACTTATGATGTGGAACAACGCATTCCCTTCGGCCGGAGGCAAGCGAGTGGCACCAATACCACCCATAAGATAGGGGTCGTTATCATTAGGCTCGTTGATATCATTAAGGTTTCTGATGTCATCCTGGTGGCCTACTTGGATGCCACTGCTGCCGTTCACACTCATACTTCTTGGTTTAAAACACAAACAAGCGAAACAAAACTAAAATTAAGTAAGTTTGACTATAATTAACAAGAACAAAATACAACTTAACTAAACATTCTCAAGTAACACCACTTCCCGGCAGCAGCGCCATTTTGATTAATAATGTTTCAAAGACACTTTATCCAATACAAAGCGTCACGATCGTTAGTTAGTAATATAACCCAACTAAGTTAGTTGGAGTCGAATCCCACAGGGAGTGGTATGTATTTGAGAATCAATAGAAAAGCATGAATATGTTCAAGTCAATCATAGGTAAAAACTTTTACGAATAAAAGCATGGTTCAAGTTTGGGGTGACACAACTATAAAATAACTGGGGGGGTTTGATTGTAATTATCAACTACAACAGTAAATAACACAAAAATAACAAGTATAGATACGGGTTCTTGGGATTTGATTGGATTAGGGGCTAACGTAGACAAATGGGTGATTGCAATCAATAGTGAATAGCTAAAAATCAGTGAATAAGATAGACTTTAGTCGGGATAAACTTTCTCTCGAAAAGTTTACCCCAAATCAAATTTGTTTCTTTTGAACACCAATAAGCAACAATTAAGTTTAGACCATTCACTCCTCGAGCTGAATGTGTGGAAAAGGGTTTAGGATTCACTCTCTCGAGTTGAACCCATGACAACCCAATACCCACAGACCATTAAATCAGTAATCTTGGTTTTAAAACCTCTCTCTCTCGCAAGCCAAAAAACACGAAGGTAGAGTTCCATTGGCAACTACAACCCCTTAGATTAAGTTATAATTACTGAATGAAATCACTTTTAAACAACAATTACACTATCAATTAACAATACCCAACAGCTAAATCAACCATAATCACATAATCACACCCCAAGAATTGGTGTTTTAGATAGACATTATAAAAAGATAAAAACCATTACCAAATTGAGTTTCCATCAACAGGGTAAGATAAATTTCATCTTTACAAAGGTCTAAGATGAAGAATCTTCAATACCCCACTTCCAATTTATTAGAAATGGAAATCTTCAAATCTTCCAAGATAAGGAAATATTGTCTCCAAACTCAGTTCTAAGCTCCCTACTCAAAAACTGATAAATATGATTCTATATTATAAACTGGCTACTAAACTAAGAATTTAAAAATATATTTATAGTCACCAAAAATGTGCTGCGAAGGACCATTCGACGCCATAAGTTGGGATCGCCGATCCACTCGGTGATCTGTACTTTGGTCAATTCCATCGTCTTTTTGGTTTGGCCTTCAACATCTTCAAGTTCTGTAACTTTGGGAGATATAGTACGGCATCGTGGAACGGTTCAGTGACTCGCCGAGTACTCCTTTCTATCGCCGAATTGATTTTCTTCTTCAGGGGTTGGCACACTGGAACTTTAAGTGAGACCATGGCCATTTAGCAACTCGCTCAATGGGTTAGGCTATCATCAGGCCTTGTTTTCTTTGTTCTTTCAGCTGCCTTGTTCCTTTTTGCTCATTTGTGTCCATGCTTTGTTCCTCAATCCAAATACCTGAAAATCAAGGATTTACATAAGTTATTGACATAAAATATGCATTTGAGGACACTAAATCTATTAACATAAATCCCTAAATGAGTCCAAATCATGGACTCATGAAAGAACCCATGAAGATTGAATAAAACCCTAACATGGAATTGAGAATCTAACTTGTAAAATCAAAAGATCTTTGAGGAACCCTATGTAGCAAGGGACTCCATAGGTGAATACTAACATAATTTAGTTATCAAGTCCTAGTAGCTATGGTCAATTGAAAATACTAAAGCGAAACCCTACAGTTTCTTCCTTAGACTTAAAGAGTATTTTGGGGATGAACTTGGAGGGAAATTTAGAATTCAGGTGAATGATTTAGAATGTGTAGTTTTCAGACGTAAATCACATATATAGGGCTTAAAATAGGGGTTAAGACGACATACCTTAGGTATTAAATGCATATGGAAACACCTAAAATATTACTGACTTAAAAGGTGACAGGGTGATCTATATGGATCTCTAAATTATCCGTATAAGTACCACTGGCCATTTAAGGAGCTATACAGGTCACCAAAAATCTTGGCTTCCTTAAAAGGCCAAGCCACATCCACTAAAAAGTTGGTTATGCCCTAAAAATACCGTTTATAGTTTCGTGAAGGGTTCATGGTCAATTTTAGTTTCGTAGGCTTCCTTGTTAACCTCCCTTACCCTCTCATAAGTCCAACGTGTTACATTAGGCTTACTCTAGTAGTTTCGATTTTTGTGTGGCCAAGCAAAACTGATTTTATGCTCTTCATACTCGATAGGTCCACAAGGGTTCTTCAATTGTTGTGACCGGTATATTAAAAGTCTTTCATCTTGATGTATATTCTTCACTTGATCTGGGTGCTACCTTTTCAGTTGTTACTCCTTATGTCGCCATGTAACACCTTGGAACTTGGAAAAATAAGATTTTTTTCTTAAACTTAAGTCTAGTTTACACGTCCCATCTACGGAACGTAAAAGCTTCTACGGGCTAGAATTGGCAACGGTAGGAGGTGGAAAAATAATTTTCTAAAATCAAGTCCTAGTACTCCACTTTACGGTTCAGAAGGATGGTTTGTCATCCATTGTATGATTCATGGATAGGTATCGCAGGTGAATCCCAAATTAGTGAAATTTTAAGAGTAAATTTTGTTTCTACAATTGCAATGTACGGACCGTATATGGGTTCCTTCAAAAGTTAGTCAAAATAATAGTTTTCTGAACTTATCTATGATTGACTAGTGTGGTTCGTAAAATAAGCTACGATCCATAGGCCCATACCATAGGTATGGCTCGACATTTGTTTTTAGAAGGCTTTCAGATGTATTCCTAATTGTTTTATCCCAATACTACGTCATTTTGACTTCTACCCTAAGCCCTGTAAAACGTTTCAAGCCTCTAATTTTACCATTTTTCAATGCATTCTCCTAAATTCCCTAAAACTACTCAAGGGCATCCTCCAAATTCTATCACTGCTAAGGAAGAAGAAGAGCTAAGGTTCCATTCAACTTATAAATTCTCTATTATTGGACTTTTTGCATTAAGGTATGTGTTTATTCACCCATGAAGTCCTTTCCTCCATAGGGTCCCCAAGGATTTCAATTCCCCAACTAAATTTCCAATTGATCAAATTAGGGTTTCAATCCAATAAATGTGGGTTTCATTAAAAATTGATATATTATGACTGATTAAGTCTTCTAATATATTATTTGATGTTAATCTATGATATTTGGTGGAAATTGCATTGACCCGTACCTAAATTATCCTTTTCAACCATGAACCTATGATGAACTTAGGAACCTATGAATTGTGAATTTATGAAGATATGCATGTTTACATGAAGTTATTGTAAATTAATTGAGGATGCTTTGAAAGGAAAGTAATGATGATCATGATTGTGAAACATATTTTTCACAAATGAATTCACATTGGTGAAAGGTTTTCTCATCCATGTTGAATTATATTTATGGACTTATTCTATGTTATACTCTCAAAAAGTTTTGTTTTGTATTTATCATTGCCTTTCCTATGTTAAAATTATATTTGACTTTTATCTATTTCGTTGGAATTTAGATATTGCACCGAAAGGGCTTTGAGGTGGAGGCTCAAATAGGGTAGTATCTAGTAGATAGCTCAAGTCACAGACTACGTGCCCCCGTACGATGTCTTAAATTACCTAGCTAGGGGATCCACTTTAGTAAATGGTGATATGTACGGATTCTACCTTGGCAAATAGTTTCCCCTTCAGTCGGTATAAGGGATATACCATATTCAATGATATAGCTCTCATGGTCTTATTGTTAGTTAAAGATAAGATCTAACAAAACGACTATGTTTTCTTCAAAGCTTTTCTTATGTCCTTTATGTTAATGTATTTGACCATGTTTTCACGATTTTCATGTCATATCTTGTTTAAAGCTTTTAAATGTTCCATTATGATCATGCCTACTCGTTTTAAGTCATTTATTTTATCGTGCCTATATTTATGCATATTACCTCATACTTAGTAAATTTTATGTACTAATGCATACTTGTGCCTACATTGTTTCACTAATAGAGGGTCTAAAACTCCTACCTCCCTTACTCGTGGCTAGTGGATTCTTCATAGGCTTTAAAGATTGGTGAGTCCTCATGATCCAAGGACCAAGACTCTTTTATTGATTTTTGTCTTTTTGGTTCAGACTTCGTATGTGATGTAAGGGTTACATCCCATTCACTTACCTTATGATGTATTATATGTCTTTATGTTAGACTTTCATGTTGTCAAACTCTTTTAATGTATAAATGTTATCTTTAAAAGTCTTTCATTTTATTATGTTGTATGCTATATGCTAAGAGGCGTGTGTAGGGCTTCTTGGAGTTCTGTACGCCATATTACGCCTAGGATATACTTTGGGTAGTGACAAAGTTGGTATTTAGAGCACAAGGTTTAGAAAGGTCCTAGGATGTGTCAAAAGACACGTCAAGTAAACTATTGTTCATCAGTGTGAAGCGCCGCACATATATGAATACGAAGGTATACGATATTTAGCGAATCCCACTTTTTTTATCATTCTAAATTTATGGGATAGAGTGTAACTCTATATGTCTATCTCCTAATCATTATCCAATCTTTTTCAGGATATGGCTCCTCGAACAGCTTATATTAGGTAGAATGTGAATGAAAATGTGGAACAATAAGCTCTTCAAGTTACGGCCGATCATTTGGCCGCACAAGTGACTAGTGTCGAGATTAGGGCTGCTTTCGAAATGTTGGCTAAAGCCATGACTGCCCAAGCCAATACGGAGGTTGTGGTCCCCATGAACCCAAAAAAGGGTATGGAGGCAACTAGAGTGAGGGACATCACTAGTGTGAATCCCCTAGAGTTTTGTGGGTCCACGGTTGAGGATGACCCTCAAGAGTTTATTTATGAGGTATACAAGGTGTTGATGATGATGGGAGTGATGCTGCTGGAAAAGGTGGAATCAGTTGCTTACTAACTAAGGGTGTTGCTCAAGTTTGGTTCAATCAATGGAAGAAAAGAGGGTGGTTGATGCGGGTCGTCTTGATTAGGAAAGTTTAAGGTTGCGTTCCTTGATAGGTTCTTTCCCCTTAGATGATGGAGGCAAATGTACTTGAATTCTTTAACCTTCATCAAGGAAATATTAACGTGATGGATTATGCTTTGAAGTTCACGCAAATTTCTTGTTATGCTCCTACTATGGTTGTTGATCCTAGGGCTAGTGTCACGACCCAAGGCTAGCCCCTAGATGCGACATGGCGTAATCGACCCCGTAGAGGTCTAATACAAGCCTCATAGCTCATTCATTGCATAGACAATAGAAATAGTACGGAATTAAAACTTTTTTATTTAAAATCATACGATTCAAAGTATTCAAAATACTCATTAAATGCTTTCAAAAGACACAACAGAAGTCTAAGTCTCACATGGCCATCTTAGACAAAAGTCTAACAAGATAGGGTCATGGTCCTTTACAATCAAAAGAACTAGAATTGTCTTTTACATGAAAAGGAAATAAACTTCAATAGAGACACTTGTCCTAGATCTATGAGGACGTACCACTCTAGCCTTGGAGGAATAGCAATCCAAGCACTTCGATCTAGCTAGAAGCAATCACTTGTTGGAATCTACACTTGTAGTGAAAATAAGAGAAATATGGGTTAGCACAAAAAAATGTACGAAGTTTGATGACCATGCAAAAACATGCTTTAAAGGAGACATTTGGTTGGAAACCATGCATTATGCCACTTTTTAGAAATATCACGTACAATAGCATAAGAGACATACAATATGAGTATAATCATCATACAAGTCATAATACAACATTTAGACAATATTACCATGTAAACCATTACCTTCACCTTAGACCTTCACCTTAAGTAACCCTCATACTACACCTTGTGCAATGCATGGATACCGTCCCATACCACCATCCACACCACATTAAGGTCACCTAAAGTGAACTTACCATTCATTCCTTTTCACCTTGACATAATATCCATAAAGAAAATATATAACATTTCATAAGGCATGACAAGGGAAAATAACTCATAGTATAACCCAAGTATAGCATGCATAATCACATTAAGCATTTAATTGTCAACATTCTCCAATAACTTCATTTAGAGGACTTTCATACATTAGTCATTAAGACTTAGAGAACTCACTATGAGACTATCAAAGCCTACTCGTGCAATGAATAGATGGCATCCCATACTACCACCTACACTTCATAGAACCTCTCAAGAAACCATAATGCACATCTCACATGATGGGAATAACCGTTTAACCAACATAGAACATGAAAGCTAGACATGGAATCCGTTGTCATATAGCCCCACGCCGTAAAGAGGTGTTCCAATTGCCTAAGGTAGAATGGTAACATTAGGTCAGATGAAATCCGTTAGCCAATATCCTATGTGGGCACATAGTTATGGGATAGGAAGATGTCGCTTGGAACTCTAACCTAACATTAGAACATTAGGATAGTTTCCATCTAACCATATCCACTCAGTGCTTAGACTACATTCCCATAGATTATTTCATTCACATTACATTAGTGTACTAGGGAAGAATGCCATTGGCCTATCAACCCAAGTTACATCATTACACAAGGAAGGAATGCTATAAGCCTATCAATCCATGGTACATTCAAGGATAGGTCTAGAGTCCTCATGAAAAGAATGTCATAGGCCTATCGATTCATGGAACATTGACTTATTAAGAAAGGGAATGCCACTAGCCTATCGATTCTAGAGTCTTCATTACATTAGATCATTTTTGAAAAAAATTCCTTAAGCCTATCAATTCATATTCCTCAAGTCAAGACACATTCATTACTCATATATAAAAGGAATGTCATAGCCTATCGATTCATATTCATCAATTCAAGACACACTCATTATATAAGAAAAGGATGCATGAGCCTACAAATTCTAGATTCAATATTCACCATAGAAATCCTTCACATTCTAGCATCATCATTCATGAGTGTCAATTGAGAATATATTACCAACAATAGCACAATACACGATGTACATGATTATTATTCTATCATTTAAACCTCATGCATATCCTTCATATCATAATCATACATAGTAATTAGACACATCCACCTTTCAAGTGGATCAACATCTCTAACACAATTCTACTACAACAAGTAATTAGGTCAAACTTTCCCTTTCAAGGCCATGATCATAAGTCACCAAAAAACCTTCAATTTATCATAATTAAGATATACATAATGATACAATTAAATAACCCAAAGCAATTTTAGAATATTACAATCATAAGCTTTCATAATCAACAAACCCACTTCATAAAGGCATAATTTAGGAATTGAGAGAAATCATGGGTCCATGTTTTCATCATAAATCATCAATTAAACATCAATACAATCATTATATTACATTATAAACCATTTGAAATCGTTTGAAGAAAGAATCCATGAGATTGAGTAAAACCCTTGGTTTTTCATGAACTTGAAAACTTTGGAAACTTCTTTGAAATTGACTCTAGGGTGAAAGCTAACCCTAGATGAAAGATCACCATACCTTTAATAGGATTCCCCAATAAATTTGATGAACAAAGCCTTGAACCCAAACCCTTTCTCTCACTTCTTCTTCTTCTTCCTTGAGTTAGATAGAGAAATATTGAGAGAGAAAAAACTTTGGGCTTTTGATTTGGGTGTTTTGAATAATGGAGTAAATTAAGTTTTTTAAGACTTGAAACTACTTATATTTATGATATAAATCATTTAAAATCAACCCTACTTAATAAATATTTAAATGAAATTACGAAGAAACCACCAACTTGGGCCCATCAGGGACCAAGTCCACTTGTACGGTCCGTGAAGGGGGACCACAGCCCGTGGTTCTCTAGAAACTGACTCCCTTTCACTTGCCAAACTTCATGATGCCAAGGCATCTTCACGGCCACTTCTACGGACCATGGTGAAGAGCACTAACTGTGGAGTGATCCATGAAGTTTGGGCAATAGCTTGGCCAAATTGTCTTGCCTCCCATGCCACCAAGTGACCTTCACGGCCACTTCTACAGACCATGGTCAAGAACACTATCCCTGAAGTGGTCCGTGGACTTGAGGCAGTGCTTGGTCAGGGTTGGGCAACCTTGGCCTTTGGCTTTGTCCTTGCCCCCTTGGCTTGGCACTTGCCCTTGCAACCCTCAACCAACTTCAAAAGGTCCTTAAACTATGGAGTCTAAGACGTATCTTGAAGTTGACCCTCACGATTAGGCTCTAGTTCATCCTATCATTTTCTGGGTCGTTATAGCTAGGATGAGCAATTTTGTTTTGGGCATATCCGGGATGGTAGTTAAAGAATTTCGTACCGCCATGCTCATCAATGAAATGGACATTTCTTGCTTAGTGATTCATTCTTAACAAATCAAAGAGGAAGAGCTTAAGGAAAGGTCTAGAATGGAAAAAAAGACAAATATTGGTGATGAATACTTTTCACATTCAAGGTCTGATGGACATGGTCGCTATAATTTCTAACACATGTATTCCGGTCAAGGTTCCTCCAATGCACTGCCTCCTAAGTTCATTTAACACCTCAGATTTGAAAAGATGGAAAATTGAAGGATTTCTAGAACCGATGTCTGTCCCGACGGATCATAGGTTCACCTATGGGCAATAGGTTGGAACCCTAGTTGGCAAGTCAAATGATTTTCAAATGTCATATTCCAGTACCCTTTTTACAATTCACCAGGATGGTATGGCGTTCAATGTATGAGTCGTAGGTAGATCTCATAGGTTTGTCCCAGGAATGTATGTCATTCATCGTAGATCACCAGGATGGTTTGTTGTTCACCGTTGATCCCCAGGATAGTATGTCGTTCACCGTAGATTTACCAATAAACCATACATGAATCTTGTCATTTTAAGGTCAAAATTCAAGTCCTTAAACCCTACGGTCGACTAGGACGGTCCGTAGTAGGTCTGATTAGTCGGTTCGGACTCGAAAGTTTTTAAGGGCTTTTTGGTCTTTTGCTAATTATTCTAACCTAATACTATGTTGCTTTACCATATATCCTAGACTTTATATAAACAATTTTTCTCCCTAATTACCCAATTGAACTCATTCTTCTAAAATTCCAAATGTTGATCAAGTTCTTCCCCAATATTTATCTGTCTAAACGTGACGAAGAAGACTAGGGTTTCAATATCAAGTCTCCGAATTCACAATTAATTATGATCTTTTGGCATCAAGGTATGATAGTATTTACCTATGGAGTCATTTCCTCCATACGGTTCCTATATTCTCCAATTTTACAAGTGGGAATCTCTTATTGAAATTAGGGTTTTTGTCCAATCTCAGGGGCTCTCTTTAATTATGATCTAATTGATTGGTTCATTTCCTTTTATGCTTGAATTGAGATAATTACATGTTTTTAAGATGAATCACATGAAACCATGCATGAACTATGATTTCTAGAATTGATCATATGATGATGATTTTGAAAGATGAAAGATGAATTTATGAATATATTCATGTTCTTTATTAAATTGATGAAAATGATTTAACGTTGCTTTGAGAGTAAAGCATAGATTTTGTTGTTGTTATTGTGAAAGGATTTTCTCACATAAAGAATTCATAAGGTTGAAAGGTTTTCTCACCTAATATGAATCAAGATTAAGGAGCTATTCTAATAATAAGACAAGAGGCAATTACCCATGTCCTAAGATGATAAGATAAGTTAAGATTAATGACTATTCCATGGGATTTATGCTTAGCACTGAGATGGAAGCTCTCCCGTAGTTAAGGCCGGGTTTGTAGTAGCAATATCCCTATCCCATAACTATGTGCCACCATGGGTTGTCTTACATAAACATTACCTAGTGGATTCACGTAAGTTAGAAGTTCATGGTTCTTACCTTGGAAGTGAGGACATATCTTTTCGGTGTAGGATAGACACCAAATTCCATAATATAGCTTACATGATCTATATGTTGATTAGAGGTAAATCTCCCACAAATAATGAACGAAGGTTACATCTTAAGTATCTCAAAAGTATTTGAAAGATGTTTACCTTGCTTTGACCATGGTTTTCACTTATGTTTTCTAACTTTTATGATTGACCTTGGTCATTGCATGTCATGTAAAGTCTCTTTTTAGCTTGATTTAATAACTCGTACACATTGATATCATACTTGGAACATTTTGTGTACTTACACATACTTTTGCCTACATTGTTTTGGTAATGTAGGGTCCGACGCTCCTACTCCTCATACTCGTGGCTAATGATCCCTTTTAGAGATTTGAAAATTGGTGAGTCCTCATGTTCCGAGGACCGAGATTGTTTCGCTAATTTTATGTCATTTCATTTTAGATAGTGTATGTGATGTATGGGTTACGTCTTAATCACTATTTTGATGTAATAGATGGCTTGAGACTTATGTTTAGACTTCTACTACTTTTTGTCAAACTGTTTTATCGAAATGCTACTATTAAAATGTTTGGGTTTTTTCTATTATCTTGTATGATGTATGCTAAGTGTCTTGTGTAAGGCCTCTCGTGGTCCTATACACCATGACATATCTAGGTTTTACTTTGGGCCGTGACAAATTTGGTATCCAGAACAGAATGTTTAGAAAGGTCCTAGGAAGTCTCATAAGCCACGTCGAGTAGAGTTTTCTTCATGAGTGTGAAGTGTACCACATTTATGAACGCGAGACTATAAGATGTTTAGAAAACTCCACTTCTTTCATTACTCTTAAGTTACGCGATAGAGTTTAACAGTATAATGTCTCTCTCCTAATCCCTATTCGGTGCTTTTTATAGATATGGGCATTCAAAGGGTATAAGCTAGGATGAAGGTGGGAGAGCATATGGAACGAGAAGCTACTCAAGAACCTCCTCAAGTTCTAGTCTACCCTTTAACCGACAAACTCACTATTGTGGAGTTTAGGGCTGCTTTTCAAGTGTTGGCTGAAGTCATGAAGGCTTAATCCAAAAGGGAGGTTGTAGTGTCCGTGAACCCAAATGTGGGTATAGTTGAAACTAGAGTGAGAGACTTCACCAGAATGTATCCTCTGGAGTTTCATGGTTCCAAGATTGAGGAAGATCCTCAAGAATAGGCTTAATCCAAAAGGGAGGTTGTAGTGTCCGTGAACCCAAATGTGGGTATAGTTGAAACTAGAGTGAGAGACTTCACCAGAATGTATCCTCTGGAGTTTCATGGTTCCAAGATTGAGGAAGATCCTCAAGAATTCATTGATGAGGTGTTTAAGGTGTTGATGGGCATGGGAGTGAGGCCGTTGGAAAAGGCGGAATTGGCTTTATATCAACTTAAGGGTATTGTCATGTATGGTTCAATCAAAGCAAAGAAGAGAGGGCGGTTGATGCAGGTCCTATTTATTCGAAAAAGTTTAAGGTTCCCAACCTTGATAGGTTATTTACCCTTGAGATAAAGGAGGCTAATATACTTGAATTTATCAACCTTCGTAAAAGAAACATTAGTTTGAAGAAATATGCTTTGAAGTTCACCCTATTGTCTCGATATTGCTCCTACAATTGTTGTGGATCCTAGGGCAAAGATGAGTAAGTTTGTGTTGGGAGTGTCCAAAATGGTTGTTAAAGAATGTCGTACCTCCATATTCATTAAAAAAATATTTCCTTATCGTTCATGCTCAACAAATCAAAGAAAAGACGGCCAAGACCGATGATGGTGACTTTACACGTTCGCGGTCCGATGAGCATGGTTGTTCTAAGTTTTGACAAAGGTTTTCTAGTCAATGTTCCTCCAATGTTTCTCCTAAGTTCAACAAATATAGGGTGTCTTACCCTAAACCTCAAGAAGTAAATAGTGGTAGGTCTACATCATCTACTTGTGCTAAATGTGGATAGAAGCACGAGGATAAATGATTAGCCGGTATGGATGGTTCCTTCAGATTTAGTAAGAGTGGTCATAAGATAAGGTTTTGTCAATCACTTACGACTTAGGGAAGAGAAGGTACACAAGCTACACCTAGTGGTTCGGGTTCAAGTTCTCTAAAGCAAACCTAATTTTATGCACTTCAGACTCGTCATGAGCAAGAGGGTTCTCTTCATGTGGTTACCGATATGTTGAATGTCTTCCATCTGGATGCTTGTTCTATGCTTGATCCAGGTGCTACCTTGTCTTTTGTGATGCCATACGTGGCAATGAACTTTGATATTCCTCTAGATGTATTGCTAGACCCTTTTTCTATATCTATTCCTATTGGTGAAACTATTGTGGCTAAGAGTGTCTATAGAAAGTGTCTCGTCTCCTTATCCCATAGAGTCACTCATGTTGATCTTGATGAGCTTGATATGTTAGATTTCGATGCTATTTTTGGTATGGATTGGTTCCATTCATGTTATGCTTCTATTGATTGTAGAACCAGAGTGGTCAAGTTTTAATTTCCAAATGAACCCATCCTTGAATAGAAATTGGGAAATTATATCCCTAAGGGTCAGTTTGTTTCTTGTCTTCAGGCTAGAAATATGATTTCTAAGGGTTGCATATACCATCTTTTTTGGGTTAGGGATATGGATTTAGAAACATCCATCTTTGAGTCAATCCCCATTGTTCATGAGTTTTTAGAATTGTTTCCCGATGATTTACCCATTGTTCCTCCCAAAGGGGAAATAAACTTTGGAATTGACCTTCTCCCTGATGCGCGGCCTATCTCTATTCCTCTTTATTATGTGGACCTGGAAGAACTCAAGGAGTTAAAAGAGAAATTGAAAGATTTTATGGATAAGGGTTTCATCTTATCGAGTATCTCTCCATGGGGTGCTCCAGTTTTGTTTGTTTCAAAAAAAGATGGTTCACTTCGTATGTGTATTAACTACAGACAATTGAACAAAGTTAACATTAAGAACAAATATCCTCTTTTGAGGATAGATTATTTGTTTGACAAACTACAAGGAGCAATTTACTTCTTTAAGATTGACCTCCGGTCAAGTTACCACCAAATGAGGCTGAAAGAATATGACATTCCGAAGATGAATTTTTGAACTATGTATGGTCATTATGAGTTTTTGGTTATGTCTTTTGGCTTGACTGGTGCTCAGGTCGCATTTATGGATTTGATGGATAGGGAGTTTAGACAATATGTTGATATGTTTGTGATTATGTTTATCGATGATATCTTGATTAACTCAACGAGTGAGGATGAGCATACTGATCATTTGAGGATTGTGTTGCAAGTCCTCAAGGATGAACAACTCTTTGCAAAGTTAAGCAAATGTGAAGTTTTGTTAGGATCTATGGCTTTTCTTGGTCACATCGTTTCCCATAAGGTTAATGAGGTAGATCCTAAGAAGACTGACGCGGTTAATAGTTGGCCTAGACCTCTATTCCCTTTCGATATTCAAAGTTTATTGGGTTTGGCTTGTTATTATAGAATGTTCGTTGAAGCATTTTCTTCAATTACCTCTCCGTTGACGACATTGATCCAAAATAAGGTTATTTTCGTATGGTATGAAGTATATGAAAAGAGTTCTCAAGAATTGAAATATAGAGATACCTCTACTCTGGTGTTGACTTTACCAGAGGGACCTGATGGATTTGTGGTTTATTGTGATACATCAAGAGTTGGGCTAGGGTGTGTTCTAACGAAGAATAGGAAAGTTATTGCTCAAGTTTGACGACAACTTAAGATTCATGAAAAGAACTATCCAACCCTTGATTTAGAATTTGCAGCGGTGTTTTTTGCCTTAAAGATATGGAGGAATAACTTCTACGGTGTTCATGTTGATGTTTTTGCAGACATGAAGGTGGCTTGAGTTATTAAATTATTATGATTGTCATGACCAAAGGTAGACCCTAGGTGTAACATGGTGTATTCTACCTCGAGAGGCTCTACATAAGCCACTTAGTATTCATCATACAAGATGATAGAAATTTATAAGAATTTAAAAGACAATTTCCAAACATAAGAGTTCTATAAAATGAAGCGGAAGTCTAATAATGTTTCAAAGTCATCTAGTACTAAAGAGTGATGAGGACGTAACCCGTATATCACATACAAAACTGAAATGTAATGGCAAAATGAAATAAAGGCTTGATCCTTGGAACATGAGGACTCATCGATCTTGATATCTACTAAGTGATCCCTAGCCACGGAGATGCGAATCTGGAGCGTCAGACCCTACATTTGGGAGAATATAGGCAAGAGTATGCATTAGAAAAAAAATGTACCAAGTATTATAGCAATGCATAAAGTATGAAAATCATGCTAGAAGGGACCTTTTCATGATGTGCAATTACCAAGCTAAATCATGAGATAAAAGAGTTAGAAAACATAAGTCAAATAAACATGATCGATGCAAGATTACTTCTTTAAAACATTCGTGAGATAGTTCTTGAAGTAATCTTTATTCATTAGTGTGCGAGACATTTAAGACCATGTGAGCTATGACATGAAATCCAGTGTCTACCCCACACCTAAAAGAGGTGTTATAACTTGCCATGGTAAGAACCCTAAACTTATATCTTACATGGATTCACTACCTAATGTGTATCTATATAACCTATGGTGGCACATAATTTATGTGACATGGATAATCGCAACTTGTCCACTCGGTATCGGGCATAAATTCCATGGAATATTGATTATTCTTAACTTTTCTTAATATTCATGAGATAAAGGCAATCACGACTTGTCTTATCATTGGAGGTCATGGGTAATCGCCGCTTGTCTCAATATTGGAATAACTCCTTAACTTTGATTCATTTTATCTGAGAAGACCTTTGAACCTTAAATCATTTATGTGAGAAAACCTTTCATATTCATGTATTGAGTAATTATGCGAGAAATTCTTTCAAAATAATCAACCAAAAAAAAGCATTTATGCTTCACTCTCAAGCATATTATATCATATTTAATCAATTTCATAAGAACATGCATATTTCCATAATTCACCTTTCATGGTTCAAAACCCACTTTCAATCAAAAAACTCTAGAAAACATGGTTTAAGCGTGGGTTCATGGGGATTCATCTAAAAATACATGGAATTTTCTCAATTCAGGCATTATAGTTCATAAATGAATCAAGTAAATCAATATTTAAAGGAACCCATGACATAGAAGAATACCCTAACTTCAAATATTGGAGATTTCTTACTTCAAAATTAGGGAACTTAGGAACTCTATGAAAGAAAGAGATCCATACATGAAGACTATCGTACCTTAATGCCAAAATATTGGATTCAATAGTTGAATATGAGACTTGATTTGAAACCCTAGTCTTCTTCTTCAAGCTTCTAGAGAGAGAAATATTGGAGTGGATGAACTTGTTCTTCATCTCAAAGCCCTTCAAAAAATGTGGGTCAACCAATAGTCCATACATGGCCCTCGTAGGTCCAACTGAAATCTCTTAAAATCCCACTAAGTCTAAGGCTCACATACAAGACCTACCTACAACTCGTGGTTTGGATAATGGGTCATCATGGTAAACTGTTACAAAGTACATAAATTTGACATTTTATCTCAACTTTGACTTGCCAATGACGGACCAACCTACAACCCGTGGTCCCACCAACAAACCGTTAGTGGCTACGACTGTGCTGGCACTAGACTTTTGGAGAACTTAACTTTTTTCTCCCTTTAGAATCCTTGGTATTAGAATAACACGAGTGTTCTTTATCACCAGGACAAGGTAAATGTGGGGGCGGACGCTCTTAGCCGGTATTCAACGGGTAGTGATGCTAATGTTGAGAATGAAAAAAATGAGTTGGTGTAATATGTTCATAGATTAGCCCGATTGTGTTTTAGGTTGTCGACTCTACCAGAGGTGGTGTTATGGTACATAATGGTTCAGAATAATATTTAATGTTAAAATGTGAAAGCCAAGCAAGGTCTTGATCCGAGTTTCGTTGAATTGAAAGAAGTGAGGCTTAAATAGTATCTAAATGCTTTCTCCCAAAGGGGAGATGGTGTGCTTCTGATATCAAAGTCATTTGTGTGTTCCCAATGTTGATTATTTAAGAGAGAAAATTATATTAGAAGCTCATAGTTCTCGATATTTAATTAACCTCGGAGGAACTAAGATGTACTGCCACTTGCGGGAGGTCTATTGGTGGAATGGGATGAAGATATATATTGCAGAATTTGTGGCTAATTGTCCTAATAGTCAACAAGTGAAAGTTGAACATCAAAAGTTTGGAGGTTTGTCCCAATATATTTTTATTCCTACTTGGAAGTGGGAAGATTTGAGCATGGACTTTATTGTTGGTTTACCCCGCACCCGGTGACAACATGACACGATTTGGAATATTATGGATCGAATGATGAAACAGCTCATTTCAATCTCGTCATGGTTTCTTATTTAGTAGAGGAGAACGTTAAGTTGTACTTGAGGTAAATGGTTAGGTTGCATGGAGTGCCCTTATCCATTATCTCCAATTGCGGTACCCAATTTACCTCTCAATTTGTGAAATATTTTCAAAAGGTTCCTTGTACACGTGTTAAGCTTATTAGGGACTTTCATCCACAAACTTAAAGGCAAGTGAAGCGCACTATCCAAACTTTGGAGGATATGTTGATAGATTGTGTGCTGGACTTCAAGGGTAATTGGGATAATAATTTGCCTTTGATTGAGTTTGCGTATAATAATATATATCACTCAAGCATTGGTATTACTCCATTTGAGGCTCTTTATGGTAGGAGGTATAGATCCCCTATAGGTTGGTTGTAATTGGGTGAATTTATTTTGATAGGTCCTGAATTGGTACATGATGCTATGGAGAAAGTTTGGGTTATGACAAAAAGGTTGAAAATAGCTTAAAGTCGACAAAAGTCCTATGCCGATTATAGAAGGATACACTTTGATTTTGATGTTCATGATTGGGTCTACTTGAAGATCTCACCTGTAAAGGGAGTGATAAGGTTTTGAAAGAGAGGGAAGCTTAGCCCCTGTTATGTGGGCCCATATCGGATTTTGAGGTGTATTGGTAAGGTTGCTTATGAACTTGATTTGCCTAATGATTTGGAATCGATGCATCCTATTTTTCATGTATCTCTATTTCAGAAATGTGTTGGAAATCCAATGTCCATTGTTCCCTTAGAAGGTTTGGGAGTAAAGGAGAATCTTTCTTATGACAAAGTTCTAGTTGAGATTGCGGCCGGAAAGTTAAGAAGTTGAGAAATAAGAATATTTTTTCCGTGAAGGTTCTATGGAGGAATCAGTTAGTTGAGGGTGCTACTTGGGAGGCTAAGGCCGATATGAAGTCTTGTTATCCTAATCAATTTCTCCTCCAACCCTACTCTAGCTTGAGGTATTTCGTTCCTCATGGTCCATCTTTATGTCTTAGTCATTCTATAATTCCTTATGCATGCATGCTTATAGAAACATAATTTGTTAGAAACTGAGATAACTTGATTGATTTCTCCATGTTTATCTTAATTTGAGTATGAGTTTCATATAGGCCTTATGAAATGATGTTTCGAATATGCTTTAGCTTGGAGTTGAGTTTCCTCCTAAAATATGTGCATTTATGTGATTGCATTCATATTGGGCTGTAAGATCTTGTTCCTAACCTATTTATGTAACACCCAGAAAATTAGTAGGTGAAACTAGAGTCTTACGTTTGAGTCTTAAAATTTGATGCATGATTTAGAGTTCTAAAATATCCCCCAAAATTTGGCTAAGT
The DNA here is from genome assembly GCF_000226075.1 of Solanum tuberosum. Lineage (NCBI taxonomy): Eukaryota > Viridiplantae > Streptophyta > Magnoliopsida > Solanales > Solanaceae > Solanum > Solanum tuberosum. The sequence goes on along the minus strand of NW_006238932.1, from coordinate 344,625 downwards.
ATAGTTCAAGTGAGGGTTCAAGGAAGGTTAAAGGCATCACTGCCCGTACAAGCACTCTTGATCTTTGCCTTACCCGTGTGGGCAAAAGGCATTGATCACGTGAGGCTTCACAGAGCGTTAAAGCCTTCACTGCCATTTGAAGGCCTCGTGAACTTTACATTAGCCATTTTGGGGCAAGGGAGGCAGTCCACGTGCGGGTTCACGAGGCGTAAAGGACTTCACTGCCTATTGAGCACATCTCGTGGTAAATGCCTTAGTCGCGTGGGTAGCAGGCGTGATCCACACTAGGGTCCACGAAACGTTGAAGCTTTCATGGCTCGTGGGAACCCTCATGGATAATTCCCTAGCTTTAAAAGCCAAAGGCAACAATCCACGTGAGGGACCACGGCACATGGAGCAATCCATTACTCGTGGAAGCCCTCTTTGACTTTGCCTTAGGCGTGTTGGCATGTCCACTTGGGCAAGGGGCATTTTTGTAATTTTTATTTTTAAGTCCAAATTAAATGAGTATAATTAATATTATTTTCAAATAAATATATAAGGTATTTTAAGTCAATAAACACCCAAACTAAATCACTTTCACAAAGACCCAAATCAAAATCAAAAGTTCACCTTCCTCACAATATTTCTATCTCTAAAACCCCAAGAAGAAGAAGAAGAGTAAAACTGAAGCTTGGGATTGAAGAAATCAAAGGTTTTACATCAATTTCTTTGAAGATAATTCATTAAGGTATGGTAGTTTTCATCTATGGGTAGATTCCACCAATAGTGCCCCTTCAAAATTTGATTTCAAATCTTCCATTTTTTACCAAAATTAAGGGTTTTATTCGAATAGCATGAGTTCTCTTTAAAATATGGTTTCAATGGTTGAATTATGTTGGGTTATGATTGAATTGATGATTCATGGTTGAATTATGGTGAAATTTTTCCAAGAACCCATGGATCCCCTATATTGCTAAATTGTGAGCTTAATGTGGGTAAAATGATTTTAGAAGCATGTAAATGGGTCTCGTATGAATTGATTGAATTGTTTTATTACCCATATCTAATTTAGAAATTTTATATGTTAGGTTTAATGTGGTTCATGATTCTTGAAGGGTAAATTATGAGAATTTGTACATGAATGTGAGAATTATGCATGTGCTTCAAGATTTATGTTGACAAAGAAGATTTTATGACTATGGTGTAATTGTGGTATTGATTGAAAGATCATTCTCCCCTATAACCTTACACATTATTATGCATGTATTAATTATAACTGTGATGATCTTGTTGTGTTGAATGAAAGACTATTCTCATGAACACACTATGAATATGATGTGAAAGGTTTACTCACATATTGATGATTCTAAGGTTGAAAGGCCATTATCACCTAATGAATGTATGATCTATATCAGTATATTGTATTGGACTGAGTGTTAAGTCATTCTTCCATAAACACGAACTGAAGTCAAGACTTAAAATAAACATAAAAGGAATTATGCCTAGTACCGAGTGGATATGAATAGGAGATGGAAGCTTTTATACCAGTTAGTCCGGCTTCCCAATAGGTTCCCTTTACACCAGTTAGTCCGGGTGCCCAAAACAGTTATCTCATGAGATGGAAATGGTTTAACTCAGTTAGTTTGGGTTTCTAGTAGCAATCTCCCTATCTCATAACTATGTGCCCACATAGGTCTTTATCTAGTGGATCCACCTAAGCTAACAAATTAGTTCTACACGAGACAAGTAGGACGCCTCTTTTCGGTGTGGGGGGATGATACAGGATTCCATGTAGCTCACATGGTCTATGTCGGTTAAGGATATGTTTCCCTACATGAAAAGAATATGAACAATCACAAGAACATGAACATGAACATGAACTATGACTATGGCTTCTTAAGAAGTTCTACTTAGTATGAGTGGGGGTATGGGACTCCATTTATGCATTGAAAAAGTAGGCTTTAAGAGTGGTTGTGGTACGGTTCACTTATACTATGGAGACTTATGAATTATGCATGTAAGATATAAATTGTTGATAAGAGTGACTTTACTTGCTACAAGCTATGAACATGAATATTTCCTTGTATGTGAGTCTTGACAATGGATGAGGTCAAGGTATTATATGCATGATGTTGGTGACCCAAAAGTGGTACTTAGTATTAGATAGGATTATGGGATCCTACCTATGCATTGCACAAGTATAGCTTAGAGTTGCTTATGAGATGGTTTGACTTAGGTTTCTTCATAAATGTGCATAATGACTTTTAAACTTGATAAAATGCATGTTCCAACTAAATGTCCCTTTTGAGCATGTTTTAAGGATTTTTATGCATGGCTACCATACTTTGTACAATTTTGTGCTGACCCATATTTTATACATTTTTATATAAGTGTAGGTTCCTGTCGTTGAGGTGTACTTCTCCCCTTTGTTTAAAGCTTGGATTAATTTCTCTTCACATTTTTGGTGAGTCCTCATTGTTCGAGGACGGAAGTTGTTCATTTCTAACTTCTTGTACTTTTTCTTTTGAGACTATGTTTAAAAGGGTTGTGACCCTTATTGATATTCAATTTTATTAGATGGTTCATTGAGACAATGTCTAGACTTCCATTTGGTTTTTATGAAAAGACTTCGATTGTAAAAAGTTATAATTCCGTATCATTTCTATTACTTATGTTTATGATATGCTAAGGGCTTATATGAGACCCCTTCGGGGTCAAGTATGTCGTGTTGCATCTAGGGGTGTTGCATCTAGGGGTACCCTTGGGTCGTGAAAAACTTGGTAATTAGATCTCAAGGTTTACAATGATTCTAGGATGATGTCTCATAAACCACATCTAGTAGAGTCGTGTTCATGAGTGTGAAGCGTGCCACACTTATGAATCAGAGGTTATAAGATGTTTAGGAAATTTCACTTCTTTCATTACTCTTTAGTTGTGCCTTGGAGTTCTAACTCTACGATATTCTTTTCCTAACCCTTCTATTGTGTCTATAGGATATGAATACAAGAAGGGCGAACGCCAGAATGATGGAAGAGGAGATGGTGAATGAGTGAGTTCCTCCCCAAGTTCCCCTGGATCATCGAGTTCCTTAAGCTCCTATTGATGCGGGAGCTATGCCAAATATGGAAAAAAGGTCGGCTCTCCAAATATTGACCCATGCCGTGACGGCCCAAGTCAATAGGGATACTAGGACTCATGTGAACCCCAATGTAAGTACAACCGCTTCAAGGATAAGGGATTTTACTAGAATGAATCCTCCTATGTTCCATGGCTCCAAAGTGGAAGAGGACCCACAAGGGTTTATTCATGAGATCTTTAAAGTGCATGATGCTATAGGAGTGTCTCCACAAGAGAAGGTGGAACTAGCATCCTACCAATTGAGGGATGTGGATCAAGTATGGTATGAGCAATGGAAGGGTGACAGACCCATAGGAGCGGGCCCAGTTGATTGGGAACTTTTTAAGTCGGTCTTCCTTGGTAGGTTCTTTCCCCTAGAATTGAGGGAATGAAAAATAAAAGAGTTCATAAATCTTCGAAAAGGGGGTTTGAGTGTGAAGGAATACCCCTCAAATTCACCCAATTGTCCAAGTATTTCCTAACCTTAGTAGCAGATTCGAGGGCCAAGATGAAAAAAAATGTAACGGGGGTGTCTGACTTGGTAGTCAATGAATGTCGTTCGGCAATGATCATCCCACGTATGAATATTTCATGTCTCATGGTCTGTGCCGAACAAATTGAGGAACAAAAGCTCAAGCAAGTGAATCGAGAAGTATAGAGTGCAAGGATCGATGATGGGAATTCTTCCAAATGTAAGTTTGAGAGTCAAGGGCGACCAAAGTTAAAGAGAAGGTTCTCCAACCAAAGCTCCTGTAGTGCTCTAAGGGTCAACAAAGATAGAGTGTTAACCCTATGCCTCAAGGAGGCAATAGAGGTGGATCTTCTATGGTGATGCCTACTTGTTCCAAGTGTGGTAAGAAACATGAGGCTAAGTGCCTAGTTTGCACAGATGGTTGTTATAGTTGTGGGAAGAGTGGTCATATGATGAGAGATTGTCCCATGCTTAAGAATCCTAGAGGTTCAAATTCCGAAGCTCCTAAGAAATACCACTTATATGCTCTTCAAACCCAAGGTGACCAAGAGGGCTCCCCGGATGTGGTGACGGGTATGTTACAAGTATTTTCTATTGATGTATATGCATTTTTAGATCCCTGTGCTACTTTGTCCTTTGTTACACCTTTGGTGGCTATGAAGTTTGAAATACTCCCCGAAGTTTTAATAGAGGCTTTTTCGGATTCTACCCCGGTTGGTGACTCGGTAGAGGCAAATAAAGTCTATAGGAGTTGTGTTATTTCTTTGTCCCGTAAAGTTACCTTGGTGGATTTGGTAGATTTAGACATGTTAGATTTTGATGTGATTTTAGGTATGGATTGGTCTAATGCATGTTATGCCTCTATTGATTGTAGGACTCGATTAGTTAAGTTTCAATTCCCAAATGAGCCTTCTTTAGAATGGAAGCGGGGGGGGGGGGATTATATCCCTAGAGGTCAATTTGTCTCTTGTCTCAAAGCTAGGAAAATGATCTCCAAAGGGTGTATTTATCATATTGTTAGGGTGATGGATGTTGAGTCTGAAACCCCTCCCCTAGAGTTGGTCCCTGTGGTGAATGAATTTCCGGAAGTCTTTCCCTATGACTTGCTCGGCATTCCTCCTGAGTGGGAAATAGATTTTGGCATTGATCTTTTGCCAGATACGCAACCTATCTCCATTCCTCCTTATAGAATGGCTCCGGCTGAATTGAAAGAGTTGAAAGAGCAACTAAGGGATTTGTTAGACAATGGTTTCATTCGACCAAGTATCTATCATGGGGTGTTCCGGTGATGTATGTTACAAATGAAGATGGGTCTCTTAGAATGTACATCGATGATCGACAATTGAATAAAGTAACCATAAAGAATAAATATCCCCTTTCGAGAATCGATGATTTGTTTGATCAACTCCAAGGGGCTAGTTACTTTTCAAAGATTGACCTTCGTTCGGGCTATCACCAACTTAGGGTGAGAGGGAATGATATACCCAAGACGGCTTTCCGAACTAGATATGGGCACTATGAATTCCTTGTGATGTCATTTGGCTTAACTAATACCCTGGCGTCATTCATGGACCTAATGAATAGGGTGTTTAGGCAATACCACGATATGTTTGTGATCATTTTTATCGATGATATTTTGATCTATTCAAGGAGTGAGGTTTATCATATGGACCATTTGAGGATTTTGTTGCAAATCCTCAAATACCACCAACTATTTTCTAAGTTTAGTAAGTGTGATTTTTGGTTGAGGTCTGTAGCCTTCGTTGGGCATATTGTGTCAAGCAAGGGTATTCAAGTAGATCTGAAGAAGACGGAGGCGGTCAAGATTTGGCCTCGACCTCTAATTCCTACCAATATTAGAAGCTTTTTGGGTTTGTTCGGTTACTATAGTAGGTTTGTTGAGGGTTTTTTCTCCATAGCTTCTCCGTTGATGACTTTGACTCAAAAGAAAGCTAAGTTTGTATGGTCAGAGGCTTGTGAGAAAAGATTCCAAGAGTTGAAAGATAAGCTTACTTCCGCTCCGATGTTGACCTTACCAAAGGGTATCGATGGGTTTGTGGTATGTTGTGACACGTCGAGAATGGGGTTAGGATGTGTACTCACGCAACATGGTAAGGTGATTGCCTATGCTTCAAGGCAACATAAGGTTTACGAGAAGAATTATCCGACCCATGATCTTGAATTAGCGGCGGTAGTATTTGTTTTGAAATATGGAGACATTATTTGTATGGGTTCCATGTGGATGTTTTCACTGATCACAAAAGTCTTCAATATGTGCTTACTCAAAATGACTTTAATCTCCGATAAAGAAGGTGGTTAGAAATTTTAAAGGATTACGACATGAGTGTCCTTTACCACCCTGGCAAGGATAATGTAGTTGTGGATGCCATTAGTAAATTGTCCATGGGTAGTGTTGCTCATGTAGAGGATGAAAAGAAAGAATCGGTTCGTGATGTGCATAGGTTGGCCCGACTAGGTGTTCAACTAGTGGATTCCACCAAGGGTGGTGTCATGGTCCATAATGGTTCCGAATCATCCTTTGTGATGAACGTGAATTCTAAGAAAGACCTTGATCCTATATTAGTTGAGTTGAAAGAGTCGGTACTCAAGAAGTCTGTTGAGGCTTTGTCCCAAGGGGGAGATGGAGTGCTTAGGTACCAAGGTCAATTATGTGTTCCGTATGTTGATGGCTTGAGAGAGAAAATTCTAGAAAAGGCTCATGGTTCTAGGGATTCTATTCATCTAGGAGAAACTAAGATGTACCGTGATCTACGTGAAGTCTATTGGTGGAATGGTATGAATAAGGATATAGCGGGTTTTGTGGCCAAGTGTCCGAATTGTCAACAAGTTAAAGCCGAACACCAAAGACCTGGAGGCTTGTCCCAAGATATAGATATCCTCACTTGGAAGTGGGAGGGTGTGAATATGGATTTTATTGTGAGTTGCCTCATACTCGAAGGAAACATGATTCTATTTGGGTCATTGTGGATAGAATGACAAAATCAACTAACTTCTTTCCCATCAAGGTTTCCTTTTCAGCGGAAGACTATGCCAAATTGAACATCAAGGATATAGTTAAGTTGTGTGGGGTTCCTTTATCTATTATTTCGGATCAGGGTACTCAATTTACTTCACACTTTTGGAAGGCATTCCAAAAAGGGCTTGGTACCAAGGTTAAGCTTAGTACTGCTTTCCACCCTCAAACGGATGGTCAAGCGGAGAGTACCATCCAAAACGTAGAGGATATGTTGAGGGCATGTGTTATAGATTTC
>NW_006238932.1:332173-337698 GCF_000226075.1 Solanum tuberosum | reverse complement strand
TTTTGAAGCACTGTATGGTAGGAGATGTAGGTCTCCGGTTGGTTGGTTTGAAGTAGTTGAAAATACTCTAATTGGTCCCGAACAAGTTTATGAGGCCATTGAGAAAGTCCGACTCATTAGAGAGAGGTTAAGGACGGCCCAAAGTCGGCAAAAGTCTTATGCCGATGTTAGAAGGAGGGATCTAGAATTAGAAGTTGATGATTGAGTCTATTTTAAAATCTCACCTATGAAGGGTGTGATGAGGTTTGGCAAGAAATGGAAAATTAGTCCCCGGTATGTAGGCCCATATCGAATCTTGAAACGTGTTGGGAAAGTTGTCCTATGAGTTAGACTTGCCAAATGAGTTGGATCCGATTCATTCGATAATTCATGTTTCTATGCTCAAGAAGTGCATTGGTGATCCGGTATCCATTATTCCTTTAGAAGGGTTAGGTGTTGATGAAATCTTCTCCTATGAAGAGGTTTCGGTAGAGATCCTTGACCGGCAAGTCAAGAGATTGAGAAACAAGGAAATAGCTTCCGTAAAGGTTGCATGGAGGAATCATTTAGTTGAGGGTGCTACATGATGGCCGAGACCGATATGAAATCCCGCTATCCTCATCTTTTTCCTTTTACTCCTATTCAAGCTTGAGGTAAGTAGTTCCTCTTGAATTTCTAGTTTTGGAAGTCATGTGGGCAATATGTGTTCTTCATGATTTCCTTATGATTATGCATGTTCTTAAGAAAAAAAAATCATGTTTAGTAATGAATGAGTTGCTTTCATGAATTGTGTTCTTCATGATGTTGTGCATTTGAATATGATGTTGCATATTTGACTACATGAGATGAATTGATGAACATGCTATATTATGTTTTATGAGATGACATATTTTCTCCAAAATGTTGTGTTGAGCATGCTTTTATTGGAAAAGGTAGTTCCTCCTATGAACATGAGAAATGTTGAATTACATGCAAATTGGGTTGAAAGATGTAGTTCCTACATCCTTTTGTTGCATTGATTATGTTGAGATGGAGTTAAAGTTTCCTCCTTTATGTGATGCATTATTTTGATATTTCATGGTTGTTGGGCTGCTAGTATTGAGTCTTAAATTACGTAAGGTGTCTAGATTTTTATTCGAGAACGAATGTTCCCAAAGGGGAGATAATGTAACACCAGGCAAATTAGTAGGTGAAACTAGAGTCTTACGTTTGAGTCTTAAAATATGATGCATGGTTAAGAGTTGTAAAATAACCCCCAAAATTTGGCTAAGTATAAGTTCAAGGAAGGTGAAAGGCATCATTGCCCGTACAAGCACTCTTGAACTTTGCCTTAGCCGTGTGGGCAAAAGGCATTGTTCACATGATGCTTCATGTAGCGTGAAAGCCTTCACTGCCCGTTAAAGGCCTCGTGAACTTTGCCTTATCTATTTTGGGGCAAGAGAGGCAACGCACGTTAGGGTTCACGAGGCGTGGAAGACTCCACTGCCCGTGAAGACCGTCCGTGAAAAATACCTTAGCCATTTTTGGGCATAGAGGCAGTTCACGCGAGGGTCCACTAGGCATGAAGGACTTCACTGCCAATGGAGCGCCTCTCGTGGTAAATGCCTTAGTCGTGTGGGCAGCAGGCGTGTTCCACGCTAGGGTACATGGCACGTGGAAGCTTCCACGGCTAATGGGAGCCCTCGTGGACAATTCCTTAGCTTCAAAAACCAAAGGTAACAGTCCCAGTGAGGGATCACGGCACGTGGAGCAGTCCGTGCCTGTGGAAGCCCTCTTGGACTTTGCCTTAGGCGTATGGGCAAGTACACTAAGGCAAGGGGAGTTTTTGCAATTTTTATTTTTAAGTCCAAATTAAATGGGTATATTTTATATTATTTTTAAATAAATATATAAGGTATTTTAAGTCATTAAACACCCAAACTAAATCACTTTTACAAAGACCCAAGAAAAAGAGTAAAATTGAAGCTGGGGCTTGAAGAAATCAAGGGTTTTTCATCAAATTCTTTGAAAATTATTCATCGAGGTAGGATAGTTTTCATCTATAGGTAGATTTCACCCATAGAGCCCCTTCAAAACTTGATTTCAAAATCTTACAATTTCCCCCAAAATTAAGTGTTTTATTCGAATAGCATGGGTTCTCTCTAAAAAAAATGGGTTCAATGGTTGAATTATGTTGGGCTTGATTGAATTGATGATGTATGGTTGAATTATGGTGAAATTCCCCCAAGAACCCATGGATCCTATATTGCTAAATTGTAATCTCAATGTGGGTTCATTGATTTTAGAAGCATGTAAATGGATCTTGTATGAATTAATTGTATTGATTAAATTGTGTTATTTCACATATCTAATGTAGAAATTTTAGTTGTTGGGTTGAATGTGATTCATGGTTCTTGAATGGTAAATTATGAGAATTTGTACATGAATGTGAGAATTATGCATGTGCTTCAAGATTTATGTCGACAATGAAGATTCTATGACTATGGTGTAATTGTGGTATAGATTGAAAGATAATTCTCCCGTATAACCCTACCTAATATTATGCATGAATTAATTATGACTATGATGATCTTGTTGTGTTGAATGAAAGGCTATTCTGATGAACACACTATCAATATGATGTGAAAGGTTTACTAACATATTGATGATTCTAAGGTTGAAAGTCCAATCTCACCTAATGAATCTATGAGCTATATAATGATATTGTGTTGGATTGAGTGTTAAGTCATTCTTCCATAAACACGAACTTAAGTCAAGACTTAACATAAACTTAAAGGTAATTATGCCTAGCACCGAGTGGGAATGAATATGGGATGGTAGCTTTTACGCCAGCTAGTCCGGCTACCCAATGGGTTCTTTTTACACTAATTAGTCCGGGTTCCCAAAATAATTATCTCATGAGATGGAAACCTTTTACCTCAGTTAGTCCCGGTTTCTAGTAGCAATCTCCCTCTCCCATAACTATGTTCCTACATAGGTCTTTATCTAGCGGATCCACCTAAGCTAACAAACTAGTTCTACCTTCGGCAAGTAGTACACCACTTTTTGCTGTGGGGGCATGACACCGGATTCCATGTAGCTCACATTGTCTATGTCGGTTAACGCTATATTTCCCTACATGACAAGAATATAAACTATGACAAGAACATTAATATAAACTATGACTATGGCTTCTTAAGAAGTTTTACTTAGTATGAGTAGGGGTATGGGAATCCATTTATGCATTGTAGAAGTAGGCTTTAAGAGTGGTTGTGGTGTTGTTCACTTATGCTATAGAGACTTACGAATTATGCATGTATAATATGAATTGTTCTTAAGAGTGACTTTACTTGCTAAAAGCTATGAACATGAATATTTCCTTGTCTATGAGTCTTGACTATGGATGAGGTCAAGGTATGGTATGTATGATGTTGGTGACCCAAAAGTGGTACTTAGTATTAGATAGGATTATGGGATCCTACCTATACATTGCACAAGTATAGATTAGGGTTGCTTATGAGATGGTTTGACTTATGTTTCTTCACAAATGTGCATAAGGACTTTTAAGCTTGATAAAATGCATGTTCAAACTAAATGTCCCTTTTGAGCATTTTTTAAGTATTTTTATGCATGGCTACCATACTTGGTACAATTTTGTGCTAACCCATATTTTCTACATTTTTCTATAAGTGTAATTTCCAGTCGTTGAGGTGTACTACTCCCCTTTGTGTGAAGATTGGATTAATTTTCTTCACGTTGTTGGTGAGTCCTCATGGTTCGAGGATGGAAGTTTTTCTTTCTAGCTTCTTCTAATTTTTCATTTGAGACTATGTTGAAAATGGTTGTGACCCTTATTGATAATCGATTGTATTAGATGGTTCATTGAGACAATGTCTAGACTTCCATTTGGTTTTTATGAAAAGACTTCGATTGTAAAAAGTTTTAATTCCGCATCATTTCTGTTAATTATGTTTATGATATGCTAAGGGCTTGTATGAGACTCCATCGGGGTCAAGTACGCCGTGTTGCATCTAGGGGGTACCCCTGCGTTGTGACAATTTATGATGATTTGAGTTCCATTCGAGGAAGAATTTTTGCTAAGGGGGACATATTCTAACACCTCAGATTTGAAAAGAAGGAAAATTGTAGGTTTTCTAGAACTGTTGTCTTTATCGACGGACCCACCGATGGACCGTAGGTTCACTTATAGGTCATATGGAAACCTTAGGTAGCAAGTCAAATGATTTTCAAATGTCAAGTTCCAGTACCCTTTTTACAGTTCACCAAGATGGTCAGCCGTTCAATGTCGAGTCATAGGAAGAACTCGTAGGTTAGTCCATGACGTAATGAAATTTTGAGGGCCAAAGTTTGACTAATAGTGGCCATTTATGGGCGGTAGATTGAACAATGGACCGTACATGAATCTCGTCATTGCAAGGTCCAAATTCAAGTCCCACAACCCCACTTACAGTCTACCACGATGGTCCGTAGTAGGACCTACAGTCACGACCTAGGGGTACCTGCTAGATGTAATAAGACTTACAAGACCCTGAAAGGCGTCATACAAGCCAACTTAGCATATCATAACATGAGATAATAGAAATGAGCTGAAATTTAAAACATTTTTCAATAGAATCAAAGTCTTTTATAAAATGAAACGGAAGTCTATTACACTTGTGTTAAGCCATCGAAAACATGAATATCTTTGGGAGGCAGCCCATACCAAAGCTCTAAACATAAAATGAAATACATAAGGACATGGTGGTCAAGCCCTAGAATGCTATGAGGACTCACCAAAACTTCTCTTCTTGCTCTACTATGAACCTAGCCACGAGGATGAAAATCTATATCGCCGGACCCTACATTTGATAAGAATGTTGACAAAAGTATGCGTTAGTACAAACATGTACTAACTATGATGGCTAGCATAAATCATCTACATAGGCATAACATAAGCGTTATTCAACATAAGACATACATTATAAGCATAAAAGATAACGACATAAGTCATAAGCATAGTCAATATACATCAGTCATCATAACATAAGAAATACTCCATAAAGTAACCTCAAGTCATACTTAGCATGCATAATCATTCACTAATCTTACTCATCAATGTAGGCAACTTTAGGCCATCACTCAAACTCATCATCTATCATTCTCATCTTTAACTTACCTTTTATAGAAATAGGGATTCACCTCTAGTCATACATCTGATAGAAGGCCATTCTAGCAAAAACCCAAACATTTCATTCATCATGACATAATTAACATTACTGTCACGACCCGGGAGCACCCCCAAGTCGTAACAAGGCGTACTCGACCCCGAAGGGGTCTTATACAAGCCACATAGTCATTCATTGCATTCAATAATGAAAATAGTGCGGAATAATAAAAACTTATTTACATCCACACATTTAAACTTCTTAAAACAACTTTAAAAACACACAGCGGAAGTCTAAGTCTCACATGGCCATCTTAGACACAAACAAAAACATAAGTAGGGACACGGCCCTTTACAATCAAAACAAAACTAAAAGTGTCTATTACATGAACAAAAGAACTTA
>NW_006238932.1:330186-330317 GCF_000226075.1 Solanum tuberosum | reverse complement strand
AGTAACTTATCATTCCTTTCTTTCACCTTTGCACAATATTCATACATAAGAGGTAAATCATTAATTAAGATTTGACAAGGGAAAATAACTCGTAATATAACCCAAGTATAACATGCATAACATATTAAGCA
>NW_006238932.1:306024-325216 GCF_000226075.1 Solanum tuberosum | reverse complement strand
GCCTTTTCTGCCGGACAGATTTTACGAAAATGGGCATAACTTCTTCGTCCGAACTCCGAATGAGGTGAAACGAAGTGCGTTAGGTAGCTAACTCAAAGGGCTTTCCATGGATATATTATTGGCCACCCAAATAATTTGTGTGCTAGGAGATATGACCCTCCAAAGTAGACCCTCGAAAAAGGCTTCACTTGGAAATTTCGGATTTTGATACGGTTGCTCTAAAATTTGGGTTAGACCCATTTCCCACTCAATTTGACCCCCTAAACAAGAATATGAAGTCGGATTTTCGAAAAACGAAACGGATCTTTCTATATACAGCTAAACAAGTTTCCGGTAACTTCCGAAGCACATTTTTAAGAACTTTTTGGGTCAAATTCAATTATAATCATTTCATTAAGTTCTCGACTCCAAACTCACATGTGAGGCTCTAGTTTCACTCTATCATTTTCCGGGTCGTTACAATTACTCTTGCTTTACTTTCAAGACATGGGGATTCACCTTTCTATTTCTATTATAAAGGCTAATTGGTACTCAGCTCTCACCTTACTTGTATAGTCATAGGTAGTCACCTCCATGACCATTTTAGGGAATCATAGTTATTCGTCTCCATGCCCCACCATTATATGATGTAGGTATTTGCCTCCACATCATTTTAAAAGGATCATAGTTATTCACCTCCATGTCCAACAACATATGATATAGGTAATCACCTCCACATCATATTATAAGGATCATAGGTATTCGCCTCCATGTCAAACATCATATGATATAGGTATTCGCCTTCACATAATTTTATAAGGATCATAGGTATTCACCTCCATGTCAAACATTATAAAGGCTAATGGTTAATCACCTCTTGCCTTGCTTTAGGAGTTACAGATTAAGGATAGTCACCTCACACTCCTCTTCATTTGACATGGATAATCACCTCATGTTTATCATCTCATAACATGGGTAATCACATCATGTTTATCATCTCATGAAAGGGGTAATCACCTCACATCTTTCTCATATAAAGTTCTTGGGTAATCACCTTAAGCCTCCTCACATGTCATAGTCCTTTGACTTATATTCATTTTAGGTTAGCAAGCCTTTCAACCTAGAATCATTCTATCTAAGAAACTCTTTCACATCATGTTCATTATGAGTTCATGAGAATAACCTTTCAATCATCCCACAACAATAACATAATCATTGACACTTCACTCTCAAAGTATCCTTAATATATTTACATAGATATTATGAAAACATGCAGAATCTCATACATTCATAATATGGTTCATGTGGTTAAATCCTTCCACAACAATCCTACCTACAATTCAACATTCATAATGTGAGTATTACTCTCAAAGCCCTAGTCATCATAGTTCATCATGCAAGCTTTACTCTAAAAGTCATACTAAACATAACTCATCATATTAGCTTTACTATACAAGCCCTACAAATGATCATTCATCATACATGCCTTAATCTCAAGAAAATCCTAATCTCAAAGCCTACAAGTCATACCTCATTACATACACTTGATCTTAATCAATTCATACTCATATGCTTTACTTTTAAGCAATTCACATCTATATGCTTTCATCTTAAACAATCTAATCATACTTCATCATATTGACCCCAATATCAAGCACTATTAACCATGATTCATCATACATGCAAATCACATTCAATTAATGTCTATATGCTTAACTATCAAGAAGTCTACAATATGTTTCATCAATTCTAGTAGATTACATCTAAATCCTCAATTTCTTCTTGCATGGGATAAAACCCAGTTATATCAATTTCATCTTTCAAGACATGGGTTAGGCATGGGTACATGTAAAATCATCCTAAAATCATATAAATCCATCAACTCAATTATAAAAAACCATAATCCACTCAATTTGATCAATACCCATAACATTAGAAGAAACCCTAACTAGAATTGGGAAATTCTTCTAAATTGGGGAAAATATGGGGCACTATCGATGGAAGGATTCCATGAATGAATAAGTCATCATATCTTGATTATAAAGCTCCCAAATGCTTGACGAATGGAGACTTGACATTGACCCTAACTCCAACTCTTTCTTCTTCTTCAGGTTCTAGAGAGAGAAATATTTAAGATGGAAAGGTACATCCCCCCTCAGAAGCGTCGAAAGATGAAGAAGCAAGAGGGTGGAAAAATTGAAGAGGTCCTCTTATTCCACTACAAGAAAATGGGTCTTTAGCGAAAGAAAATTAAGTCGCTAAAAGTGTAAATTTAGTCGTTATTAGTCACTTACGATCGGAAAGAAATTGGTCGTCTCCCGTCGTTAGTAGCTCCGACGTTAAAAGTAGACGACCAAATTCTAGTCCGGTCACTAAGAAATCTTTAGTGACGGCACAGAAATTGGTCATTAGATCTCTTTTTACGATAACATTTTCCCTTCGTTAATTTTTATTTTGGTCGTAGATAACATCAGAAAGAGATATTATAGGATCTTTTAGAGACCGGAATCGTTTCATTAATTTTTATTGATATTTTTTTATAAAAAATATTATTAAATGAAAATTAATTACATTTTGTCCCTTGTGAATGATAATTAAAAATCATTATTTCACATGTAATTGTACAAAATTTCATAACTTATAAAATAGAGTCAATAATATGTATAAATGGTTGATAATATATATAAGCATGGTACGTAGTTAAATACATCAAACAAAGAGATTTTAAATATTCAACCAAAAGAAAACTAAGAGTCTAGAATATATATGTAGAGATCGTAATTAGATTTTTAAGCAAATAGCCTAGATAATAAGTAAAGTAGGTTTAATAAAATTCTTGCACTTCAACTTGGTTCATCTGCTAACATCTTCAATTGTTTTTCAACTCATCCAAACTTGAAAATCCTTTGCGACTTCAAATTCTTGATCATCTATTGCAAGGATAAAAGCTTGCATTAATTAATTAAATAGTTCAATTGGGATGTTGTTGAGGCATAAATGATGATTGTATAGTAAATGATGACTTGTATAGTAAAGAATTTTGATAATACTTTCCCAGTGTGCTAACTTGGGTGGGCTTACTTCTGCATAAATTCAGGTGTGGTAAACAAAAAAATTCTGGTGCATAAATGTAGAAATTGTTTCCTATAACTTCTCATAATGTACTTCTCTATTATATTTATTTTTGTATTCATATCCAATGCATCTTTGTCCAGCGTGGAATGATTTGTAGTTTCCAGGGACTAGTTCGTCTTCTTTAATTGGACTTTGATGAGTATTCGAACTTCAAAGGGACAAAGACAATGGGAAAAGTAGAAAAAATGTTCAAGCAAGGCGAGTTGCCGAAGTGCAAGTACTTCAACATGTATTAGAAATGCTCCTCTCTTAATAAATGTAAAACCTACTTTAATATGAAAAATAAGGATAGTATGAAAACTAAGGAGTTTAGTAGTTACTGTGATCTACAATGTTAATGTTTTCGAAGCCATTCAAAACTTTGAGAATTCTTTCTAATTGGTTGATGAGTCGTAAAATTTGGAAATGTTGTTGTCAATGTCATGCTGTCTATGTGCACTTTTCATGTAGATATACCCTTACATGAGCTACATAGATCCACAGAAGGTTGTCCCTTGTATTACAGTTATTGGAAACAATGGTGGTCAACAATGACAACATGGTATGATCAGCTTATACATGTTAACAATCTTACTAAACTGAAAAATACTATGTTTCACATTAACAAGCTTACTAACCTGTAAAATGATTCAACTAGTATTTTGTTCTCTTGATGATGGTGGTGATAAAGGATCTCTAAAGATTGCACTTTCAAATATTTCACATCTCTTCTCTATGTTATCCATGCGTCTTTTTATTGATTCATTTTCTTTTCGACTTGCATTCAGTTCTTCTATCAGTGCAACCTTTTCTTTTCGATTCACATTTAGTTGTTCTAACAGTGCAACTTTTGCAGAACTACCTCCTTTCAAATCTTTCCTGGTAATCCCGCCACCAAATCCAACAACATGACTCTTGCTCTGAGGTCCGAAGCATCTCTCTACTACCTCAATATTAGTAGGTGACGGCTCAACTTGTAGGAGTTCCTGAATTTCTTCCTGTAAAGTACAAGAAAATTTAAAGATAGTGCAATATATTAATTAAAAGTATGTAAAATGAAATTTTAAAATGAACATACGTATTTTTTATTGGTTTCAGGTTCGAGAAACTTGTTGTCCTTCTTACGAGTCTCAAAGAAGATAGTCACCATCTCTGGTGGATTACCCTGCTTGCCTCCCTTCACATTCAAACAAGCAGTCATATACTTGAAATGAAGAGTAGCTTTATTAATAGGATTAGAAGAATCACATACGTACCAACTCATAAATTATCTCTTTAATCGGCTTGCTACCCGTACGATGAGGCATACTCAACTTAAACAGGTTCATTGCATTCCGCGTACTTTTTTCCTATATTAACAGCACATCAGCAACAATATGATACACAATTTCCTGCTTAAAGAAGAGGCTGGAACAAGCAAGTTTTGACATGAGGAATCATTTAATAAGAGAGAAAGGAAACATAGTGATCAACACAAGTGCATTTGAAATATTGAAATTCTGACATGCTTCATACTTTCAAGTCCACCTCAGAAAGAAGATGACAATAAGTTTCAACAGTCAAGTTCCAAATTCTTAGGTAATAATGAGACGCAACACCATAATTGAAAGACCTTACACTAAAATCAACTTCAAGATCTAAAGTGCCCAAGCATGATGGGATGACACAAGGCTGAATAACGAATGGTGACATCTTAAAATCTGTCAAATATAAGTTATTTTTGTCGTCATTTCTGGAACCACCCCAGTTGAACCTCAGGAAAAAGTTTTGCATATGATGGAAGCAGGTAAAGCATCAATTTTTTCACTTTCATCGGTCAGTGTCTAGTCCATTCAAAAATATGAAAAGGTGTTCCAACCACATATACAAACTTGATTTTTCTTATAAGAGGTAGTTAATCATTGACCAGGCAAAGATTCTGTCTACAACAATGACTCCGATGAAACACAAATCTTTTTGTAAGAAACTTAAAATAGTCAAAAGTTACAAGAATTTCAAGGATTTAGGTGGAAAATGCAATAAGAGTTAAAGAAGGGAAATGGTCCAGCCAAATCTAGAAAGAAAATAAACCAAAAGGATACAATGACAAAAGGAATAAGTTATCAAGACCTTCTCATGAACAAAGAGAGAAATTATAAGAGACCATAAAAGGGAAAGTAACACGGTTTCAGCTGGCACAGGATCCTTAGGATTATTAACTATGTTAACATTACAGCTCAATTCAAGGAGAATTTCTTCTCATATCACTCACCTATCCATATTGAAATCACTGTTAATACAAATCAGAAAAATAAGCCTTTTAGATTTCTGAATATGTTACATGTTTCAGTTTTGGGAGCTGCTAAAAATGAAGTAACATGGAATGGGTAGTGTGGATGATCGAGTGGAGGAATCCAATGAAAATTTATTGGTGATCCAGTCATTGATTGCTATCCAAACTAGTATAGGTTTGTAGGATACAGAGAAAGAAGCTTAATTGCAGATGATAAATGGCTAACCGTTCAGCAGAAAATATGGAGACATAAATCAAAATGTTGTAGCTATGATTAAAGATGCCAATAAGAATATCCTACCTTAAATTTTTCAGATAGAAAATGCTCTTTGACCAACCATTTCCAATCACTCTTGTCGACCCCCTCTGGCACATCTTGTAGAACCTCTTGCAATGGCTTAGACTTCACATTCATGTGTAGAGATCCTCTTCAATTATTCCACAACCTTCTCATATGTTTCAATACATGATCTCTATGACCAATCATGTCATCACTATCAAAATTTTCCTAATATATTTGGCAGATGGCATTAAACAAAAGACTCAAAATTTAAAAACAAATCTTAGAGACAATAAATAATCAACAAGGTTCATACACTTGATGGGGTGGGATGAAAATAAAGGGACAATTGCAGGTTATGGACAAAACAAAGGGACAATTGTAGGTTATGGACAAAACAAAGGGACAATTGCAGGTTATGGACAACACAGAGGGACAATTGTAGGTTATGGACAAAACAAAGGGACAATTGTAGGTTATGGACAAAACAAAGGGACAATTGTAGGTTATGGACAAAACAAAGGGACAATTGTAGGTTATGGACAAAACAAAGGGACAATTGTAGGTTATGGACAAAACAAAGGGACAATTGCAGGTTATGGACAAAACAAAGGGACAATTGTAGGTTATGGACAAAACAGAGGGACAATTGCAGGTGATGGACAACACATAGGGACAATTGCAGACAATAGACAGTTAACAGAGCAAGCATAAGAAAGAAAGAAAAAAAAAGACGAGATAAAAATCATACATTGCAGTCTCTTGAAATAGTGTCGCAGCAAGATAAGTTAAACAGAGAAAAATGTTTGGAATGAAAAAGTGAACCATTTGGAGAGAAGTCGAGAAGTGATTTTACGAAGTAAAAAATATAGTTACTGTCAACCTTGCTGAAGCAGAAAAGTGATACAAGTTTGATTGTACGAACAATATTTCAATGACATTTGATATCAGTTTGTAAAGTATCAGATATTAGTTGTGAGGTGACTGCTACGTAGGGTAGAGTACGTATTTGTAATCTCTTACTAATTACTAAAGCAGCTTGATATTTTACACCAAGTAAAATTTGTGCTAACATTAAAGTTCTGCAATATAAAAGAATCTCTTACTGATATGTTACACCATGTGACTGCACTTTACATCTATCCCTATATTTTTTGATGTATTGCAGAGAATGTCAAATATATGAACCAGCAACAAGATTCAAGAAATACAATTCAATCAGTAGTATTCATTTAAATCCTTACAGTGATAGCTCCCCACATGTGTTCCAATTTAGTTTCTTTGATGTCTGTCCATGAGTGTACTCGCAAAGGACACATATTACGATCACGAACCAAGGAACCTAAGTGTCTCGAAAATAAAGCGTGATGATCCCCAACAACTTGATTGTGGTAAAACGTGACTCTAAGCTTTTCTCTAGGTTTGTGAGTCCTATAACAACTTTACACAAATTTGGTCCTCTAACCTTTTTTATCTTGTCAAATTCACATGAACCTAGAAGTTTTGACATAAGTCAAATATTACAAAATCTCAATCTATAAACAATGAAGAAGTTCTAACAGTTCAGAGAGTTAAATACCTGCTTTACTTCTCCTAGTGTCTTGCATCACTTCAAATTCATCTTGAGGAAGAGTGATATCATCTAGTGTGACTTCATTCAGATCATACTCTGAATTTCTAGAATCTTTAATTTTTCCATTCAAAGTTCTCTTTTCAGCACACCTTCTCGAAGAGCCCACATATGTAAAGATTTGTGCTCGCTCCCTTGCTAATAAAAATTGAAATAAACACAGTTCACTACCAACAAAATGAATTACCTACTAAAGCTCGGGAAATTCTGTCCTTAGAAAAGTAATGACCAGTTGAGCGGGATGCATCAAGGTACAAAAAGTAACATATTTTAGACTAGATCAAGGACACCATACAACAAACTATAGAAGGAAATAAACTTGAAGCAATTCCATATCAGTAGTACTACAGTAGGTACCAGTTCTTATAGGTACATATGGGGGGGGGGGGAGTTCAACTTGCTTTTCTAGAGAACATAATTGGACTACAGTGTAAATAAGACCTTGAAGGTTATATAATACCTGATTTACTTCTCAAAGCCTTTTGCATTGCTTCAAGATCATCATGAGGAAAGGAAGTATCATGTTCTATTGGATTAAAATTAGGTTGCCTAATGATCTTATTATGTGGTTGTACATTCATATCAGAAGATACAACACTATACCCTTTTCTTTTTCCAATCGGAGTTCTTTGTACAAAAGTACTTCCTCTGGCAGAACCCACAGATGTAATGTTCTTTCTTTTTTCCTTGCCTATAATAAGAACATTACAAAATCTCAAACTAAATTCAATAAAATAAATCTGGATGTTTAGAAAATAAAATAAAATACCTGGTTTGCTTCTCATGTTCTCTTGCATTACTTCATGATTGTCATGAGGAAAGGAAGTTTCAACTTCGATTGCATCAAAATCAACACAGACGACATTAGTCTTTTTTGGAATGACATTTTGATCATATATGACAAAATTTAGACCTTTGTTGTTTCTAATCATTATTCTCTTTCCGATGCCTCCTCTTAGAGAGCTCGGAGATGTAAATTTGCTTCCTCGTCCCATTACTTCAAGATCATCATGAGGAAAGAAAGTGTCAACCTCTATTGGATCTAAACCAGGTTGCATAAGGTTCTTATTGTGTGCTAGTTCATTTTCATCAGAAGATGGAACACAATAATTTTTACTTTTTCCAATAGAAGTTCTCTGTACAACATTACTTCATTTAACAGAGCACACAGATGTAACGTTATGCCCATTTTCTTTTGATACAATTCAAACATTAAACAACCTTAATAATCTAACAATAATAATTTTTTCATACTAAGAAAATGAAATAAGATTAGAAACCTAGTTTTCTTGTCACAGTCTCTTGCATGACTTCGAGATCATCATTAGGAAAGGAAGTTTCATCTTCCAGTGCATCAAATCCAGGAGGGAGGACATTAATCTTCTGTGCAACGACATTTTGAATATATGTTGCAGAATTTAAACCTTTGTTGTTTCCAATCATAATTCTCTTTTCGATACCTCCTCTTATAGAGCTCAAAGATGTAAATCTATTTCCTCTTCCCATTACTTCAAGATCATCATGAGGAAAGAAAGTATCAACCTTTATTCGATCAAAACCAGGTTGCATAAGGTTCCTATTGTGTGCTAGTTCATTTTTATCAGAAGATGGAACACAATAATTTTTACTTTTTCCAGTAGAAGTTCTCTATACAACATTACTTCCTTTAACAGAGCACACAAATGTAATGTTATGCCCATTCTCCTTTGCTACAATTCAAACATTATACAACCTTAATAGTCTAACAATAATAAATTTTTCATACTAAGAAAAGAAATAAGATTAGAAACCTTGTTTGCTTGTCACAGTCTCTTGCATTACTTTGAGATCATCATTAGAAAAGAAAGTTTCATCTTCTAGTGCATCAAAACCAAGAGGGACAACATTAATCTTCTGCGCAATGACATTTTGAGTATATGTTGCAGAATTTAAACCTTTGTTGTTTCCAACCATTGTTCTCTTTTTGACTCTTCCTCTTACAATACTTTCTTTAACAAATCCCCCAGATGTAAAGTTATGTCCGATTTCCTTTTCTGCAATTCAAACAGGTTAATCAGTATAATCAATAACCTGATTTCTTCTCTGAGGCTTCTCCATACAAGATTTTCTAAAATTAATCAACTTAAACAAATATCAATTTAGACCTATTCAAAATTACTATGGAAGTGCACTTTCCTAAAGTTAGAGCTGGAACCAACTCAAACAAAACATCCTTCAAAACTATTCTAGATCAGAGAGAAGGGACAAAATGGAAATCAACATTACTATTTGTAAATGAAAGTATATGTGTAAGTAAGAAAACTCAATGTACAGACATCTTTAGCTTGAGAAAATAAGACATAATCTCCTAACAATATATATCTATAGCTTGAGAAAATAAAATACAATACCTGATTTGCTTCTCATAGTCTCTAGCGTTATGTCTGTTTGATCAATCAAGTTTCTCTTTTCAGCAGTTACTTTTACAGAGCCCATCGATTTGAGGCTTTGGCCTCGTCCCCTCGCTAAAGCACCAGGTGGAAAGAATGATTGCTTAAAATTCTTTCAACTTGATCCCATTTCAGACTTCTTAAATTTTGAAAGATTCATGTCATCATACCATAAAATCCAACAGTAGAGTACCTTTAGATAAGTATCTTTTAGGATGCATATTAAAATAGAACAAATACAAAAATAGTTAGGAAACAAACAAAAGCTAAATGCTACTACACATTGTCTCTATTTATTATGTACAAAGTAAATAAAAAGATATTATTGTTAGATCAACCTTTATTCTCTCTAAGTACTTCAACTGATCAAAGTTACGTAACGAAGATTCAGAATATGTACATATAATTGAAAAACAATAAGCATCAACTATTCCAAACCTGGATGATTTCTTTTTGTTTTCCTATCAATTGAATCATGTAAATCCTCGAAATCATTATCAATCTTTTGCACATCATCAAAAGAATCACGAGGCAAAAAATTTTGCACCACATTCCAACCTTTATTAGAATGATCATTAGCATAAAACACTTGTGATGCTTCATTGGCTAACATAAAAGGATCATCGGTTTTCAAAAATCGTTGGGGGTTAAAACTTACAAAGTCATATTCATCCATTTTAACTCGCCTTTCATTGTCATATACATCAAACCACATACATCTAAATAAAATCAGCCTTCTCCCGCCAATAAATTGTAATTCAAGAATATTTGTTAGTTCGCCAATGTAATCAACGGTTTTATCTTCTTCATCAGTCTCACCAGTAACAACTATCCCATAGTTTTGTGTCCTCAAACCTTTATCGTAATCTTGTACATGAAATCTATATCCATTAATAATGTAGCCTTTGAATCTTGTCACATATTTCATTGGACCACGTGATAATGTGAGTAAATCTGCCATTTTCTTACTATCGTCATGTTTGCATATTCCTTCAATCTATAATGATTAAGAACATAGCTTAGAAAATATTATCTATATGATTTGAAAATAAATGTTTTTAAAAAGTATTCACTTTTTCTTTAAACCAACTGATGAATTGCTAATCAGATTATTTTTAGAGAAATCACCTGGAATATGAGAAAACTCTTTATAGAAGAGGAAGCATAATAAGAAATAAGGATTTAATAATAATTATGAAGAAGTGATAAGATGATTATTTGGAAAAAACATTACTTACTCGAGAAATGGTTGAACTTCATCACAATTCTTCAAAATATAAATATGGGCTTGCTCCAATTCTTTAAAATCAAGTAGTTGTGTCTTGCCACCTTTTAAAGCTTTCCGAGGTTGACAGAAGATCATTAAACCTCCGTCAGATTCTATAGCATCCCCATCATAGTTTCATTCAAGGAGATTACATTTTGTTTCCATTGTATGCAAATACCTTGAACATAACGTTGTAAATTTATTTGCTATATATCCCTCTGCAATAGATCCTTCAACTCAAGATCTATTACGAATAAAAAGCTTCAAAAAACATAAATATTGGTCCACTGGATACATTGATCGGTATTGAATAGGTCCACCAATCATTGTCTCATTAGCTAAATGAATTGGCAAGTGCTCCATGACATCAAAAAATGCAGGAATGAAAACCTTTTCTAACTTGCATAAAGTTTCAAGAATTTGTGCTTCTATTTGTTCCAACTCCTCAAGTTTTAAGCACTTTGCTCCAAGAAGATTGAAAAACAATGACAACTCAATTAGCGGCTCACGCACTTCAATGCATAGCATACTGCGTATGGCAAGTGGGATTAAATGTTGAAGAAGAACATGACAATCATGACTTTTTAATCCTGAGATTTTGTGATCTTTCATATTGATACAGTGAGAAATATTTGACGAAAATCCATCTGGAACCTTTAAATCCTTCGAAAAAACTTAAAAACTTGGGCTTCTCTTCAGGAGATAATGTGAAACATGTTGTCGGTAACTCATATTTTTCTCCATTTCTTTTTGGATGAAATTCTTCCATAATCTTCAATTCTTGCAAATCCAAATTACTACTCAAGGTGTCGTTCTTTTTGCCTTTGATATTTAAAATTGTTCCCAAAATATTATCACATATATTCTTCTCAATGTGCATCACATCTAAATTATGCCGCAACAACAGAGTTTTCCAATATGGAATGTCAAAAAATACTCTTCTTATTCCAATTATCACCTCTTCTATCATGTGATACTTTAATCTTCTTCTTTTGAACATTTGTTAGAGGTTACCCATCTAAATCAGCCACTTGATCAAGTATGTCATCACCAAATAATGTATTTGGAGGTAATCCCCACTCTGCAGTACCATCAAATGACTTCTTATCATTCCTCCATTTGTAATTAAGAGGAAGAAAGCGTCTATGACCCATAAAACACTGTTTTTTACCATTTGTCAATCTTTTTGAGAAAGCTTCTCTATTTCAATATGAGCAAGCCAATTTTCTTTTTGTACTCCAACCAGATAAATTTCCATAAGCTGGAAAGTCATTAATGGTCCATAATAAAGTAGCATGGAACGTGAAATTCCATTAAGTGGACGCATCAAAGGTACAAACTCCAGTTTTCCATAATTCTTTTAATTCATCAATCAAACGTTGGAAATAAACATCAATTGCATCTCCAGGACTTCCAGGACCGGGAATAAGCATTGACAAAATAAAATTTTCCTGCTTCATGCATAACCATGGTGGTAGGTTATAAGGAATAAGTACCACTGGCCAAAAACTATACGGAGTTCTAGAACGGCCAAATGGTTGAAAACCATCACTAGCAAGTCCAAGTCTAACATTACGAGGCTCCACAACAAATGATTGATGAAATTCATCAAACTTTTTCCATGCTTTTGAATCAACCGGGTGCCTCATAATTTCATCATTAGCTTTGTTTTCATGATGCCATCTCATTAACGGAGATATTTGTGAGGACATAAATAATCTTTGAAGTCTTGTCTTTAAAGGAAAATAGCATAAGATCTTGTATGGTATTTTTTTCCCATTTTTAAATTTAGATTCCTCATTATGTTTATCCTCTTTTCATCTAGATGCGCCACAAATTTTGCAAGAATCAACAAACTTGTCATTCTTCCAATATAGCATGAAATCATTCCTACATGCATCAATCCGATCATATGAAAGCCCTAGGTTTTTAATTAGCTTCCGTGCTTCGTAATATGAATCTGGCAAGTTTGATTTATCAGGCATCAAATCTTTCTTTAACATATTCAATAACATTTTAAATGAGTTATTACTCCAACGACCAATACTTTTAATATGAAGCAATTTCACCAAAGTAGAAAGTTTTGAAAATTATGAACCTTCTTAGAGGGGTTGATCAAAATCCTTTAAAAGACTGTAAAATCTTTTTGCTTTAGGATTTGGTTCCTCCTCGAGAACATCATCATCGCCAGTATTCATATTGTCTACAGTAAAAATAGGATGTAAATATGTGAGAATGTCATGTATTTCATCCTCCTCGTGATCCTCGCCAATTTTATCGTCAACATCTATAGATTCGGAATCTGGTTATTTTGTCTCACCTATCGTCTCTCCATGGTGATACCAAAAGGTATAATATTGAATTATTCCATGTACTATTAAATGTGATCTAACAATCTCTCGTGTTCGAGACACTACATTACAACATTTGACACATGGGCATCTTATTTCATTCGCTTCCCTCAATCTTGTAAAAGTATAATCAGAAAGCTT
This sequence comes from Solanum tuberosum, assembly GCF_000226075.1. NCBI lineage: Eukaryota > Viridiplantae > Streptophyta > Magnoliopsida > Solanales > Solanaceae > Solanum > Solanum tuberosum. Next base: position 311,753 of record NW_006238932.1, on the reverse strand, counting down.
TCCACCCCATGTATATAAGCATCATCAAGTCTATGATGAATAAGTTGCATCCATTTCTTATCAGGTTCCATAATATTATCTAGACAATAAAATATGGATCAAAAGTATTTCAGTACAAAAAAAAAATGAGCAACAACTAAAAATATATTCAAGGGCCAAGAACTAGTACATTAATCAAACAAGTTGGAGAGGGGGTTGACAAACCTAAAAAAACAGTGGTATCTCATGCACGTTAAGATACTCGAATAATAGAATCACTTTTTGGAGTATTTGACCAATGAATAAAGCTTCTAAAGCAGATAAAGAATGGTAAAGGTTGAGGTGTTTTGTATCAAAGATGAAATAAAAAAGGGGGGGGGGGGGGGATAGACTCCAAAGGTTACTTGGAGAAAAAATTTATGCCATATTGTAGCAGAACCATGGAAAAATCTTATTTTATGGTTGAGTATGCGTGGTAAGCTGATAACATGGGAAAAGAATTTTCATTTGTTCCCTATGAAAATTTTGTATTAACTGAACGTAGGTATAATGTTTATCATCAAAGTTTTGAAATTGTTCAAAAATTTGAATCTATTTTCGGGTAGAGTAGGATACTGAGAAGGGACATAATTTTGTAGTTTTCCCTCATATTGTAAAGCTCACTGGAAATTAACAAAAAATTGCTTTAATTGTCAAAAAAAATGGTGAAGGAGTAGAGAAAATATAGCCAACAAGAAACAACTTTCCACTTATACCACATATGTTCATCTTTTGAGGTCTAACACATTAATAGAAAGAAAAGGGAAAACATAAATGGCCTCAAAGAAGCTAATCCACCATTTAGTCTCTTAAATATAATAACATACAAGTCACATAGGCTACTACTTGTTCGGCATATCAATAAAAATCATAACAAAGAACATATGAATAGGAGGAAAAAGAACAATAGATTTAGTTTATACATATTACATTAAAAAGTAGATATTAGACAACATTGAAATTCCTAACCAAGCTTCTTTGATGGTTAGGAAGATTCTTAACATGAGGAATATTGGGGACAGCAGGAGATCATAGATCAGGTAGTTCAGGAGAGTATATTCAGATCACTCAAATTACTTGTAAATAATGCAGTTTGGTCAGTCACAGCCGTCCAAAATTATAAGCCATTCACCTTGTCTTACTTAAACTAACGAACCCTCAAATTAACATCTGTATAATTGGAAGTTTAAACAGACTCAGATAGCGCCTTATAATTATTTTTAAACGTGTATTAGTTTGGTACTTTCCTATTTCTCATTTAAGGTGGTCTGTGTAGAAGCCATTGTGCACTAGAATGTAGTAGAGTAGTTTGCTACCAAATAGAAAAATAGAAGCAATAGCCCGATTTGCTATTAGAAGCAGAGACTACACTGCAAGTCCAACACCATTTTAGCTACATGCTCCTAAATCAGATGGAACGTGTATTTACCACTTAGGAAGAGTTAGAGTTAGCAGTAACAACTACTACATTTAGAGAATTAACATAAATGAAGATTTGAACACTTCTTTCTTTCTCTCTTTTTTTTTAACTTATTTCCTGTTTCAATACTCAAAAGCTCCAGAATCAATATTTCCTACTTTATCAGTAATTCAACAGTGGACACTCCTAAGTACCTCATATAAACAAAAATTATTACAGATGAACCTGCAAATGGAAAAGGTACTCCCTTCGTCTACTTTTACTTGCCCACTGAACTATAAATAGATGTCCATTTTTACTTGTATAATTTTGAAAAACCAAGGGATATTTTAACTTACCCTTATTATTAACTAGTCATTTCCCAAAACATTGAATCTATTATATTCAAAGGGTGAAATGGTAAACTTATCATTTTATTAGTCACTTGTTAAGGGGTGTGCCAACTCAAACATGGACAATTAAAAAATTTCGAAGGCAGTAACAGTCATGAAAACTAACTTCAAACCTAAGTAACATCATTTTGGATAGTCTCTCGAATCTGTTGGTTTCTACTTGGTAGCACAATTCCTTTAATGTGCCAGAAGCATATCACACAGAAAGCACCAAGTACAACAAACGATTCATATATGTAAGCAGCTATACCTGTTTGACTAAAGTAAAACGGCAACCAGTACAAAAATGTGTATGCCACCAACTTTTAGAAGAAAAGGCAAAGTGCAAATAGAATCACTCCTAGTATTAGACAAGATCACATAGACCAACACTTTTCCTATTCGAGCCAAACCGAGGGACATTAGATTGTTCATTTACAACAACATTTTCTTTCACTGTCTAAGCTTCTAAATCGTTAATCTGGGATGAATCCTCAACATACGGTTGATTAGGACAAGGAAACCCAACATCTTTTGGAAATGCAGGCAGTAACAAGTACATCATTATCCCTGTGAAAAATATAAATGCTCCTGGAATAATGAAAGACCAACTCCATCCATGTTCCAAAACAGCAGCAGCCATAAGAGATCAACTAATATTCCCAACAGAGGTATGAGCATTCCAAATACCCATAATCAATCCCCTTTTCCTTTTTAAAACTAAGAGGAGATATCAGTAATGTACCATGGAGGAACCTAAAATATTATATTATGCCTGAATCTAAATAGGTGTTCATACAGTTTCTCACATTACTTGAATATCTATGAACAAGCTACTGTAGTGGGGAATGATAGTGGATAGAAAGTGTGTATTCTACCAAGCTATCCTCGAAACTAATGACCATCTACCAGTAACTTTGTTTAGCTCACTCTAGATTAATTAGAACATTGTCGATTTATATAAACAATCAGGCATATACGATGACTGAGAAGTACGACACAAAATAGATTGTTATTTTTAAAAAATCTGATGGAATGAGAACAGAGACCATCTTCGATCTTTATGATTAATCTGAAGGACTTGTTCTAGCTGACTTCTGGTACAATCTTAGCAGCTAAAGAATGATCGAACAAAAACAACTTACAAAACAAAGACTGATCAGTTCAAGTTAGATGATTTTAAAAGTTGGTGCTGCCGCTAAAAATCAAATCGTCACATTTAGTTTAATTTATAATTTAATCAAGTTTCAGATAAAGAGCAAGCATGAGAAACCATATAGAACTCCAAAAGTAATCTTAGCAATCCTAATTATACCTAAAAACCTACGAGCTTCCCGTTTGATCTACAAGACATTATGTGGATGACTTCTCGAATAGTCTTACCAATCAAAAACTGATTAGATGAAGTTAGGTGGATTTTTCTCAATGGAAACCTAATGTCCAATTTCCTCAAAGTAACATAGGTAATCTTAGTATTGGTTCTTTCCTAAGGAAAGGATTGGATGCTTATTAGGGTTCAATAAAATAGCAAGAGGAAACCCTGGGGTTTGGTAACTGGACAAGAAAATCAGTGGAGGAAGGTAATTTTGCAATGCTGAGAACATACAAAGGACTTACACATCAGCTGATGATTTGGAGACTCTAGATTTTAATGCAGAAAGCGAGTATCGTATGTTTCCAGGGAACGAGATAACCATTGCCAAAGGCTACTCTACTATAGTTGACTCTTTGGCATATATTTTGTCACTGGATACTACAGTAACAGAATAGGAAGAGGTGACGTTAAAAAAATTATCAGAGATGTCTTCCTATCTTTTTCTTTACTTTCTTATGAAAACTTCATCGTTTCTAAGAAGTCATGTTGTTCCGCTTTATAATTCACTCGATGTGTACTAATGAACTATAGATTAATTAAAATTGTGTCAATTCATATAAATCGCAACTCATATAATATGGCAGAGGAGTATAATTTTATTCATACCTAAAACATACAAGCTTTGTGTTAGGTCTAAATTAGTTCATTTAAGGACAGTCTCCTGGAAAAAAATTGCTACTGCAAAAACCTTTATGAATTGAAAACTGACAATACTTACTGCTAAAACATCCAATTTTCAAATTTACTTTACTGAACTGAGAACTAAAGAGAATTTCATATTAAGAACAAGCATTACCCAACATATAGATATAATGTTAAAATTAAAATCAAACTTGATAGAATATGAACAGGTGAAGTTCAAGAATTTATCTCAAAGGGAAGAAACACATACCAGCTTGATAGAAGATGAATAGGTGAAGGTCAAGAATTTATCTCAGAGAAGGGGAAGAAACACATACCACAGATTTAGTAGAAGATGCAGTTCCTAGTTTCACTTTGATAGAAGAGGAGACGCATTTCCAATTTGATGGGCAGGCGATCTTATGAAGTGAATGAAATCAGTCAGCTTCAAGGATTAAGAAAAAAATAGGTTTTCATGTTCTATAAGGAGAGGAGGCGATGGGTCAATAGTTCTGATTGTACAAGGATTTCTATAAAATTAAGTAATATGGAGGGAAAAAGACGCGCTTTGTTGGTTTATGTTATTAGTAAATTTAATTTTTCCCCAAAAATAATTAATTAGTCTCCAATACTGAAAGTAATATAAAATTGAATTAAAAAAATATACTAGCCTTTTGTTTTAACGAACAAAATAATATGTTAAAGCGACTAAATACTAATCCCCTCGTTAATAGTTAATTAAAAACTAACTCTACCGACCAAAAAAATATTTTGTCATTATTAATACACTTTTACGATCGTATATATGTCCTTTCGTTAAGAAATTGTCGCTAAAACCCATCTTTCTTATAGTGTTCATTTTACACAAAGTCGAAGAACACGACAGAGTGTTGGAAGAGATAAGAGAGAATGTCTTGATGTTGAACCAAATGACGACCTCTTATTCCATGCTCGTTCAGCTACTAGGGTCCCAAATGGACCAAGTGCTGAATGACCTCTACCTAGAACCAAAAAGGGGATTTCCTTATGAAAATGAGGCAACCCTCACTAATGGAACTTAAGTGGGGACTCGCGTCGTGCCACGACATTAACTAAGGTGCTTCTTGGGAGGCAACCCAAGGTTTTCTCACTTTATTTTTTATTTAGAAATAATGGTCTGTTGAATATGCAGGTCAAAGTATGGAAAGTGGCTGGAAAGTGCAGGTTGGAGAGCTAAAGGTCCAGTCGGCACATCACCGAAGAGGTCGACAACCCCGACCTAGACCATCATTGGACTCAAGACAACATTAATTGGAGTCTGTAAAACTCGACGAGCCCATTAAATTATTGGCTAGTCGCCGACCAGGTCAGCGATTGCGATCTAGTCCGTCGTTTGGACCCCTACATTAACTGGACGTCCTGTAAAACTCGGCGAGGTAAGTGACCATTCGGTGTGTCACCGAGTGGGTCGGCTGATATACCGTGAGTTTACGGTGTTTCTAATACATTTCACTTACAAGTTGTGTGGCTCTAGGGCCTTTTCTATATTCATTTTTATGTGTTTTTATCATAATTTGCAAGAAAGATGTTCAGGCACGGAATTAAAGAGACAACTGAAAAAAGTGCAGAAAAAGGAATCTACGGAGGTGATCTACGCACCGTAGGTCCATTGATGCTCCTTAGATGGTGGTCGTAGAGTAAAAGCCAAGGCATGGAAGACAAATAAGGGAAATCTGACCAAGTGTGGAACTACGATGACCATTACGGACCGTACTGTTGTTCCGTAGATTGAGACTGCGAGGGTCCCAGTACCTGATTTTTGAAGATTCTAAGTGTGGAGCTACGGAAGGGGATTGACGAACCGTAGATCGATCTACGGTCCGTACTGCAGTTCCGTTGTTTTCTTCAGAGAAGCTGATTTTTGGAAGCTGAAATATTTTCTAAG
>NW_006238932.1:300248-305839 GCF_000226075.1 Solanum tuberosum | reverse complement strand
TTCTTCTCATTACGTAAGTTCATGATTTATTCATCTAAAAATGTGAAATGTGTTCTTACTACTATGGGTAACTAAATCCACAACTAGGGTTGTGGGAACCATGATCGATTAACAAAGTATGAATAGTAAATAAGTAATTCTTGAATAGTGTTTTGCATGCATTGATAATTCTTTCGTTTAGAAGTCTTTTTAACGAGTGCACGCGTTAGAACTTGCCTTGTTGCTACTTGCCGGACCAAGGAGGTAATCAACAAGAAAAGAATTATCAACATAGATTTAGTGTGATACTATCTAATAGGCTAGTGTCGATTGGTGCGAAGTAATAACTAAGTCAAACATCGATTATGATGTCTAATATGAGGTAAAGGTAAGGGTTAGTAAATTATACACACGTAGCCGGACCAAGGTGCGGGGTGAAATTCTCTAGATGCCGGACCAAGGATTTTGAGATACCTAACTTATCACTTTGCATGTAGTACACTAGGAAAGGATTGATGTTACTAGGATTACCTCGTTATGAGCTTGTCGGGAACATGTATACCCTAGTTATTTCTTTCATCTTGATAACAACAAAAATTGAGTTTTGGTTACTGATTACTTATTAAATTCTTACAATTTGTTTCACAAAAATCCCCCTTTTTATTACTTGTTATGGAAGTAATTTGACTAATCGCATATAATTGTTGGTTAAATTAAAGTCTAAACCATTTTCCTCGTGGGATCGACCCCAACCTACAAGTTGGGTTCTTTACTTGATAACGACCGCTTAGGCTTCTTTATGGAGGTTTAATTTGAGCGTATCAAATTTTGGCGCCGCTGTCGGGGAAAATTTGGTTTTTAGATTTATTTTAACTACATTATTGAACGTTAGTCAAATATTTCCTAATTTTACTTTTTCTTGTTGTTTTTGTCTCTCTCAAGTTCTGACTCTAGTGTGTGCCAAGTACACGGAGCCAGGGTGAACCACTTACTCCTAGTGGGGAAAACTAAGGTCTAGCTGAAAATCAATTGGGAGATGCAGTGAGGGTGCATGGTCCACCAGGACCATAACTGCATGGCAACTACAGGGGCAACGTCAATATTGCTGACTCTGATGAACCTCTAGTCTTACCCCCTTTACCTCCGGGGCACACATTTGTGGTAACTAGTAGCTTAATGTAGATGCTTACTGCGAGAGGCTTGTTCTCAGGGTTGCAATCGGAGGACCCATATGCTCACATAGCCAAGATAAGGGTGGTCTGCAAGAGCTATGTAGGTCGACCAGACTTGGATATGGATGTCATTGGATTGCGAGTGTTCCCTCTATCACTGACAAGGGATGCTGCTATATGGTTCACTGAGCTTCCTAATAACTCAATCTATACATGGAACCAACTGAGAGATGTGTTCTTAGCAACGTATTATCCAGTGTCCAAGAAGCTCAATCACAAAGATAGGGTAAATAATTTTGTGGCATTGCTTGGAGAGTCTGTGAACAGCTCATGGGATAGATTCACTTCGTTCATAAGAGGTGTTCTGGATCACCGTATTGATGATGAGTCACTGAAGGAATATTTCTATCGAGGTCAGGATGACAACAATAAAGCAGTGCTTGATACTATTGCTGGAGGATCATATTGTGAGTGAACATATGCACAGATTGCAGAAAAATTAGAAAAGACATCTCGAAACAATAAAGCATGGAGCACTAGGAGGTCGGATACCGGGAGAAACACATTTGTCGTTCATGCTACAAATAATTAGTCTGCAGAGGAGATTCGTGAGGAGATGGCTCAGATGAGGACCGAGTTGGGGTTGGTATTGAAGCATGTGAGAGGAGGTGCAGAGAAGGTAAATGCAGTGAATTACTTGACTAGAACGCCACCACCAGCTGAAGAGTGTTACTATTAAAAAGATGCTTATGCAGTGAATGATCAGACGGGGGATTTCCTACCTAACGCTCAAGGATCCAACACGGAAAATTGGCGCCAAGGTCAAGGAAACCAAGGTCGGAAATATGGTATTTACAACCGAGAGGGTCAATATGTCCGGGATGGAAACTTCAATCGCGACAACAACTACAATCGGAACAACTGTGGCAACAAAAATGATTGGGTTGGACCTTATGTTCCCCCTCAAAATCGGGAATCTGGTACTAGGGAAGCTGGAGGCAATCTGGCGCGTATTGAAGATATGATGCATAAGATGATGAGAAGGTTTGATGTAACTGATGAAAATGTGAAGGAGATGAGAAATGTCTTGTCTGGTATTGGTCAAAAGGTTGATGCCCATGCAATGTCAATAAAACATCTAGAACAGCAGATGACTCAGTTGTCTACTACAGTGAATCCACGTCAACCTGGCACTCTTCCTAGCAACACCATCAAGAATCCAAAGAATGATGGTCATTGTATGGCAGTTACTACTCGAAGGGGTAAGCAAACCATAGATCCATTTATGTCGTCTGTGGTGGATGCAGAGATGAGAAAAGAAAATGATGTGGTAGAGGCTAGAGAAGAGTCTGAGACGACAACAGAGCACGAAGCGGAGATATCTCAGAAAGTGGTTCCCATACCTAAACCTCCACCACCTTTTCCACAAAGGTTAGTGAAGAAGACTAAAGATGGAAAATATCACAGGTTTATTAGTATGTTGAAGAAGCTTTCTATCAACGTTCCTTTGATAAAAGCTATGGAGCAAATGCCTGGGTATGCGAAGTTCATGAAAGATATTGTGACAAAGAAAAGGTCTGTAAGTTTTGAAGATGATGATAGATTGCACCATTATAGTGCTATTCCTACAAGATCTCTTGTGCAGAAGAAGGAAGACCCTGGTGCCTTCACGATCCCATGTACTATAGGGTTGTTACACTTCGCTAAGGCATTGTGTGATCTTGGTTCTAGCATCAACCTCATGCCATTATTTATTTACTAAGAAATTGGGCCTAGGGGACCCAAAGCCCACTACAATGAGGTTACTAATGGCCGATCGAAATGTGAAGAAGCCCATTGGTGTACTCCATGATGTGCTAGTGAAAGTGGAGTCTTTCATTTTTTTGGCAGATTTTGTGATTCTTGATTGTGAGGTTGATTTTGAGATTCCCATCATCCTTGGGAGACCATTTTTTTGCCATAGGGTGTGCGTTGTTTGATATGGAAAAGGGACAGATGAACTTCAGACTGAACAATAAAGAAGCAACTTTCAATATTTATAGGTCCATGAAGCAGAATGGTGAGCTTCAAACAGTATCTGCTATAACTTACAAAGTGGAGAGTGGGACAGAAGTGCAAATTGAAGAGCGACTAGGTGTCGAGGCATTTGCAGCAGTTATGATGAATTTCGATAGTGATGGTATTGAAGAGTATGATGAGTTGGTAGCCGCACTCGATAGGTGTGAATATCGGTCCAAACCAAAGAAGTATGAGTTAGACATGAAGAATTTCGAGTCTCCACTCGCAAGACCATCTATTAAGGAGGCACCGAACTTGGAGCTTAAGGCTCTACCACCGCATTTGAGGTATGTATACTTGGGCAGAGAGAATACTTTGCCGGTCATCAATGCTGAAGATTTGAATGCGAGACAAGTAGAGTGCTTGGTGACTGTGTTAAAGTGGTTCAAGCAAGCTATTGGGTGGACTATTGCGGATATTATCGGGATTCCTCCCTGTATTTTCTCTCACAAAATCCAACTCATGCCAGATCATAAGCCCAGTATCGGGCACCAGAGAAGATTAAATCCACCTATGCAAGAGGTAGTTAAAAAAAAGATCATCAAGTGGCTGGATGCGGGAGTTATTTACCCCATTGCAGATAGTAGTTGGGTGTGTCCTGTCCAGTGCGTGCCTAAAAAGGGTGGTATTACTGTGGTTCCAAATGAAAGAAATAAACTTGTTCCAATGAGGCCCGTTACTGGATGGAGAGTTTGTATGGATTACCGGAAGTTGAATGCGTGGACATAAAAGGACCACTTTCATATGTCATTCATGGACCAGATGTTGGATAGACTTGCAGGAAAGGGTTGGCATTATTTTCATGATAGGTATTCAAGCTACAATCAAATTTCTATAGCTCTAGAAGACCAAGATGTGCAAACGGATGTCATTTGGGTTGTGCAATGCTCCAGCAACCTTCCAGCGCTGTATGATGTCTATATTTTCTGATATGGTGGAAGACACTATTGAAGTGTTCATGGATAATTTTTCAGTTGTAGGTGATTCTTTTGATCATTGTCTGGATCATTTGGCCAAGGTGCTTAAAAAGGTGTGAAGACTGCAATTTGGTGCTGAATTGGGAGAAGTGTCATTTTATGGTTAAAGAAGGTATAGTATTGGGTCATCGAATTTCAGAGAAAGGTATTGAGGTTGATAGAGCTAAAGTTGAAGTTATAGAAAAGCTTCCGCCACCTATTTCTGTAAAAGGTGTTAAAAGTTTTCTTGGGCATGCAGGTTTTTATAGGAGATTCATCAAAGATTTCTCAAAAATTGCACATCCGTTGTGCAAACTGCGAAGGAAGTAGTGCAAGTTCTATTTTGATGATGCTGGTCTTAGAGCATTTGGAGAGTTGAAGGAGAAGTTGGTTACTGCACCTATCATTATTTCACCGGATTGGGGACAACTGTTTGAGGTAATGTGCGATGCGAGTGGAGTGGCACTTGGTGTAATATTGGGACAAAGGCGAGAGAAAATTCTTCACCCTATTTACTATGCTAGCAAAGCTCTAAATGTGGCCTAGAAGAATTATACTGTTACCGAACAAGAACTTCTTGCGGTGGCTTTTGCATTCGAGAAATTTCTATTCTACTTGCTTGGTACTAAGGTCATAGTGCATACTGACCATTTTGCATTAAGGTATTTGATGGCGAAACAGGATGCAAAACCCAGATTGATTAGATAGGTATTGTTGCTGCAAGAGTTTGATTTTGTGGTAAAAGATAGAAAGGGGACCAAAAATCAAGTTACCGATCACTTGTCCAGATTAGAGGAAGAGGTTATGCTAATGCTTGTAGATAGGGCTGAAATTAATGATGCTTTTCTAGATGAACAGGTATTGGCTGCTTCTCATGATTTGATTCCTTGGCTCGTAGACTTTGCTAATTATCTGGCAAGCGATATTGTGCCTCCTAAAATTGTCTTTTAACCAAAGGAAAAAGTTTATGCATGATGTGAAGAAAATTCTTTTGGGATGAGCCTTACTTGTATCGTAGTTGTGCTAATGGGATTATTCGTCCTTGTATGCCCGAAGTTGAGATGTTGAGTGTACTTGACGCATTCCATTCATCTCCTGTTGGCGGGCATCATAGTGGTATTCGAACTGCACATAAGATTTTGCAGTGTGGATACTATTAGCTTACCATCCACCAAGATGCTCATGATTTCGCCAAGTCCTATGATCGTTGCCAAAGAGAAGGTGGGATTTCAAAGAGGCAAGAGCTGCCTATGAATCCTATATTGGTGATAGAGTTGTTTGATGTATGGGGCATTGATTTTATGGGTCCATTTGTGAGTTCATATGGGATGAAGTATATTCTTGTTGCGGTTGATTATGTATCAAAGTGGGTGGAAGCAGTAGCGCTCTCCAACAATGAAGGTAAAAGTGTAACCGCATTCTTGAA
>NW_006238932.1:299209-299492 GCF_000226075.1 Solanum tuberosum | reverse complement strand
TTTTAGTGTTGGCTAGAATTAGCATAGAGTCCGTGTCTAAAAAGTGTCCAGAAAATGTAAAAAGAATACCCTATTGGTTTCTACATGTGCAGGTACACCATGAAAAATCTATAGAAAATGGTGTGGTGTAGAGGTCTACGGACCCCATCGATGGTCCGTCGTTCAATCCACGGACCGTGGATAGTGTTCGTAGACCCCAGGTATGCCTCTCAATTTTTCTAAGTGTAAGGGTGATTTACAGTCCTCATCTACAGACCGTAGATCGACTCACGGACCGTAGACG
>NW_006238932.1:295270-299109 GCF_000226075.1 Solanum tuberosum | reverse complement strand
TAGTCACTGTCTCCCAGTCTAATGAGGAGCACACACTAATCGGGTCACCAACTGGGGCTCCTTCCAGTTCAGCTACTGGGTCTGCGTCTAGCTCCGAGTCTACCCATGCTTCGGGCTCTGAGTGCAGCCATGCTTCAGGGTCCGAGTCTGCCCATGCTTTGGCGTCCAACGCCAAATCAGCCACAGGGTCCAGTAAGGATGACCAAGTTGCCTCGTTTTATGAGGCCACTAGCTCGGAGTACGTACCAGCACCAACGAATGAGGATCCTACTACAGTGGCCGGCGAGCAAAATAGATGAATCCACGGACCGTGGATGGTGTCCGTAGACCCCAGGTATGTCTCTCAATTTTTCCAAGTGTAAGGGTGATCTACAGTCCTCATCTACGGACCGTAGATCAACTCACGGACTGTAGACGGGGTCTCGTGAGTCCAAACCCTAGTTCTGTCTGACCAGACCCGGACCCCCTCATTTAAAAACTCCCCTAATTTAAAATTACTTCCACTTCCCTCCATTCACTCTCCAACTGTTTCACCATCCCATAACCTCCCTAAAATCACTCCATAATTCCCCCCATAAAATCATCCCTTCCATTCCCCCATAATTCCCCACAATTCCTTTCCATTTACGAATACAACTCATTCCATATTCCACAAAACAGTCTGGTGTTGGGTTAGTAACGAAGAGGTGATTCCTTGGTCTTGCTAAGCTTAGTGCCGTCACGCAATCACCCAACTCCTCGTTGCTTGTAAGGTAATAGACTTTCCCATCACTTTGAATTTCGGTTCATAGATTGAATATAGAAAGTCAGGAATTGGGTCTTGACCTTGGGTAATTGTTAGATGAAATTGCATGATAAAATTGGAAGTTACAATACCCTTGGAAAGATAGTTAGTAATTGTTGCCTTGTTGTATGTGATTATGAGTCTACATGTAAGTTTCAACCTAGGGTTCCAAAGTTTGTCTTAAATACTTGTTCAAATGATTAATAGGAATCCTGAGAATGACAAACTAGCATGATTCAATGTTGAAATGCATGGCTAGACTAGGATATTGTTGGAAATGATCTAAGATGTGGACTTGCAAATAAAGATTGGCTGAAACCTGGCACAGATCGCATCCACGATACCCCATCTACGGACCGTAGATTGGGTTCGTGGGTTGATGCAATTGAAAATCTCACGAAGTGTGAAACCACGGATATGGACTATGGTCCGTAGATCAATCTGCGGACCATTCTGTACATCCGTGGTTTCCATCTGTGACAAATATATTTACTGTAGCCTCTGTCTGAAATTTTCTTGGGACTTTGTTGTTGTTCGTTTATAGTTCTAAAGGTTTTTTTTGTTTGTTTATGGTTAGTTTTGGCACTAATATTGCTTACACAGGTAGGATGGCACCCAAGAAGCTAGTCACCTACGCAAAATTGGGCAAGTCAAAATTTGTTGCTCCTAGCTTCAGGTTAATTGATGAGGACATGGACACGGAAAAAGATCCAGCAAACGTTCCTCCCAACACAAGGACTTCCCCCACAGCACCCCGAGCCACCAGAGGCACCTCCGAGAAGGTGATCACCGATGTAGTCACTGTCTCCCAGTCTAATGAGGAGCACACACTGATCGGGTCACCAACTGGGGCTCCTTCCAGTTCAACTACTGGGTCTGCGTCTGGCTCCGAGTCTACCCATACTTCGGGTTCTTAGTCCAGCCATGCTTCAGGGTCCGAGTCTGCCCATGCTTTGGGGTCCAAGGCCAAATCAGCCACAGGGTCCAGCAAGGATGACCAAGTTGCCTCGTCTTATGAGGCCACTAGCTCGGAGTCTGTACCAGCACCAACGAATGAGGATCCTACTCTAGTGGCCGGCGAGCCAAATAGATGGTGTGTTTAGGGCCAATGGCAAATTTATCGGGATGCCAAGATGAGAAATAACAAAGGAAAGATGGCCCGACTTATTACAGAGGAGCGCAGAGTCCTCACGGGGAGCTTGCACACTGTCCCTTATATTTTCCGGATTTTTAACCTTCACAAGTGTGATTGGATGGCTCGAGACCCTAGGACTTATAGTGAGGAGATTGTGCTAGATTTCTACGCCTCCTATGCTACCACTCTCCGTGGCTCGATCTCCAAGAGGTCAAAGCCCATGGACCAAGATAATCTCACTTCCACTGTGGTCCGGGGTTGTTCGGTGGACATATCACATGCCACCATCAATCGCTTTCTCTTTGGTCCGATCAAAGGTCACTCTTGGTCACTAAACACAGCGGAGTTTGAGTACAGATGGGACATTGTGCGGAGTAGTGCTTTCCAGAGGAATGCTGAACAGCGAGAAGTTGTAATACTATGGTTGGCTAAGTACATTTGTTGCAGATGGGGAGCGTGCAGAGTGGGTCGCCGCACCTAGGTTAGGTATCCGAAAGGCCACATTGAATTTTGTGGCCAAGTTCTTCTGGTTGTTGGTGCGTAACAGGGTGTCGCCGACAAAAGCTGACAACCAACTCACATGTTTCAAAGCGATCATGGTTGCAGCACTGGTAGCAGGAGTGAAAATTGACTTTGCCCACATGCTGCTGGCAGAGATTCACAAGAGGGCATTCAAGACCTCCACTACTTACCCCTTTCCATGTTTGATTTTCCAATTGTGTAGGGACTCTGGCGTGCCGATCTGGCATTGTGATAGGTTGATCCACCCTACAGGGACTTTGGATATAGGCCTTATTCGAGATGAGGCAAATGTGGCAGCACCTCGCAGAGAGCCCCAGATTGAGGTACCTCCCCTGGTCACAGATCTTGCAAACATGGTAGGGCAGGCACAGGGCGGTGATCCCATTATACCAGATCACTCTGATACTGTCCCGGCCTCCTCTTCCCAGGCTGCTAGTATGGCTCCTAGTCCATCCCGATCCACACCATAGTTAGGAGCTACTGTTGTCCCGTTGGCCAGAGTACAGAAATTGGAGGCTCAGATGGCCACACTGCTACATAACATCCAGCCTTGGATGCAAAAGTCGATAGCAGAGTCCGAGGCCAGAATCGAGCGAAGGATGGAGGGCATGATGGACCGGAAGGTCTAGGTAGTAAATAAGCGTCTTGATGCCTTTGAATTGTGAGTCCTCGTGCGATCAGCCTCGTCCATAGATCTATCCTCTTTTACGCCACTACAGTTGAGCCTCAGGCCGCACCTACTGCACTGGCTGATAATACGGTGCTGGATGCTTTATTCAGTAGGACCGCCGAGGAGGGACTTGAGCCTACACATGCCAAAGGTAAGAGGCACCGTTCTAATCACACTGAGGAGGAAAAAGCACAAAAGAGACAGCGTGGGATGGACAAGGAGGGCTGGAAGGCCTCGATTTTAAATGAACAGTTGCGCCAACAGAGGTGTGTGAGAGTGTTGCAGGGGCATCGAGTTCTGCCCCAGTTGTAGAGGTCCTGCCTGTTGTGAGGGACGTTGTGAGCACCACTGATGGTGCTATGATGGATGATGTGGGCACTACTGAGGGTGACCCTACTATTGCTCCAGCGGGCTCCGGGAAACCGGACCTACCTGTTCGTGCATGATTCGTCGGTGCTACACGCCACAGATTTGCTTCACCCAATCCACTATCTTTTACTGTTCTTGTATGCATTGGGGACAATAGCATCTATTTTTGTTGGGGGTGGGTAAATGGATTGTGAGTGATAGGGTGAGGTCTGAGTAACCCAACTCATAAATCCTCTCTTGGGGTTTCTTGCCTGTGTTCTTTTTCCCCTAAGAGACTGTTTAATTTCTGTTGAACCGGCATGTGTTAGGATTGTATTTATAGAAGAATGAAAAAGAATGAAGCATGATGGCTTATGAAA
>NW_006238932.1:293600-295187 GCF_000226075.1 Solanum tuberosum | reverse complement strand
ATGATGGCTTATGAAAAATATAACCCGTCCAAATTTTATTATGTGTGCTAGAATCGGTAGGCTAAGACAAGTTGAATGTGTCGGCTCTGAGTATGGCATGATAATGAATCAACTTGATGGCATGACTTAAGCTGAAACGTGAACTGGGTAATCTGATAATCTAATGATGAAACTATGTGCCAAGTGTGTGTGAGAATAGTGATTGTTCAATCAATTATTGTGCACAACTAGAACTTGCCCGGTTAGTCCTGCTAAGACAATTCACTTTAGAAGTTAGGAGGTGATCATAGGCCCTTATTCTGATAACTCCACAAATTGCCTAAATGAAAGATCCAACCAAATGAAATAAATGCTACCTTTGATCAAAATGCTTTGACCCTAAAATTACACCATTTCTTTCTAAACCCCGAACTCACCTTCCCATTAATCTACTATGTTGGCCCCTGTCCCTCCTTGGACATGTGCACCTCATATTTGGTCAAAAGCCTAAGCTGAGGGTGGCTAATCTAAAAGGTACCTTCAATCTTGGCCCTGACCCAATATCGGGTATTGTGCACCTCAACCAATGGAAAATCCATAAGTTGAGGGTGGCTATGAAACAGGAAAACAAAGAAAAAATGGGTATGAAAAGAGTTTGATGTTAAAAGAAAGGAATGGATGTGACTTGTTTAAAGCTGAAGAAAAAAAAAGCATAAAATGCAATAAGGAGATAAAAGTGAAAAGTAAAAAGATCTGAAAAGCCTAAAGTCACATCCATGGTTGAAGAAAATCAAGGGAAAGAAGGTAAAACGGTAGGATGACAGAAATAGGGCAGAAAGAGGTTGAAAGCCTAGCGTAATGTCAAGGAGGGCAGAAAGTCACTAAGAAGTACCCAAATGTACCACACCTGATCCTGAGCCTACGTTACAAGCCAAGAAAATCCTATAGTGATCCTAGAGTCTAAATTGGGGAGTCTAAGCAATGAAAATACGGGCAAGCCTATGGTACTGAGCACTAACTATACTTGAAGTTGTTTCTTGAGTGTGAATGTTGAATGAATCCTTGTACTCAAAGTCATAGTCATTGTGTGAAACAAAAGGGGTTTCGTTTGAAGTGAGGGCACTAGTTGCATTTTCGGAAAGTTGGTACTTTGATGATAGTAAAACAATGTATGTTGTGTGTTGGTTGGTCGATTGTTGTCATGGTTTGATCCACATGAATTAGCATGTCGAGTCTAAGAGAACAAATTTTGCACCCAGAAAGTGAGTGGGATAGAGAGCCATATGATTGCTTGTGCTTGAAATGCTTGTCTTCTTATACAAGTGTCGTTTAGAGTCCAAGTGCGTCGCTTGAGGACAAACAACTAATTTAAGTTGAGGGTGTTGATATACCGTGAGTTTACAGTGTTTCTAATACATTTCACTTATTTTTTGAAGTTGATAAATTTTCTAAGTCTTGGCTGACGGAAGGGACTCACGGACCGTAGATACATTGACGGTCCGTGAGTCAGTCTCGTGGAATGAAGACGCGTGCCTGTAACAAACTTTCCTTATTTTGTTTCCCTTTTAATTTAGGACTTGTTTTCTATAAATAGGGCATGTAAACCTC
>NW_006238932.1:246312-293269 GCF_000226075.1 Solanum tuberosum | reverse complement strand
CTAGATGTCGGACCAAGGATTTAGAGATACCTAACTTATCACTTTGCATGTAGTACACTAGGAAAGGATTGCTATTACTAGGATTACTGTGTTTTGAGCTTGTGGGGATCACGTATACCCTAGTTATTTCTCTCATCTCGATAACAACCAAAATTGAGTTTTGATTACTGATTACTTATTAAATTCTTACAATTTGTTTCACAAAAACCCCAATTTTTATTACTTGTTTCTGGAAGTAATTTGACTAATCGAATATAATTGGTGGTTAAATTAAAGTCTAAACCATTTTCCTCGTGGGATCGACCCCAACCCACAAGTTGGGTTCTTTACTTGATAACGACCGCTTATGCTTCTTTAGGGAGGTGTTATTTGAGTGTATCATCGGCGAGCACGACTAATGTCGCCGAATGAGCGAGAACTGGACGGGCTTTAAAAGTCCAAAGGTTTAAACTTCCAACTCTTTCACTTTTCGTCACTTTTTGACTTCACAAACTCAGATCCGCACTTGGTTTCTATATTTTTGAATTTCTATAGTATTTTTTTGTTGATATGTGCTCGAATTGGGATTACCTTGTCGCGTAGCATTTCAGTCTATATTTAATCAGCATCAAAGGTTGGTTTTCCGAACCCCAAGTTTGTTTTTAGCAATTTTGTACTCTTATGCAAATGATCTTATCTTGTTGTCATGTGTTGGGCCTCTCTGATAGGATTAGAATGTTTGTGTGCTTGTTTTACTTCGATAATCTTACCCGTATTATGTATATTGTTGAATTCCCATAGTTTTGTTCCTTACAATTGGTTATATTTTTGTCGAGTTGTGCTTGCATGTTTTTGGGTCTAGACGGGTGAAGTCTAAGTAACCTGTAGTTGTGCCAAATGACGTAATTTACCCAATGATAGAGCGCGTGACGTCATTCTTAATGGCAAAAGTTGTCAAATGGCCAAGTTTGGCAAAACCGGGAAAAGTTTGCGTATCCCGGGGTAATGGGTGTTATGGGTCTTGTTTTAATTTGACTAGTGCATTCTTTGATTTTGTTTTCAGGGGTTGCGGGGTTGAATTCAACAAGTTGGGTTGAAAGTAGGCACGTTGGGTTTTTTGGCAAGCTGGGTCAAGCTTCCCGAAACACTTGGCAGTTCGTCGAAGGTCCCCATCTCATCTTTAATTTCATACTATACTTGATGTTTGCCTCCATAATTGTTGGTGAGAAGTTTGAGATCGCCGAAGGCACACGGTGACTCGCCGAAAGTCTTCTTGATCGCCCTTTGTCTACACCCATATAGCTTAAATTGCACTGTACCTTTCGGCGGGATAATCCTTGCTCGCCGAAGGATGTCGGCGATCCGCCGAAAGGTTTTCCCATTGCCGGCTTGTCAAATATTTCAGAGAATTTTGAGCCAATCCTTTCGGCGAGCCCGATCTAGCTCGCCAAAGTGATTCGCCGAGCTACTAGGTTAGCCTGTCTGCAATTATTCTGCTGTACTTTTCATTGAACTGTTTCTAACTTTTTCCCGATGTTTTGCAAACATGGCTATAGGTTAAGGGGATAGCACTAAATGAGGATGTAGCTGCATACAGGGCCAAAGCCACCAAACTTCCCACAAATGGTGGGAAAGCAAATGGCATAGGGAAAGCACCAGCGTCATCGAAGGCCAGCTCCGACACTGATGGCATATATGCCACCCACTTCACAACTTCTTAGAGTCAGGGTGAGAACCAGGAGCCTCAATCAGTAGCTTCTGACGATGATGACCTGGTAGCAGCACAGAGGACAAAGCTGCATTCAAAAAGGATGAATGACCCGTATAGGATTAGAACTCCTCAGCCCACCACTTCTTCTCCTCCAAGTCAATCACAGGCAATGGTGCTTGCACCACCAGTTTAGGGTCGTCCCCTCAAGTCTATGAACATATTAAAGACTGAGGGGCTTAGGACGATTATTGAGGAGAAGTGTCTGTCCACTAATAGAATAATTGATAGGGACCCAGAGATTTTGAGTTGTCTGAAGTCTTATAATTTCCAAATCTTCACCAAGCCCCGTGGCCCATATATTCCAAATTGGGTCCGGGAGTTCTATGTTTCTTATGGGGCAGTGATACCACAGAGGAAGAAGAAGGCAGCAGCATTCAAACCGGTTGACTATGTAGTTGTTCGGGGAAAGAAGGTCAAGTGTGACAGTGAGGCTATTAATGTTGTCATGGATTGTCCCAATGACTCTAATAACGAGTGTCAGCATCTGATTAGGACAAAGACTCTGGACAACATGAAAAAATGGTTGGCCCCACTCATATCAGACGGTACTCCCAAGGGGCTGGAGATTGGAGCACCGATCAAAAAGAAAGATCTTTACATTATTGCAAGGTTCTAGTTTGGCTTCATCAGCTGCACTATCATGCCATCCCAGAACGAGTTGATCCTCCATCTAGCCAAGGCAGCCTGTGTGGGTTGCATCATAGAGGAGACTAGGATAAATCTGGGGATCACGATAGTACAAGAGATGGTCATGAGGTCCAATCAGCGCCAGACCTCATTTCCTTTCCCGGTGTTGATCATCGAGCTATATAAATGGGCTCGAGTTCCAATAGATGCAAAGAATGAAGTGGAAGTGATTCCCACATCCTCTACTGATATCCAGAGGATTGAGGTAGAATTTTTGAAGGATGAGGTGGAGAAGAAAAAGAAGGCTGCCCCGGTGGACTCTTCCCCGGTTGTAGACACAGACTCACTACCTGCAGAGGCATCTTTGCCTACTTCGGCCCATAGGCCTTCAGGTTCTTCTTGTTTTGTACCTTCTGACACTCCAGGTTCTTCTGTTGCTGCACTGCCTCCTAGAACTACTGCTGCTACTGTCTCCCAGACCCCGCTCACTTAAGTTTTGGGCAGTTTGCCCATTCTGCCAATCGTCAGGCTGCTAGACTCGACGCCTCCATTCCGAACATGATTCAGACTGCCCTGGCTGATGTTGTGACACCATTGAGCGCTACCATTGACGCCCTTGCAGCTAGGATAGCGGTGTGTGAATGTGGCCAAGGGGCCACCGAGGAGGTGACGGCTTTAAAGGCCGTTATAGCTGTATTACAGAGGTATGTGGATCAATTAAAGTCCACCGACATGTCCATGATCTTCAGGACAGTGGAGATCCCAGATACACTAGATATGCCTCCGGCTACCACCGGAGATGAGGTTAGAGTTGAGGAGGTAGCTGATCCCGAGTCTGAGGTGGAGATGGACGAAGAGTTGCTTGAGGTAGCTGATGAAGCTTCCTATGAGGGCCTCACTGAGACTGAGGAGGCCATGGTAGATACAGCGGTGCAAGTTTCTTTGGCTAATACACCTCTGGCTTAACCTAGTGCAACTGTTGTTCCTTTTGAGGTGACTCCAGGCACTGATGCCCAAGTCTAGATTGATGCATCGGGAACTAATGCCCAGACAGATAGAGTGACTGAGTAGACATGATCCCTTCTTTACCTCCCACTATGTCTTATTTTTATATTGACTTTTGGATATTTTGGTTTTGTTTGCATTTGAGGAAAAATTAATTTATGTGTGGTGGGGTGAGGCCCACCTTTTGTGACTCTCTTGTTTTGTGTATATATTGGATTTTGACCTGTAATTGTCTTTTACACTGCTTTTGTGGATGATTGAGCTTGTGGTTCCTTGTTTTAAATGAAAACTGATTTTTGGACCCTTCCAAAAAAATTGTGCCACCTCTTGTTTGTGTAAAATATGGTTGTTCTCTTGCAAATTTGAGTATTGGTTTTGATCAATACCGATGAATTGCATAGTGCTCATAATCGAACAAAAATGAATATGCGGGTACGATGAGGCCTAATGAAGTTGCATAGACAATATGTGAACTCTTTGCATCTCGTTGTGACTAGCCAAGTACCGAATTGAGTCTCTTGTGTTGAGCATTGCACACTAGCAAAAGTGTGGAGTATTGTTTGACATTGGTGTCTCTACCTTGTATGATGAGCTTACCGTGAACCATGTGTGATGACACCTAGAATTTGCCCCGTTTGTCCAGTACACTAAGTGATGCAATCTCTTGATATGATCTTAGGCAACTTTGAAGAGTGTGAAACAATTTGATATTATAACTCTTTTGTGGCCTACCTTGTAAGTGTGTGAACCCCTTTTGAACACCCTTTGAGCCTTAACCTTTTTTTGGTAAGAAACTTGATAAAATTGTGACCTTTCTTGATCCATTACCCATAATCCTCATGATTTGTTGTTTGTTTGAATAGCCAAATCAGGCCAAAAGCGTAAGTTGGGGATGTGGTGAAAAGAGAAGGTAAATGAAGAAGTGCAAGAAAGTCTCCTTTGACCCATGGTTTTGAGAAAAATGGAACCCCTCCATACAAAAAAAAAAGAGAGAAGAGAAAAATAAGAAAAGAATGAAAAAGAAAAATAATGAAAAAGTTGTGGAATAAAGTTATGAAAATACATAGAAAATGGAGTTTCCAATAGTCCATGGAAAGTGAATAATGGGATGACTTGTGAGCACGAATGAAAATGATTAAGAAAAGGAAAGGAAGTGTTGTTCACACCATATTTCATGAGGATTACAGCCATTGAGCCTAAAACTTGTGAGCACGAATGAAAATGATAAAGAAAAGGAAAGGAAGTGTTGTTCACACCATATTTCATGAGGATTACAGCCATTGATCCTAAATGACCATACCTTTTCACTCAGCCCCATTACAAGCCTTGAAAAGACCTTTTTGATCTTGAGTGATCTGAAGCAAGTGTTCATTGGAAAATATGGGCAAACCTATGGGCGAAATCATGCATTGTGTTCATCTTTGTGAGTGTGAGCATTGCATTTGACTTCAGAGCTTTAAATTGTGAACAGTTGTGTGTGAATATGGAATCATTCTTTGTGTGAGGGCATTTGAGTACCTTCGTTGAGCTCGAACTTGCATTTGAAGCAAGTATTGTGAGCCTGAGATTCATTGATAATGTTGACTCACAACTTGAATCTTTGAGTGCACAATTAATCTTTGCATGAGTAAGTTCAGTCTTCTTGTGTACATTCATGATTGAGTCTTGTGTAGCACTGTTTGAGATATCCTTTTTGTATTGCTGAACTTGAGTCTTACTTGAGGACAAGCAAATGTTTAAGTTGCGGGTATGGATGATTCCATGATTTGGACTCATTTAGAGCTTTATTTTAATAGATTTAGTGTCCTCAAATGTATATTTTGTGCCAATAACCGATGTAAATCCTTGAATTTCAGGTATTTGGATTGAGGAACAAAGCAAGGACACTATTGAGCAAAAAGGAACAAGGCACCTGAAACAACGAAGAAAACAAAGCCTAAGGATCGCCTAATCAGTTGGGCGAGTCGCTGAATGGCCATTGTCTCGCCTATTGTTCTAGTGTGAGGAGCCCTGAACGAGAAAATCAAGTCTGCGATAGAAAGGAGCAGTCGGCGAGTTGCCAAACGGTTCCGCGATGTAGTGCCATATAACCCAAAGTCCAAAACCTTAATATGCTGGAGGCCAAAACAAAAATGCGATGGAATTGACAAAATGGCAGGTCGCCGAGTGGATCGGCGATCCCGACTTGTTGTGCCGAATGGTCTTTCGCAACATATTTTTGGACTTACTGTTCAGTTTTCAAGTTTAGAGCTTAGAACTGAGTTTAGAGACAATATTTCCTTAGCTTTGAAGATTTCCATTTCTAAGAAATTGGAAATGGGTGTTGAAGATTCTTCATCTTAGACCTTTGTAAAGACTATATCAATCCTACCCAGTTGATGGAAACACAACTTGGTAACGATTTTTACCTTTTTATGATGTATAGCTAAAACCCCAATTCTTGGGGTGTGATTATGTGATTATGGATTGATATAACTGTTGGGCATTGTTAATTGATAGTTTAATTGTTGTTTAAAGGTGTTTTCGTTCAATAATTGTGGTTGAAATTAATGGGTTGTAGTTGCAAATACAATCCTAACTTCGTGTTTTTTGCTTGCTCGAGAGAGAGGTTTCAAAACCAAGATTTATGAATCGATGGTCTGTGGGTATTGGGTTGTCATGGGTTCAGCTCGAGAGAGTGAACCCTAAACCCTCTTCCACACATTCAGCTCAAGAGAGTGAATAGACTAAAGCTAAAGTTGTGCTTAATTACTGCTTATTGGTGTTCGAGAGAAAGTAATTTGATTCGGGGTAAATTGTTCGAAATAAAGTTTATCCCCACTAAAGTATAGCCTAATCACTGATTTACAGTTGTTTACTATTAATTGCAATTACCCGATTGTCTACCTTAGCCCATAATCCAATCACATCCCAAGAATCTGTTCGTATATTTGCTATTTTTTGTACTATTTGTTGTTGTAGTTGATAGTTGAAACCAATCCCCCTGATATTTGACCCTTGTGTCACCCCAAGTTTGAAAAATGCTTTTATTAGTAAATGTTTTTAGCTATGATTCACTTGAGCATATTTTACTTGCCTATTGATCCTCAATTACAAACCACTCCCTTTGGACTCGACCTCAACTCACATAGTTGGGTTATATTACTATTGAACGATCGTTGACACTTAGTATTGGATGAAGTTGCTTTAATAGCGTTTATCAGTCACTCCCATAATCATCAACACCTTATACACCTCATCAATAAGCTCTTGATGATCTTACTCAACCTTAGAACCATGAAACTCCGGATGATTCATTCTAGTGAAATCTCTCACTCTAGATATCGTTGTTACCACATTTGGCTTCACGGAAACCACAACCTCCTTATTGGCTTGTGTCGTCATTCTTTGAGCCAACACCTCAAAAGCACCCCTAAACTCTGTATAAGTCACTTGTTCAGCCAAAGAGTTGACCGGAACATGAAGAGCTTGAGGAGCTTCTCATTCCACATTCTCTCTTACATTCCTTCTAGCATATTCCCTTCGAGTTATCGTATCGCGTAGATCATGAGATAAGGATTAGGAGAGAGGCATTATAGAGTTAAACTTTATCGCATGATTCTAAAGTAATGAATGAAGTGGAGTTTCCTAAACATCTTATAGCCTCTCATTCTAAAATATGATGCCCTTCACACCCATGATCAAAACTCTATTCGACGTGGCTTATGAGACGTTTTAGGACATTTCTAAACTTTGTGCTCTAATTGCCAAGTTTGTCACAATCCAAAGTATACCGTGGGTGTAACATGGAGTATAAGACCCCGAGAGGCCTTATTCAAACCACTTAGCATGCATCATACAAGATAATATAAAATCAAGAGATTTTAAAAGACAATTTCATAACATAAAAATTTATAATATGTAGTGGAAATCTAACATAGTCTCAAATCCATTTAGTACATCAAGAGTGATAAGGACGTAACCTTTACATTGCATACAATACTAAAAAAAAGTAAAGACAATAGGCAATAAAGCTTGGTCCTCGTACATGCGGACTCAACAATCTTTCACTCTACTAAGTGATCCCTTGCCACACAAATGCCAATCAAGCGCTTTGGACCATACATTTACGAAAGAATAGAGGCAAGAGTATGCACTAGTACATGAAAGTTACCAAGTATGATACAAATGCATAAATGTATGAAATCATGATAAAGAACCTTTTCTTGACATACAATGACCAAGCTAAATCATGAGGGAAAAGGTTAGAAAGTATATGTCAAACATGGCCAATGCAAGCTAACATCTTTAAAACATTTGTGAGATACATCTTGAACTAACCTTAGTTCATTATTGTGGGAGATTCACCTTTAACCAACATAGAGACCATGTGAGCTATAAACATGGAATCCAGTGTCTATCCCAATCCAAAAAAAGGTGTCCTACTTGCCAAGGTAAGACCATGAACTTCAAGCTTATTTGGATCCTCTAGCTAATGTCTATCTAAGACAATCATCATATGGGGCACATAGGTATAGATAAGGAGATTGCTTCTAGAAACTCGGCATTTAATAATGGGAGAGCTTCCATCTCAATATCCTCTCGGTGTTAAATGTAAATCCCACGGAATAGTCATTATTATTAACTTGTCTTATTATCCATGGAAAGGCTCATCAAGTAGCCAATCCAAGATAAAGTCATATCATCATCCATGGAAAGGTACAATTAAGCAACCAATTCCAGCTTAGTTTCATTAGAATAACTCCTTAAATCATGACTCAATTTTTAGTTTAGAAAACCTTTCACTAAAAATTCTTTGTGTGAGATAACTCTTTCACAATCATGCTTTCATGTGTATATGAGAAATGCTTTCACAACAACAACAACATGGATGCTTTACTCTTAAAGCAACTTATATAATTTTCATCTATTTCATAAGAACATGAATATCTCTATAAATTCGTCTTTCATGATTTAAAAGCTTCATCATTTGATTAATTCTATGAATTATGGATTTCACATGGGTACATGGGGATTAAACTTAGAAACATGCAATTTCTTCAATTCATGCATAAAATGACAAAAAAATCAATTTGGTTAACATTGAAAGGAACCCATGTCAATTGAATAAAACCCTAACTCAACTGGGGAATCTAACTTTATAAAATTTGAGAATTTAGGAACCCTATGGAGGAAAGGACTCCATTGGTTAATACTATCATATCTTCATGCCAAAAGCTTCATATCAATGGTGGAATTGGAGACTTTACTTGAAACCCTAAACATTTTCTTCAAGCTTCTATAGAGAGAAATATTTAGGGAGAAGAACTTGTTCTTCATTTAGGAATTTGAGAGAATGAATTGAATTAGGAGATTTCTAGGGTAAAAACATTTATATAGGGTTTCTAATACAGGATAAAATGACATACTATTGGGTTAGAATAATTAGGAAAAAACCCAAAAGCCCTTCTTAAAAATAACTTCCAACCTAACCAAACGCAAAACCTACAGTCTGTTGGTCAGACCACGGACTGTCCTTGTTGGTCCTAGGTGAGATAAGAGACCATGAATTTGGACTCCTAATGACAGACCCATGCACAACTCATGGGTCCACCTACATGCCATACATCTCGACCATGGGACTCCATTTTTTACCCTAAAATTTCTCTAATTCCGAAACTCACCTACGAGAACTACCTACGACCTGTGCATTGGACAACCGACCATTCTCGTGAACCATATAAAAGTATTGGAACTTGACACTTTTGGAAAAGTTGGAATGGCCAAACACGAAACTACCTATGGATCGTGTGTCTATTCATGGGTCATTTGTGGCTCTATTGGTGTTGGCACCAGATTCCTAGAAAATATGCAAATTCCTATCTTTTGAATCTGACGTGTTACAACACTGATCATTTGAGGATTGAGTTGCAAGTCCTCAAGGACCAATGACTCTTTGCAAAGTTTAGTAAATACAAGTTTTGGTTCAGATCTGTACCTTTTCTTGGTCACATTGTTTCCAATAAGGGTATTGAGGTAGATCCTATGAAAATGGATGTGGTTAAGAGTTGGGCTAGACCTCTATCCTCTTAGAATATTGGAATTTTCTTGGTTTTTTTTGGATATTATTCAAGGTTATTTCAAGGGTTTTCTTTGATTGCCTCTCCATTGATGTCATTGACCCAAAAGAAAGTTAAGTTATTTTGGTCGGAAGTATTTGAGACGAGTTTTAAAGTGTTGAAAGATAGACTTACCTCCTCTTCGGTGTTGACTTTATCGGAAGGGTCTAATGGGTTTGTTGTTTATTATGATGCTTCAAGGATTGGACTAGGGTGTTTCCTTTTGCAAAATGGGAAATTTATTCCTTATGTGTCACGACAACTTAAGATTAATTCAAGGAACTATCCTTCCCATGATTTAGATCTAGTGGCAATTGTGTTTGTCTTAAAGAATTGGAGGCATTACTTATATGGTGTTCATGTTGATGTCTTGGGAAGGGGGGAATTATTCTCTTAAGGGTTAGTTCATATATTGCTTAAAGGCTAGGAAAATAATTTATAAGGGTTTCATTGATCTTCTAGTTTGGGTTAGGGATATAGACTATTAAACCCCTACTATTTAGTTAGTTCCGATTATAAATGAGTTTCCTGAAGTGTTTCTCGATGATCTTCCCCATTTTCCCCCATGTAAGGGAAATAGACTTCAATATTGACCTTCATCAAATAGGTAGCCTATTTCTATTCCTCCCTATTGTATGGCCCCGATAGAACTTAAGGAGCTAAATGATCAATTGAATGACTTGTTGGATAAGGGTTTTATTAGACCGAGTATCTCTCTATGGGGTGCTCTGGTGTTGTTTGTTCGAAATAATAATGATTCCCTCCGAATACGCACTTACTATCGACTATTGAATAAGGTGATCATAAAGAATAAGTATCCTATTCCAAGCATAGATGACTTGTTTGACCAACTCCAAGGAGTAAATTTATTCTATAAGATTCACCTTAGGTTGGGTTATCACCAATTGAGGGAAAAGGAGAATGACACTTTGATGATGACTTTTCGACCTCGGTATAGTCACTATAAATTTTTGTGATGTCTCTTGATTTGACTAGTGCCCTGACGACATTGATGGATTTGATGAAAAGGATTTTCACGCAATATCTTCACATGTTTGTGATTGTGTGTATTGGTTATATTTTGAATTGCTCTCTAAGTGATGATGAGCATGTTGAGCATTTGAGGATTGTGTTGCAAACTCTCAAAGATTGGAAATGGTATGCTAAGTTTAGCAAGTGTGAGTTTTGATTGACCTATGTTGCTTTCCTTGGCCACATTATCTCCAATGAAAGTGTTCAAGTTTATCTTTAAAAAATCGAGGTGGTTTAGCATTGGTGTAGACCTCTGTTCCCTTCAGATATACTGAGTTTCTTGGGTTTGCCCGAATACAATAGGACGTTTATGGATGGATATTCCTCTATTTCTTCATCGTTGACACTATTGACTCAAAAGAAGGTGATATTTCTATTGTCGGAAGCTTGTGAGAAGAGTTTCCATGTTTTGAAAGATAGACTTACTACACACCCTATTATAACATTACCAAAAGGATAGGATGGTTTTGTAGTTTACTGTGAGTCTTCACTAATTTCTCTTGGTTATGTTTTGATGCAATATGGGAAAGTCATTGCCTATTCTTCAAGGCAATTGAAGGTGACAAAAAGAATTATCTGACTCATGATTTGTAGTTAGCGACGGTAACGTTTGCCTAAAATATTTCGGGGCATTACTTATATGGTCTTCATGTGGATGTGTTTATCGACCACAAAATTTTGAAATATGTTTTTACCTAAAATGATTTGAATCTTTAGTAAAGGAGATGGCATGAGGTATTGAAGGACTACAACATTAGGGTCCTCTATCTTCTGGATATGACAAATATGATGGCAGATGGTTTTAATCGACTATCAATGAGAAGTGGTGCTCATGTTGAGAATGAAAGAGAGGGTTAATTTTTTATGTTCATAGATTGGCCGATTGGGTGTTCACTGGGTTGAATCTAATGAAGGTGGTGTTATTGTTCACAACAATTCTGAATTGTATTTTATATCAGATGTGAAAGCCAATAAAGATCTTGATCCAGTATTAGTTGACTTGAAGAAATAAGTTTCCGAAAAACACATTGACGCTCTCTCGGGGGAGAGATGGTGTCCTTGAGTATGAAGATTGGTTACCTATTTCGAATGTTGATGACTTAAGAAATCAAATTCTAATAGAGGCTCACCATTCTTGGTATTCTATTAACCAGGGTGCCAACAAGATGTAGGGTGATTTTTGGGAATTCTATTAGTGGAATGGGATGAATAAGGACTTTGTGGAATTTGTGGAATTTGTGGATAAATGTCTGAATTGTCAACAAATGAGGGTTGAGCATACAAAATTGGGTGGTTTGGTTCAAAACATAAGTATCCCTACATTAAATGGGAAAATTTGAATATGGACTGCATGACGGGTTTACCTCATACACATCATTATTTTGATTCGATGTGGGTTATTGTGGATCGAATGACAAAATCGGCTCACTTTCTTCTCCTAAAGACTTAATTTTCTGCTTAATAGTACAACAAGATTTCTATTAAGCAAATGATGAGGTTGCATGGAGTTCCTTTGTCCATTATCTATGAATGTAATACTCAAGTTATGTCTATGTTTTTGAGGTCATTTGAAGAAATGTCTCGGTACTTAAGAGAAACCTAGCATGGCTTTTCATTCTCAGATCGATAGACAAGTCGAGCATACTATTCAAACTTTGGAGGAAATTCTAAGAGCTCCTGTGATTGACTTCAAGGGTAATTAGGATGATCATTTACCTTTGATTGAGTTTGCTTATAATAATAGCTATCATTCTAGCATTGGATTGACACTTTTTGATGCTCTTTATGGTATCAGATGTAGGTCTGTTATGGTTTGTCTGAAGTAGGTGAAGTTTCTTTGATAGGGTCCGAATTGGTGCATGAGGCTATGGAAAAGTTTGACTTATTTATGAAAGGTTGAAAATGGCTCAAAGTTGATAAAAGTCTTATACCGATGGGAGAAGAAGAGAACTTGAATTTAATGTTAATGATTGGGTCTACTTAAAAATTTTACTCATAAAAGGTGTAATGAGATTTGGAAAGAAAGGGAAGCTTAGTCCCCGTTATGTGGGCTCATATAAGATTTTGAGGCGTATTGGCAAAGCTTCTTATTAACCTGACTTGTCTAATTATATAGCATTAGTACATCTGGTATTCAATGTCTCTTTATTGAAGAAGTTTGTACGAGATCTGATATCCATTGTACCTTTGAAAGGTTTGGGAGTTAAAAAAACTATCTTATGAAAAGGTTTTGGTTGAGATTTTAGACAGACAAGTCTAGAAGTTTAGAAATGAGGAAGTAGCTTCTGTGAAAGTATTTTGGAGAAATCAATTAGTTGAGGGTGCTACTTGGGAGGCCGAAGCCGATATGATGTCTTTATATCCTCAAATATTTCCCTCCACTCTACTCTAGCTTGAGGTATTATAGCTCCTCGTGGTTCGTCATTTCAGATTCATGCGTTATGGTCATTGTCATATTTCCATATGGATGTATTTTCATGAAAACGTGATTTTTTTATGTTATGATATAGCTTGTAGTGAGTCTCCATGATTATGAGCATTATGATGAAATTTACATTCATGTTGGGTTGTTAGTTTCTCTCCGACTCTATTCATACTAGCTTGAGTCTCATAGGAAGACAAATATTTCCAAAGGGAAGATATTGTAACACCTCAAAAATTGAAAAAAAGAAGAACTTCATGTTTTGGCTACTAGTTTTGTCATACGTAACAAGTCTATCATTCGTAGAAGTTATTATGGGTCATAGATAGCACTCGTAGGAATGAGGATGAGTTTTGGTAAAATTCAAATTTCTGAAGTGTGACCTACGCGTGAACATGATGGGTCATCGTTTGGACTATGGGTCGTTGATGGGTTTCGTAGAAGGATCCCAGACTTAGTGAAATTTTCAACTTTAACTTGTGTTCAATGGATGGGGTCTACAAACTGTAGGAATTATGACGGACTGTAGTAAGGTCTTGGGAAAGTAAGGTGAATTTGGGTTTCAAAACTTGGTTCAATGATTGACCAGTATGGGCCGTAGAAAGTTCTACGGACCGTAGATCCAAACTGTAGGTCCATCCGGTAGTTATGTTTTAAAGGATACTTGGTTATTTTCATATGCATTTGATCCATATAGTATGTATTTTTTACCCTAATTTTAAGTCTTATAACTACCTTTCAATTTTTAATCAACCCAAACCCTCACATTCACTCAAATTCCGAAAGGTCGTCAAAATTCATCCTCTCCAAATTTTCTCAAGCTTGAAGGGAGAATCTTATGGTTCTAGCTTCAAGTCTCTTTTTCCCTCCATTTCTTTTGGGATTAGATCATCAACGTATGTGGAATTAATCAATGCGTTCCATTATCCCATTAATTCTCAAAAGATCCCAAATCTTCAAAATTGATTAGGCTTTCGTTGAGTTCTACATGAGTCTTAATTGTTATGATTTAATTGTTCGATCTTGATCTTATTATGAATGATTTGATTCAATTACATATTCTCCAATTGATTTATTATGAACTCTTGTATTATCCATGATATTGACTATAAATTTATGAAGATATGAGTTAATGAAGAAATTTATGAATTTCTTAATGATGATTATTCATGAAAGTTAATGCATGATTTATGAAAAGATGTTTTATGATCTAAAGGTTGATTTTAAGATAAGCATCAACAAAATTGTGAAAGGTTTTCTCACATATATGAAATTATGATTGGTGAAAGATTTTTTCACACATGCATGATTAATCATTTAAAGAATACCATAAAAAATACCTCAAAAAAAAATTTCCTAGGTTTCATAAGGCGAAAAAATCTCTTTTCCGAGCTTAGCATCAACCCTAACCAATTGTTCTGGTGGATGGACAATATGACCGCCGTCCAGTCGTCCGGTGCTAGTCTGAAAACACCACTCAATTCAGATATCTTATTCCCCATTATTCAACACCCTGCCTTCCCAAACCTAACGAATTTTCCTGCTACAATCCTGCAGGATAACATGCCTATAAGTTTGCCTATTATGAGAAAGGCGACTAATTCTGGAGGAGAACAACACACTGATCTACTAAAAGTAATTCGATATTGTGATACAAGACCATCCAATAACAATGTTGAACCAATTCCAATATAGAAAGTATGGTTTAATAATTGTGTCCCAAGAGTAATGTGGACAGAAGAGGAAGTTGACAGAATGAATACAATAGAGAATCTTCAATATACAGATGTGGGAAAATTTTCTTACGGATGGCCAGAAATTGAGGAGTTTAGAATTCAAATCCAAAAACAGTGTAATATCAAAGGAGAGTGCAAATCGTTTTGCTAAGAAGTAGACATATATTAATGAGCTTTAGTTGACATGAGGACTTCATTATCATTATTGCTAAACCACGTTACTACATATTATCAAAAGATGGGTATTCCTATATGATGCAACATCTAATATATGATGCCAAATTCAATGTAGAAGAGGAAACCACTCAGGCGATTGCATGGATATCCTTTACGGATTTAAAACCAACATATTTTGTAAAGGAATCCTTATTCTCTCTAGCATCAGCCATCAGGAACCCTATACATCCAGACATGGCCACTATAAACAAGACTAGAGTTAGTTCTTCTAGGGTCAAGTTTCAAGTCGACATGCTGCTGAATTCCCTAAAGTCATAGAATTAGAAGTGATTAATGAAGAAACGAAGATATCCAGGGTGCAAAGAATTAAAATTCAAGAAGATATGATCCCAAAGTATTGCAAGCAATGTAAATTACATGGACATGGAAAATCTTATTGTAGGTTCTACATCCTAAACTTCGTAAACCTAAAACAACAAAGGAAGAGGAAGAAGTCTCAAAGGTGATTGCTTATTAGAATGAGGAAACTTTGGTAAGAGTGGGGAGAAAGCTTCAAAAATGGCACCCGACTACTCAAACTCTAATCGTAGAAAATTAGGGGGTGATCAAGGATGAGATGACAGAGTTAAGTACAGACAACTCTTTTGCTGCCCTTATGGAAGAGGATACAAAATAGGAATCCAGATACACCAGGAGGAGGGAAATCAATGAAAGAAAGTGTAAAGAACAAAGATAAAGCTACCCAATAATATCTGAACACCAAAGAATGGGTTTCACATGCATTTACAAGGATAAAAAATAACATTAACAACAATGAAGAGTAATCTAATAACATCATCCAGCGAAGTACTCTCACACCGCCAAAGGAGACTGATAGGAAAATAACATTAGAGAAGAGTCCTCCAAGCAATTGTAATGGAAGTTAAGATAAGAAAAAGGTAGGCAGTAGTATAACAGAAGAGCCAAATGACCATTCCTTTGAAGTTTGTAACAAAGATGTTTGAGATGTACCTGAGGAAGTTACCGAAGTGACGGAATCATCAGCTATAGCGAATTACGATGAATATGTAAATAACCAAAATTATTTGCATAAGGAAATAGCAATTATACATAAAGAAGATAATCATCATAACAAGGAAATGACATTAATGACGGAACTCGTTAATGTTATATATCAAGAGCGTCTGCAAATAGTTGATCTATAAGAAGGAAGGCTTCCTCTAATACAAAGTGAGCAACAACAAATAATGGGGGAATGGAGAAGTATGATGATAAAGGATCAATAATACATTCTATGACTATTGTTGGTAGGTATGCCCCTATGGATGCTTTGCATGCACTTGTCTCTCATAAAGTCATTGACAAAATTCTTACAGAGAATTTACTTGAAAACATGTTACAAACAAAGGACATAGAAAGGGAGAATTATAGCAATATGAAAAATGTTTTTAGAGAGGCTGGGAAATGACCTAATGTGGCTCCAAAAATCAAAAAACTCAAAGGGAAAGACAGTAGTTGTTCTATACCAACAAGCGTACAAGTAAAGAGGCTCGTGAAATCTGGTTCCAAATTAGTTTCAAAGCTTTGTTTTGGAACATCAGGTTTGTTGAATCTCAACAGGATTTCCATAGAGTTCAAAAGGTACATAGACACTATAAATATGTACTAATTTCCTTAATGGAACCATTTCAACATGCTAGGAATATTCCAACATATAAAAGGAGGCTAACGATGCAATATGTGAATTACAATGCAAATGGACAAATTTGGGTGTTTGTTAATCATCATAATCATATTGGTGTCATTTCAGATTCTGAGCAACAATTGACACTTTTATTAACCCTAGAAGATGGATCTCAAATGTTCTCTACTATAGTGTATGAAAAATGCACAACTGAGAAAAGTTAACTCTTAGGGGTGATATTCCCTTAGTCTTAATTGTTCATTACCATGGTTTGTTGGGGGGTGATTTCAATGTTATTCTTTAAGAGAAAGAAAAAATTGGAGGGAATCCTGTTTATCCTCAAGAGTATGAGGAGTTTGCAAATTGTATTAGCTCGTGTGATTTATCAGATATTAATTTCTCTGAGAATCCTTTTACATGGTGGAATGGAAGATGGATGACGTGTGTCTTTTGAAGAGATTGGATAGAGTAATTGTTAATCAATTGTTGCAGTACATCTATGGTAATACTGGTTTACAACACTTATCAAGAACAGGTTCTGATCATGCTCCCTTATTATTATCTTGCTGGTTTATTAATTCTCCTATTACTAAGCCTTTCAAATTCTTCAATTTCTGGACTAGGAAAGATGACTTCAAAGAGGTAGTGTTTCAGAACTAGCTTGCTTAAAGTGAGGGTGATATATTTATCCAGTTAAAACACAAACAAAAAAGACAAAAGTGGCATTGTCTAAATGGAGCATAGAGAAGTTTGGAGATTTTTTTAGCAATTGATTATTCGAGAGGAGATAGTAAGGCTTAAAGAAGTTTTGTTCCAGTAAGATCCTACTCCTGACAATAGAGCTATTCTTCAAAAGGATCATGCTGAATTAAAAAAATATATTCATTATGAGAAGGAGTTTTGGAGGCAAAAAGTTATTGCTCAATGGTTTGATGAAGGGGATAGAAACAAAAGATTCTTCCATTCTTTAGTAAAAGGAAGAAGGTTGATGGATCTAGGGAAGAACCAGATAGTGAAATTGGTAATGAAGGGGACTTGTTTTTCAATGATCAATTTATTAAAGGAAATACCTCGGAGGATATATAATTGTTACAACTCATACATCTCATTTTAATTAGGAAGACAATAATTTTCTCATAGCATTACCAAATAAAGATGAGATAAAAAGAATGGTTTTTATCTGAATACCAAAGAATGGGCTCCACATGCATTTACAAGGATCAACAATAACGTTAACACCAATGAAGAGGAATCTAATAACAACATCCAGCGAAGTACTCACACACCGTCAAACCAAAGACTGGTAGGCAGATAACATTAGAGAAGAGTCATGCAAGCAATGGTAATGGAAATCTAGAGAAGAGTCCTACAAGCAATTGTAATGGAAGTTAAGATAAGAAAAAGGTGGGCAGTAGTATAACAGAAGAGCCAAATGACAATTACTTTGAAGCTTGTAACCAAGATGTTTGAGATGTACATGAGTAAGTGACCGAAATGAAGGAATCCAAAGCTATAGTGAATTATGGTGAATATGTAATTAACCAAAATCAAATGCATAAGGAAATAACAATTATACATAAAGAGGATAATCAGCAGAACAATGAGTTGACATTAATGAGTGAACTAGTTAATAATATATATCAAGAGCACCTGCAAATAGTTGTCCATATGAAGGAAGGATTCCTCTAATACAAAGTGAGCAGCAACAAATAATGGGGGAAGCGGAGAAGTATGATGATGAAGGATCAATAATACATTCTATGACTATTGCTGGCACGTCTGCCCCTATGGATGCTATGCATGCACTGGTCTCTCATAAAATCATTGCCTAAATTCTTGTAGAGAATTTACTTGAAAACATGTTACAAACAGAGGACATAGAAGAGGAGAAAGATAGAAATAGAAAAAATGCTTATAGAGAGGCTGGAAAATCACCTATAGTGGCTCCAAAAATCATAAAAGGCAAAGGGAAAGACAGTAGTTGTTCTGTACCTACAAGCGTACTAGAAAAGATGTTGGTAAAATCTGGTTCCAAATGAGTTTCAAAGCTTTGTTTTGGAACATCAGGTCTGTTGAATCTCCACAGGATTTCCATAGAGTTCAAATGCTACATAGACACCATAAATTTGTACTAATTGCGTTAATGGAACCATTTCAATATGCTAGGAATATTCAAAAATATAAAAGGAGGCTAGCGATGCAATATGTGAAATACAATGCAAATGGACAAATTTTGGTGTTTGTTAATCATCATATTCATGTTGGTGTCATTTCAGATTCTGAGCAGTAATTAAAACGTTTGTTAACCCTAGAGGATGGATCTCAAATGTTGTTTCCCTATAGTCTATGAAAAATGCACAACTGATAAAGGTTAAGTCTTTGGGTTGATATTCCCTTAGTCTTAATTGTTCATTACCATGGTTAGTTGGGGGTGATTTCAATGTTATTCTTTGTGAGGAAGAAAAAATTAGAGGGATGCCTGTTTATCCTCAAGAGTATGAGGAGTTTGCAGACTGCATTAACTCCTGTGATTTATGTGATATTAATTTCTCTGGGAATCCTTTTGTAATGCCCCAAAAACTAGTAAGTTGAACTAGAGAGTTCTAGAGCTTTTTGTAAGGGTTTTGGAGTGTGATTTCAGGATGAAGAATCGTAAAAATGATTCCCTTACTTAGAATGATGGTTTTAGGGTTAGGGCGTCAAGGTACGACCCCCCCCCCCAAGGGGTTCTTGAGGAGGACGACAAAACAGTCCCCAAAAGATGTCAATTGGCAGCACCTACGGATCCTATCTACTGGCCATAGATGCACCCACGCCCTATAGGTTAGGGTCGTGGTTCAAGGAATATAGCAATACAATCAAAGAAAAGGTTCTTACTCAGTGCTATAAATGATGAACATCAATAATTATAAGTCTTGAACAGTGATATTAATCCTCATGAATTCAACTTGTTGAGATGAATAACTAGAGGTTGTAAAACAAATATAAACTGAGGTACAATAAGGCATACATAGCTTGAGGATTAAAAAACTCAGCTCACCGATACTACGTCCTGATGCAAATGCAAAAACCAAA
This sequence comes from Solanum tuberosum, assembly GCF_000226075.1. Taxonomy (NCBI): domain Eukaryota; kingdom Viridiplantae; phylum Streptophyta; class Magnoliopsida; order Solanales; family Solanaceae; genus Solanum; species Solanum tuberosum. The sequence continues at coordinate 273,663 of NW_006238932.1, read as the reverse complement.
AATGATAGTACTGAAAAAAATAATGAACATTTTCCACTATTACCTCTAGATCCAGCTAAGTGTGTAGTTTCCACGTTGAAGAAGTATTCACTAGTGTTGAATCATGATGTCTATGAGAGCTTGAGACGTCCAAATGATTGTAACCAACACCAGGTAGCTTTACAAGATTATCTCAATGCAAAAGAGGTTTAGTGTAACACCTTGAAATCTAGTAGTCTAAGCATGGGGTAAAGAGTCAAGTGTTGAGCCAAAGATTTGAGCCTTGAACCATCCACAAAGGTCCATAAGGATCGTGAAGGGCACCACATCTTATGGTGGTGCCCATGGACCTTAACAGTAGCTAGCCAAGGGAGGTTCACCTCCCACGAGCACCATGATGGCTCGTGGTGGTCACCACAGCTCGTTGTGGTGCCTGTGAAGGTGAGGGACTAAGCCTCCAAGACTACCCAAAATGGAGACCCTCCCACGAGCCACTATACGGCTCATGAAGGCCACTACGAGCTGTGGAGAATGTTGTGGTCATGAGTTAGGTTGAGGGGGGTTAAGTGGTGGTTTACCAAGCCACTGGTCTAGGACCTCGACTGGCGCCATGGCTCGTGAGAGCCACCACTACTCGTGGAGCCTCACGTGAAAGTGGTTCAGTCCACTGAAAGTTAGGGTCTTTTTCGGTTTTAATTAAATTAATACTATGTCATTTTACCAAAGCCTAGGACTCCTATATAAGTGATTTTAACCCCAAAACTCAGCCATTCAAGTCATACTCACAAACTCACCAAAAGAATTGGGTTCTTCTCAAGAACATTTCTCTCTCTAAAAACTTGAAGAAGAAGAAGAAGGGTTCAATCTAGGGTTTCAAGGCAAGACTCAATTTTCACCATTGAAGATGAGATTTTGGTTTTGAGGTTTGATAGTTTTCATCCAGGGAATCCTTTTATTCATGGAGTTCCCAAATTCTCCTATTTTCAAAGGTAGAATTCCCCAATTGAGTTAGGGTTTTCTTTAATCTCCATGGGTTCTCTTGATTATTGATTTAAATTATTGAATTATGATCTCTTATGCATGAATTGATGAAATACCATGATTTTATGATTATTCTCCATGAACCCATGTAAATCCCGTATTTTTCAATTATGATGATATGATACGTGGATCTTTGCTTATGAAAGAGAAATTTTATGAACTAAAACATGAAGTTATAGAATCACATGAATTTATGATGAAATTCATGTCTAATCCTTGATTTATAGATCTGGTGATTTAAAGTAGGTTTTGAACCTTGAATGGTGAATTATGAGATTATGCATGTTCTTATGAAATCGATGTAAATGTGTTAAGGATGCTTTGAGAGTAAAGTATCAATGATGATGTTCTTGTTGTATTGTTGAAAGGATATTCTCATTAACACATGCAAACGTGATTGTGAAAGGTGTTCTCACATAATAAGGATTTTACGGTCCAAAGGTCTTCTCACCTAATTGAATCAAAGACAAGAGTTATCCTACTGAAACCTAGCTTGGATTGGATACTTAATGGTATCTTTCCATGGATGTCTTATGACTTAAGTTGGAGTAGCTAGATGATGTGCCCTTCCATGGATAATGAGAACAAGTAAGAAATGACTATTCCGTGGAATTTATGCTTAACACCGATATAGTATTGAGATAGAAGCTCTCTCGTTAGAAGAGGTTGGGATTCTAGACGCAATCTCCATATCCCTTACGTATGTGCCTCCATAGGATGATTGACTAGTTAGATATTAGCTAGTGGATCCACTTAACCTAGAAATTAATGGTCCTTACCTGGGCAAGTAGGACAACCTTTTCCGGTGTGGGAGAAACCGGGGGATCATGTTACAGCTCACATAGTCTCTATGTTGGTTAACGCTACTTCCCATATTAAGAATGAACTAAGGCTACTTCAAGCATTATCTCATATATCACGACACAAGGGTACCCCTAGACGTAACAAGGTATTTAGAACCCTGAAAGGCACCATGTAAGCCACGTAGCATAGCATAACATAAAGCATTAGAACAATAAGAGTAAAAACGCATTTCAAGTCCAAAAATTTCATAAAGGAAAGCAGAAGTCTAGACTTGGTTCAATTAGCCATCTATTACAATACTTGAGTCAAAATAGGGTCACAGCCCATCTAACAAAATCCGAAAATGAAAATACAAGAATGAAACTACAATGATAATATCCGTCCTCTCATCATGAGGACTCACCACAAGCAAGAAGAAATGAAAAAATCCAAGCTCTAGCCACAATGAGGACCACCTTGAGAACCAGACCCTACACTTGGGGAAAATGTAGGAAAATATGGATTTGTACAAAAATTTACTAAGTATGATAGTCATGCACAAAATCATGAAAACATCCTAAAAGGGACATTTTAGTTGGATGCATGCCATTTACTAGTTTAAAGCATCATTTTGAAAATAATACAAAATCATAAGTCATAATCATAATCAACTCATAGATCATCTTATCATAATAGAAACATACCATAAATACCCTCAAAGCATACGTGTGCAATGTATGAATAAGATCCCATAATCCCACCCATACTAAGTAAATCTTCCTCACTAACTATAGTTCATAATTCATCTTCTTGTTCATACTATCATAAAGGTGAATAAGCCTTAACAGACATAGACCATGTGAGATTAACATGGATTTCGGTGTCTACCCCACACCGAAAAAGGGTTTTCATACTTGCCTAAGGTACAACCATACTCTTAGCTTAGGTTGAACCACTAGCTAAAGACATTTGTGGGTACATAGTTATGGGATAAGAAATTGCTACGAGAAACCCGGACTCAACAAAGGTATAAGGTTTCCATGCCCACTTTTGGGAACCCGGACTCAACTAAGGTAGAAGGAACCCATCTCATGAGATACCTACTTTTGGGAACCCGAACACAACTGAGGTAGAAGGAACCCATTTGGAAAGAGGGACAACTCAACTAAGGTAGAAGGAACCCATTTGGGAAGCTGGACTCAACTATCGTATAAGTTTCCATCTCATATTCATATCCACTTGGGGCTAAGCATTAATTCCCATAGATTACGTACTAAGCAAAGTTGGAATGAAGCAGGATTAACAGATACCTTAGGAGCTACAATGAAATTCTTACAATGACGGTTTATAGAACTGTGTGAAAAACACATAATTTATACTATAGCTCATAGATTCAATAGGTGAAAATATTTATAGAACTGTGTGAAAAACATAAAGAAGAAATAAAAATGGAAAAAATATTAGTAGCATTTTTCGGGACATGAGGATAATCATCCAACAACACAACAACTAGAGCATAATCATATTCACTTTACTCTCAAAGTGTTCTAAAAGCATATACGTAGTATGACGTAGATATAACATATCTTGGGTTCTTAGGTACATATGTAAATTATTTTTCATTAATTGTATTAATAGTTTTATATCTTTCATAGCTTCTGTCCAATATTGTAAATATTCGTAGTTCATTTCAATCTGAATCTATTTCTACGATTTTTTGGGGGTGCGGAATTCATGGTAAAATGTAATAATACTTATTGTAGTATTCTTCTGATAGTTGTTTTAATCTTAATATTTCTTTAATATTAGTTGAGATGTATTCTAGATATAACATATCTTGGGTTCTTAGGTACATATGTAAATTATTTTCCATAATTGTTCTAATAGTCTTATATCTTTCATAGCTTCTGTCCAATATTGTAAATATTTGTAGTTCATTTCAATCTGAATCTATTTCTACGATTTTTTGGGGGTGCGGAATTCATGGTAAAATGTAATAATACTTATTGTAGTATTCTTCTGATAGTTGTTTTAATCTTAATATTTCTTTTAATATTAGTTGAGATGTATTCTAGATATAACATATCTTGGGTTCTTAGGTACATATGTAAATTATTTTCCATAATTGTTCTAATAGTCTTATATCTTTCATAGCTTCTGTCCAATATTGTAAATATTTGTAGTTCATTTCAATCTGAATCTATTTCTAAATCATATAAAAACCTCATAATCATGCATAATTCTCATACTTTTCCATTCAAGGACAATAAATCACATTCAATCAACACATATAGAATTACAATATTAGACATGAATAATAACATGATTCAATTATGAAAATTACTATAAGCATAATCTCATAATACTCTTCTTTCTACAATTCACCCACTTCACAAGGTCATAAATTGGGAATATGGGGATTTCATGGATTCTTGGGTGATTTCATCATAAAACTCTAATAAATTATCAATTCAATCATAATATTAAGTAATTAAATCAATAGAATCATTTTTGAAAGGAATCCATGAGTTGGAGACAAACCCTAGCTTTTGGGGAATTTCTCTCTTTGAAATTGGGGTTTTGAAGACACTCCATGGATGATAGCTATCCATGGATGAAGGACTATCATACTTTAGCTTTGAATTCCAATTAAATTGAGTAGAAAATCTTTTTCCTTCAACCCTAGCTTAACCTTCCTTCTTCCTCTTCCTTGAAGTTCTATAGCGAGAGTTTTGGGGGGAAAGTTGGTTTTGACTTGGGATTTTTGAATTATGAGGAAAATGACTTAATTTGGGGTTCTTAAAACTATATATAGTTAGTCTAAATTAATACAAAATTATGTCACTTAATATTAATGAAAATAGGAAAACCCCATAGTGCCCCTAAGTGAAACTGCTAAATGGCAGTTTAGGCCTCACACACGACCCATCACAGACAGACTGTGGTTGGACCCACGACATGTGCTTGAGAACCGTGGTTTGAGGTTCAGAGGCTTGTTTTGCAGGCCATGACCCACGACCCCTCACCCACAGGGGGTGGGCTGACCCACGGGGCGTGACTCCCCTTTTATGGGTCAGTGCCAAGCAACTTTTAAGGGTCCTCCTCAAGTACCCATGGATGGTCGTTGGGGGTTGTACCTTTACGTTTAACACGGAACCCTATATGTTTAGGTATGGGGAGTACATTTACAACTCAAACCCTCGTGTTAAGCTCTAGTTTAGCCTACTAGTTTCCGGAGTGTTACATTATCTCCCCCTTGGGAACATTCATCCTCAAATGATGATCTAGACACTTTACGTAATTAAAGTCTCAAAACTAGCATCCCAACATTCATGAAACATCAAAATAATGCACAATTAAAAGGAGGAAACTTATACTCCATCTAAAACATAATCAATGCAACACAAGGAAGTAGGAACTACATCTAAAAACCCATTATGCATGAAACTCATTCTTTCTCATATTCATATTCATAGGAGGAACTACCTTCTCAAACTAAAAGCATGCTCAACACAATATCATGGAGCCAATATACAATTACTCTCAAAAGCATACTAAAGCATGTTCATCAACTCATCTCATGAAGTCAAATAGGCAACTCATACTAAATACACAATAACATGAGGAACATATATCATGAAAACTTTTTTTCTAACTAAACATGAATTTCTCAAGAACATGCATAAAATAAGAAAATCATGGAAACGCACATATAACACATATTCCAAAACACTAAAACTCAAGAGGAACTACTTACCTCAAGCTTGAATAGGAGTAGAAGGAAAGAGAGGAGATTATTCTTACTTCATATTGGCCTCGGCCTCCCAAGTAGCACCCTCCACTAAATGATTTCTCCATAAAACCTTCATGGAGGCAACTTCCTTGTTTCTCAGCCTCTTTACTTGCTGGTGTAGAATCTCAACCGGTACCTCTTCATAAGCAAGATTCTTTTTAATCTCTAAACCCCCTAAGGGGACTATGGTTGATGGATCCCTAATTCATTTCTTCAACATTGAGACATGGAACACCGGGTGTATCAATACCAACTCATTTGGCAAGTCTAACTCATATGGAACTTTGCCCACACGCCTCAAGATCTCATAATGACCCACAAACTAAGGACTAAGTTTCCCCTTCTTTCCAAACCTCATAACACCCTTCATGGGTGAGATTTTAAAATAAACCCAATCATGGACATAAAATTCTAAATCTCTTCTTCTAACATCGGCATAGGAATTTTGCCGACTTTTGGCCATTCTCAACTTCTGTCTAATCACCTGAATCTTCTCAATGGATTCATACACCATTTCTGGGCCTAGGAGAGGAACTTCCCCTACTTCAAACCATCCTATAGGAGACCTCTATCTTCTACCATACAGAGACTCAAAGGGGGCCATCCCAATACCCAAATGGTAACTCTTATTATAGGCAAACTCAACTAACGGCATATGGTCATCCCAATTGTCTTTAAAATCTATCACGCATGCCCTCAACATGTCCTCTGAACTCTACATGGTGTGTTCCGCTTGACCATCCGCTTGAGTGTGAAAAGTTGTGCTAAGCTTCACCTTAGTACCTAGCCCATTTTGGAAGGACTTCCAAAACTATGAAGTAAATTGGGGCCCTCGATCCGAAATGACAGAGAAGGGAACTCCATGTAACCTTACTATCTCCTTCAAATACAATGTAGCATATTCTTTCGCCGAGTAGGACACCTTTATGGGAATTAAATGAATGAACTTAGTCATTTGGTCCACTATTACCCTTATCGAGTCATGTTGCCACCTAGTACGTGGCAAGCCTACAATAAAATCCATGTTCATATCTTCCCACTTCCAAGTAGGAATAGGGATATCTTGTGACAAGCCTCCCGGCCTTTGGTACTCAACCTTAACTTGTTGACAATTAGGACATTTGGCCACAAATTCCGCAATGTTCTTTTTCGTCGCATTCCACCAATAAACTTCATGTAGGTAACGGTACAGTTTGGTGGCTCCCGAATGAATAGAATATCGAGAACTATGAGCTTCCTCTAGATTTTGCTCCCTCAAACCATCAACATCCAGAACACATAACCGACCTTGGTACCTAAGTACCCCATCTCCCCCTTAGGAGAAAGCCTCAATGGACATCTTGAGTACCGACTCTTTCAACTCAACTAATATAGGACGAAGGCTTTGCTTAGCCCTCACATCCATCAGAAAAGACGATTTGGACCCCTTATGAACCATGACACCACCCTTGGCAGAATCCACTACTTGAATACCTAACAGAACAAACCTATGCACATCACAAAGCAACTCTTTCTTTTCATCCTCTACATGAGCCACACTACCCATGGACAATCTACTAAGTGCATCCGCTACCACATTAGCTTTTCTGGGGTGATAAAGGACACTCATGTCATAATCCTTCAAGAGTTCTAACCACCTTCGTTGATGAAGATTCAAGTCGTTTTGACTAAACACATATTGAAGACTTTTGTGATCGGTGAAAACATTCACATGGACCCCATACAAGAAATGTCTCCATATTTTTAAGGCAAATACAACCGCCGCTAATTCGAGATCATGGGTAGGATAATTCTTCTCATGGACTTTAAGTTGCCTTGAATCATAGGCAATAAACTTACCACTTTGCATAAGCACACATCTCAACCCCACTCAAGAGGCATCACAATACACCACAAAGCCATTTGTACCCTCTGGGAAGGTCAACACTGGAGCGAAAGTAAGTCTATCTTTCAATTCTTGGAAACTTTTCTCAAAAGCTTCAGACCACTCAACCTTAGCCTTTTTTTGAGTCAAATCCATCAATGGAGAAGCAATGGAGGAAAACCCCTCAACAAACCTCCTATAGTAACAGGCCAAACTTAGAAATCTTCTAATATCGGAAGAAGTTAGAGGTCTAGGCCAACATTTGACCGTATTTGTCTTCTTAGGATCTACCTCAATACCCTTGCTTGAAAGAATATGACAAAGGAAAGCTACGGAACTTAACAAAAATTCACACTTGCTAAACTTTGCAAAAGTTGTTGGTCCTTAAGAACTTTCAGCACAACTCTCAAAATGGTCCATATGTTCACTCTCACTCCTTAAATATATCAAGATATAATCGATAAACTCCATCACAAATATGTCTAGGTATTTCCTAAACATTCTATTTATCAAATCCATAAATGTCGTCGGGGAATTTGTCAACACAAACGACATAACCACAAATTCATAATGACCTTACCGGGTCCTATAGGCCGTCTTGGGAATATCAACCCCTCTCACCCTCAATTTGTGATAGCCCGAAAGAAGGTCAATTTTGGAGAAATAACTAACCCTTTGAAGTTGATCAAACAAGTCATCGATTCTCGGAAGGGGATATTTATTCTTAATGGTCACTTTGTTAAATTGACGATAATCAATGCACATTCTAAGAGATGCATCCTTCTTTAGAACAAATAATACCGGAGCACCCCATGGAGAGATACTCGGTCAGATAAAACCCTCATCTAGCAACTTCTTTAGTTGCTCTTTCAACTCGGCTGCAACCATTCTTTAAGGAGGAATGGAGATAGGATGTGTATCCGGTAAAAGGTCAATGCCAAAATCTATTTCCCGCTTGGGAGGAATGTCAGGAAAACCATCGAGAAAAACTTCTGGAAACTCATTCACTACATGAACCAACTCTATAGAAAGGGTTTCGAACTCAACATCCATCACCATAACAAGATTATAAATACATCCTTTGGAGATAATTTTCCTAGCTTTAAGTCAAGAGACAAATTGACCTCTAGGTATAGAATTTCCCCCATTCCACTCTAAGATGGGCTCATTTTGAAATTGGAACCTAACCACCTGAGTCCTACAATCGATAGAGGACTAAATCCATACCAAAAATTACATTAAAGTCTAACATTTCTAACTCCACTAAATCCACCAAAGTAAATTTTTGGGACAAGGAAATGGGACAACTACTATGAACTCTTTTAGCCACCACCGAGTCACCAACTGGGTAGAGACCAAAAATGGTTCTACTAACACTTCGGGGAGTATTTCAAACTTCATGACCACAAAAGGTGTCACAAAAGATAAAGTAGCACCGAGATCTAACAAGGCATATACATCAATATAAAATACTTTTAACATACCGGTCACCACATCCGGGAGCTCTCTTGGTCACCTCGGCATTGAAGAGAGTAAAAGTGGTTTTGCTTTTGAGCATTGGAGTATGAACAACTTGGAGGAACTTATTTATCTTCCCTTTCCCTTAACCTTGAGAATTAGACAATCGCTTATCTTGTGGCCAACCTTCCCACACTAAAACACCCATCGGTGCCAACAAGACACTTGCCCTCATGTTTTCTACCACATTTTGCACAATTAGGCCTAGAAACATAAGAACCACCACTATTACCTCCTTGAGGTTTAAAGTTGGAAACCCTATCTTTGTTGACCCTTGGAGCACTAGAGGAGCCTTGGTTGGAGAACCTTTGTCTAAACCTTGGTCGTCCTTGTCCATCGGACCTAGCATTGGAGAAGTTCCCATCGCCGGTTCTAGCTTTTTTCACCTGTTTATTTCTTTTCTTGAGTTTTGACTCCTCAATTTGTTGAGCATACACCATAAGCCTTGAGATATCCATGTCATGAAGGAGCATTGTCGTACAAAATTCTTATTGAACCAACTCAGACATACCCATCAAAAACCTACTGTCACGACCCAAGGGTACCCCCTAGATGTAACATGGCGTACTTGACCCCAAAGGGGTCGAATACAAGACCTTAGCATCATCAGAACATAAGATCATAGAAAAGTAGGGAAATTTAAAACTTTCTTGAAACATACAATTGAAAAGCATTTTATAAAAGCAGAAGTTTTTCTAACATCTTTGTCTCGAACAATATATGAATAACATGAATAAAAGTCTTGGGACACAGCCCATAAAAAGTCTGAAAGATAAGGAAAGACATAAAAGGAACATAAAGGGGGATAGTCCTCGAAGCTATGAGGAATCACCAAATCTTCAAGTCTTCTTGCACTAAGGAACCTAGCTTCCAAGCAACTCAATCTCCAAGACCCTGCATTTGATTAGAATGTAAGCAATATGCGTTAGTACAAAATGTAACAAGTATGAAAGCGAACATACACATCATAAAGCATCTCAAATGGTTAGTCAACATAAGACATTAGTATAAGAGACAATAACATAATCATAACATTAACTCCAACATAAGTATCATATCACTAAAAGTCAACATAAGACATACATAACTTCATACTTCAACCATTAGTCTTTCACATTCAAGTGAACTACTTCACAAGCTACCTCCAAGCATACTTGTGCAAGGCAAAGATAACATCCCACAATACTATCTAAAGCTAAGTACCTCTCTTTGGTCATTCTTGGTCATAGCCCACCTTCATAGTCAAGACCTAGGTTTTCAAGTCATAAATCACTATACCCCTAAGTAACCTCAAGGCACACTTGTGCAATGCATGTGGGGAATCCCATAATATCACACACACTAAGCATAGCCTTAAAGTCTCCATATTCATATAATCATTTTTAGATGTCACTATTGACCTACTTTCATATTGACAAGGAACTATCATCTTAAGTCAATCATATCATGGAAGGCAACTAAAGCGACAATCCAAACTAGGCATACATCACATAAGAGGACACTTCAAAAGTAGCTTCAAGTCATATTTGTGCCAGGTATGAATGGCATCCCATACTACCACTAACAGTAAGTACTCATTTACACTATCTTACTCAATGCTAACTATCTTTCATTCTAGTCTATCAAAGAATAGCATACTACCATGCTAGACCTAACTACCATGGAAAACATCCTATCATACAATTCAAGCTATCAAAGGAAGGATACAAATATACCAACCTAGCCACCATGCAACCATTCAATAACATGCAAGCTATCCTTAGGGGAGTATGAATTCTCAACCCTATGCTATCCTTAGGAGAGTATGGTGTCTCAATCCTAAGCAACCATGAAATGATCTTGGCCTAACCAAGTTAAGCTACCATGAATGTATTCTAACCATGCTAATTCAAGCTACCCATAGGAGAGTATAGATCTTCAATCCTAGGCTACCATGCCTATACTAATGCAAGCTACTATGAAAAGAATTCTACCAATGCTAGTTCAAGCTAACCTTAGAAGAGTTTAATTCCTCGATCCCAAGATACCATGAGATCTACCTTCCCAAGCTACATAATTCAACTATCCACGAAGGAATCATAATACTCAACCTCAAGCTATTCTATTCTAACAAGCATGATTCATTTTAGGTCATTAACCTTTCACATTCTACATATATGCAAGATATCTCATCATCTTAGACTTACTCTTTAAGCGCTAATGATCAACATTATGGCTTCAAGCCCTAAATTCATGCTTTACTCCACAATCACCATACTAGTCTAGATCACAAGACACATTAGCCCTAAGCCTTAGTGATAAGAAATTCTAAGCATAATTCATCAAAAGCCCCAATTCTTAATCATTTCAATTCATATTCTATCATACATGCATAAGTCTAGTTCTATTCATAATTTCATATTTCTATTCTTTAATAAATCCCATTCATGATAACAATCCAAGAGAATCTAGCAAGAATCATCAATCCCTCTTTAAAAGATACAAACCCACATACTTTGGAAATTAGGGTTAATCAAGGAATTCACATAAATTATTCATAATATCATGAATCAACACTAAAATAATCATATATGAGTAGTATCCAACCATTTGGAATCATACCCACATAAAACCCATACATTGGTAGTAACCCTAGCTTGATTGGGGTTCTTCTTACCAAATTACGGGAAATTCTAGGGGAATCTATGGGTGGAAGAACCCATAGATGAAGATTTAAACATACCTTACTTAAAGCCCTAGAACAAGCATTTATCAAGGGATCCTTTGATCTTGACCTTAGATTCAACCCTAGCTTCCTTCTTCAATGGAGGTTCTTCTTAGAGAGAGAGTTTTGAGAGAGGAGTGATTTGGGTTTTTGATTTTAGTCTAATGTAAAGTGACTTAAAGTTGGGGGCTAAGGACTTAAAATAGTCTAACTGGGTGAATAAAATACATACAAAATGACTCCCACTTAAACCTAGTCGATTCGGAATTTACCCAAATGTCCCTCAACTTGGCAGCCACATCTAGGCACCACTGCCAATTGGACAGTCCGTCTAGGGTACCACGGCCCATAGTGGTACCCGTTGTCCCTTGACCAGTGGCTCCCCCAACTTGCCAAGACCCTAAAACACCCTAAAATACTAAGACACCTTCACGAGAACTTTGACGGGCCGTGGTCAAGCCAACGGCTTGTGAACTTGGGGCAGTTTCTTGGCCTCATGGCCTTGCCTCCCACCATCCGAAGTCATCTTCACGGACCACTTCAAAGTCCGTGGTCAAGACCACTGGCCATGAAATTGGTCGTGGACCTTAGGCTGTACCTTGCGAAGGTTGGGCAGCCTTTGCCCTTTGGCTTAGGCTTGCCCTTTTGCCTTGGTACATGCCCTTCCCATGCTCAACCAAACTCTCAAAGGTCATCTAGGATACTAGGTCTAATACATACCTTGACCCTCAACCACTAAACTCCTCATTCTAAGCACGTAAATTCTCATCTACGACTCTATTTCTCATACATCAAACCTTAGAACCCTAGCTTATGGCTCTAGTTCAGTCTACTAGTTTTCGGGGTGTTACACCTACTCATCTCATCTCTCGAATCTGCCACCATAGATGGAGCATACTTGGATTATTGGGTAAATTTCAAGGCATACTCCTTTACACTCATGCTACCTTGTCTAAGGTTAATGAATTCCTCCACCTTAGCTTCCCTCAACTCTCAGAGAAAGAATCTATCAAGAAATGCCAATTTGAATGTTTCCCATTCAACCGGCCCCGATCCTATAGGTCTTCCCATCTTCCAAATATCATACCATACTTGAGAAACATCATTTAGTTGGTAGGCTGTTAACTTCACCTTCTCTTCCAAAGCGACCCCCATAATAGCTAGAATTTTATAAACCTCATCGATAAACCTTTGGGGATCCTCTTCCACTTAAGAGCCATGAATTTCGGGAGGGTTCATTCTAGCCAAATCCTTTACCCTTGAAGTGGAAGAATTCACATTAGGATTGACCAGAGCTACAACTTCTCTATTGGCTTGAACCGTCACGACTTGAGCCAATATTTGGAAAGTAGACCTAAACTCCGCGTGGATCACATTCTCAACCACGGGATCAACTTGAGCTTGGTTAGCTTGAGGAGTTTGATTAGTTTGAAGAGCTTCCTCTTTCACATTGCCACCCTCCATTCTTCTAGCGTTAGATCTTCGTGTGTTCATATCCTAAAGACACAAGAGAAGGATTAGAAGAGGAACTTTATAGAGTTAAACTCTAAGGAACGACTTAAGAATAATGAAAGAAGTGAGATTTCCTAAACATCTTATAGCCTCTCATTCATAAGTGTGGCGAGCTTCACACTCATGAATAAGACTCTACTAGACATGGCTTATGAGACATCATACTAGAATCATTCTAAACCTTTTGCTCTGATTACCAAGTTTGTCACGACGTAAGGGTACCCCCAGACGTAACAAGGCACATAGAACCCTGAAAGGCTCCATTGAAGCCACGTAGCATAGCATAACATAAAGCATTAGTACAATAAGAGTAAACACGCATTTTCATAAAGGAAAGAAGAAGTCTAGACTTGGCTCAATTAGCCATCTATTACAATACTTGAGTCAAAATTGGGTCACAGTCCATCCAAAAAAATCCAAAAATGAAAATACAAGAATGAAACTACAATGATAATATCCGTCCTCTTATCATGAGGACTCACCACAAGCAAGAGAAATGAACAAATCCAAGCTCTAGCCACAATGGGGACCACCTTGAGAACCGAACCCTACACTGGGGGAAAATGTAGGAAAATATGGGTTTGTACAAAAAATTCACAAATTATGATAGTCATGCACAAAATCATGAAAACATGCTAAAAGGGACATTTTAGTTGAATGCATGACATTTACTAGTTTAAAGCATCATTTTGAAGATAATGCAAAATCACAAGTCATAATCATAATCAACTCATAGATCATCAAATCATAATAGGAACATACCATAAATACCCTCCAAGCATACTTGTGCAATGTATGAATACGATCTCATAATCCCACCCATACTAAGTAAAGCTTCATGAGTAACTATAGTTCATAATTCTTCTTCTTGTTCATACAATCATAAAGGTGAATAAGTCTTAACCGACATAGACCATATGAGCTTAACATGGAATCCATTGTCTACCCCACACCGAAAAGGGGTTGTCCTACTTGCCTAAGGTGGAACCATACTCTTAGCTTAGGTGGATCTACTAGCTAAAGACCTATGTGGGAATATAATAACTCTGGGATAAGGAGATTGCTACTAGAAACCCGGACTAAACTAAGGTATAAGGTTTCCATCTCATGAGATAGCTTCTTTTGGGAACTCGGACTCAACTAAGGTAAAAGGAACCCATTTGGAATGACAGACTCAACTAGTGTAAATGCTTTCATTAGGAAGCCGGACTCAACTATCGTATAAGATTCCATCTCATATTCATATACACTCGGTGCTAAGCTTTAATTCCCATAGATTCCATTTTAAGCCTTGACTTAAGTTCATATTCATGGAAAAATGTCAGTACACTCAATCCAACATAATTTATACTATAGCTCATAGATTCAATAGGTGAGAATAGCCTTTAAACCTTAGAATCATCATATTGTGAGAAAACATTTTACATCAAATCATATTCATACAAAAGTGTGTACATGAGGATAATCATCCAATAACACAACAACTAGATCATAATCATATTCACTTTACTCTCAAAGTGTTCTAAAAGCATATACATAAACCTCATAATCATGCATAATTCTCATACTTTTCCATTCAAGGTCCATAGATCACATTCAATCAACACATCTACAATTAATACATTAGACATGGATAATAACATTATTCAATTACTACAATTACTATAAGCATAATCTCATTATACTCTTCTTACTACAATTCACCCACATCACAAGGTCATAAATTGGGAATATGGGGATTTCATGAATTCTTGGAAGATTTCATCATGAAACTGCAATAAATCATCAATTAAATCATAATATAAAGCAATTAAATCAATAGAATCATTTTTGAAAGGAATCCATGACTTGGAGACAAACCCTAGCTTTTGGGGAATTTATATCTTTGAAATTGGGGTTCATGAGGGACTCCATGGATGATAGATTTCCATGGATGAAGGAATGCCATACCTTAGCTTTGAATTCCAATTAAATTGAGTAGAAAATTTTGATCCTTCAACCCTAGCTTCAGCTCCCTTCTTCTTCTTCCTTGGAGTTCTAGAGAAAATTTTGGGGGAAAATTGATTTTGAATTTGGGATTTTGGAATTATGAGAAAGATCACTTATTTTGGGGGTCTTAAAACAATCTATAGTTAGTCTAAATTAATACAAAATGGCATCACTTAATATTAATGAAAACTGGAAAACCCCATAATGCCCCAAGTGAAACTGCCAAATGGCAGTTCAGGCCTCACCCACGACTCATCACAAATGGACCGTGGTTGGACCCACGTCCCGTGATGGTGAACTGTGGTCCGAGGTTCAAAGGCGTATTTTGCAGGCTATGACCCACGACCCCTCACCCACAGGGAGTGGGCTAACCACGAGGCATTGATTAAAATAATGTTATCAAAGAAACTTCATCCAATTCTAAGTGTCAACTATCGTAAATCAGTATATAATCCAACTAAATAAGTTGGGGTCGAATCCCACACGTAGCGGTACGTGTTTGAGATTCAATTGGGAAGTATGAACATGTTTAAATCAATCATAGGAATAAAGTTATAGAATAATGACATCATTCAAATTAAGGGGTAACACAAATGTCAAATGGGGATTTTGGTTTTGATTAACAACTACAGACAGTCACGAACAATAAGAATTAACAATAATGAGACAGGTTCTTGGGATGTGATGGATTATACGCAATCATAGACATATGGGTAATTGCAACTATTAGTAATTAGCTAGATACTACTGAGTAGGCTAGGCTATAGTGGTGGTAAACTTTATCTCAAACAATTTACCCCGAATCAAGTGATTTCTGTCGAACATCAACAAACATGCAGAATAAGAGCAACCCACACCTTAATCCATTCACTCTCTCGAGCTAAATGTATTGGATTGGGTTCAGGATTCACTCTCTCGAGCTGAACCCAGGTCAACCCAATACCCACAAACCATCAATCAATAATTTTAGTTCTAAAACCTCTCTCTCGAGCAAGCCAAGAAAACAAACATATAACTGCATTTGTAACTACAATTCTTAAATTAAACCACAATTGATGATTACACTTCTAAATAGCATTCAAACTAACAATTAGCAATAGCCATAAACTAAATCAGCTTATAATCACATGATCACATCCCAAGAATTGTGAAAAAGTAAAAACAGTTACCAAATTGATTATTCATCAACTGGGTAAGAGTAGATCCCCCCTTACAATGCTCCAATTTGAAGAATCTCAAAGACCCACTTCCAAATTCTCAAAAGTAAATTTCTTCAATCCCTTAAACCTAAGGAAAAACTAGAGAAAAATGTCTCCAGATGATCCAAACTTGAAAATAGAATGTTCTAAAAGTAAAAATGATACAAAACTAAATGTTCAAAAACGTATTTATTGTCGCCAAATTTTTTTTGCGAAGAGTCACTTGGCGAAGTAAGTCGGACTCGCCGAACAACTCGGTGAGCCTCTTTTTTTGTATTTTCCATCGCCCTTTCGCCTTGGTACTCAGCATCCTCAAGGTCTGTAAATTTGGACGGTTTGTCTTGTCTTCGCGGAATCACTCGGCGATCCGTCGACTTCTCCTTTCCATTGCCAACTTGGTTCTTTTCTTCAAGGTTTGGCACACTGGAACTTTAGGTGGTCTGATGAACCACTCGGCGACACGCCGAGTGATCTTGGCGATCCTCAGGCTCACCCTTCTTCATTCCTTCAGCTTGTTTTGTTCCTTTTTGCCTATTAGTGTCCTTGCTTTGTTCCTCAATCCATATACCTGAAAATCAAGGATTTAATATTAGTTATTGGCACAAATTAATCATTTGAGGACACTAAATCTATGTAAACAAAGCCCCATATGAGTCCAAATCTTGGACTCATCAACACCCCAACTTACACTTTTTCTTGTCCTTAAGTAAAACTCAAGTTCATCAGTTCAAAAATGATGTCTCAAACAGTGCTACATAAGACTCAAACATAAATACACACAACAAGACTCAACTTACTTATGCAAGGACCAATTGTGGACTCAAAGATTCAAATTGTGACTCACCATTATCAAAGATACTTAAGTTCACAATACTTGCATCAAAGGCAAGTTCAAGCTCAACAAAGGTACTCAAATTCCCTCACAACAAAGATGATTCCCTATTCACACACTATTTTTCAACAATTTATAGTTTCGGAATCACACATGACTCTCACAGTCACAAAGATGAACACATGCATGACTCCACCCATAGGTTTGCCATTATTTCCAATCAACATTTATTTCAGCTCACTCAAGATCAAAAAGGTCTTTTAAAAGCTCATGAAATGTGGTCTGAACTTCACTTTTCTTTCTTTTCTTCAGCATTTTTACTCATGCTCAAAATTCCCCCCATTATTCAACTTCATATGAGTTTCAGGACACCCCATATCTTTTGCAACTTTCAAAACTTTATTTCACAACTTTTTCATTCTTTTTCTTTTTCTTTCTCTTTTTTTTTTACATACGGAGGGATTCCATCTTTTTCAAGACCATTGCTCAAAGGGGAATTTTTCACACTTATTGATTTACCGTATCTTTTCAGCACACCCCCAACTTAGGCTTTTGGCCTAAGTTGGCTATTGAAACAAACCACCCTTCATGAGAGTTATGGGTGAGTGGATACAAAAGGGGTCACATTTTTTCAAGTTTCTTCCAAGAAAAGGATAAGGCTCAAAGGGTTTCAAGCAAAGTTCACACATCTGACAAGGTTGGCCACAAGAGAGGTATATTGTCAAATTGTTTCACTTCTCAAAAATTTTGCCTAAGATCATTTCAAATGATTGCGTAACTTAGTCAACTGGACTAATGTGGAAAATTCTTGGTGTCATCCCACAAGGTTCAAAGTAAGCTCGACACACAAGGCATTGGCACAATTATCAAACGAGACTCCACACTTTTGCTAGTGTGCAATGTTCATCACAAGAGACTCATTCGACAATCGGCTAGTCACAATGAGATGCAAAAAGTTCACACGTTGTATATGCAACTTAATTTGGCCTCATCGTAGCCGCACATTCATTTTTGTTTGATTAAGAGCAATATTCAAGTCATCGGTATTGATCATGACTGATACTCAAATTTGTACAAGAACATCCATAATCACACACAAGAGGTGGCAAAAAATTTCAAAATTTGTCAAAAACCATTTTTATTCAAAACAAGGAGCCACAACCTCAAACATCCACAAGATAGAATCCAACAACACAATTTAAAGCACAAAAACCAAATATATACAAAATACAGTCACAAGAGGTAGGTATGGAAATACCTCACCCCACCACAAATAAAAAAGGCAGTTGTCCTCAAATGCAATAAACATAATCAAAAAGGTCAATAAAAAAGACAAAGAGGGAGGTAAAGAAAGGTCATGTATACACAGTCGCTCCATATGTTGGGGCACAAATGCTCGGGGTCACACTCTGATCTTGGGCATCAGTGCTCGATGTAACATCAGCAATACTGGCTCCACTAGGGCCTGCCATGGACGTCTCTGTTAGCAATGTATGAATAACTGACAGTATAATTGTCTTCTCTAAATCTAGCAGGTCTCCATATATGGTTGTCTCCTGAGCATCCAGCTACTCCTCATCCATCTCTCCCTATGACTCATCAGCTGCCACATCCTCCATATGCACATCTCCGGTGGTGGCCAGAGGCATCTCATAACTGGTTGGGGCATCCTGATCCTCAGCTGACTCCAAGAGATAGGTGAAGTTTGTAGACTTCAGGTAGTCCACGTCTTTCCTCAAATCCGCAACCTCACCTTTCAAGGCTGTCACCTCTAAAGTAACCCCCTGTCGACTCTCACAAGTCTCTACTCTCGCTATGAGAGTGTCATATATGTCCGGAGGGGTGTCAATGCAACTAAGATGGCTCATTCAATCATCTTAGGCACCTCAGCCTCTAGCCGGGTAGCTTGCACATCGCCTGAATGGGGAAAGTGCACCATCTTCAAGATTATGGCCTAAGTAATATTTGTGGGCTGGGAAGCAGTTGAAGAAACAGGAGCTTGGGAGGAAGTGGAAGTGGGTGTACCTGAAGGCCTAGAAGCCGGAGTAGGCAAAGAGGCCTCTACAGGTATAGAATCAAAATCAACCTCTGGGGAAGCATCCACCAGAGCCGCTCTCCTCTTATCTGCCTCATCCCGAGTGTACTCAGCCTCTATGCACCGGATATATATGTGGGAGTGACCTCTATGTCCCTCATCTTGAGGAACTCCAGCACACCGACATAACTCTGTAATCAGGATTGGAAGGAAAGGGATGTGTGGCATTATTTGGCCCTTATGGCCATCTCCTGCTCAATAATGAGTCCCAAGTTGAGCGTCTTCTTGGCTATGATGGATCCAAGACAGGATGACTTTGGGTGGCGAAGGATGGACTCATCTTGTGAGGGCATGATAGAGATGCTGATGAACCTGAACTAGTACCGAGCGACAATATTCAAGTCCTTCTTCTCGATGGGAGCTCCTACCACAATCCACCTCGTGGTGGTGTCAGAAATTAGGGGAGCAAGCCAGCCTTTTAGGTAATCCAGGGATTGCGTTGTAGCCAAGCTCTCATACGCATGCTCAAAACGAATAGCCTTGTCAATTATAGTATTGACGTGATAGTTATTGCACCCTACTTCTTTACCCCGGACCATGACGGACTTCACCAGTCTGAAGGCACTGGCCTTCTTCTTCCTCTTTGGTACCAGGTCACTGTATGCTATGTGAAATTCTCGGACCCATGTAGGAATGTAGGGGTCTCGGGGTCTGGTAAATTGCTCGAATCTATGGAACCGGAGAGTGTCCCACACACTAGGATACCTGTCTACTACTCCTTCTATAGATAACCTCTTTTCCTCTAGAATTGTCCTTAATCCCTTGACCTTTAGCCTGTTGAATAGTCGGGGAGGAGGACCCTGAACTGGTGGCATTGGAACTACCGTCTATGCCGGAGCTGGCACTGTATCAGCAACAGGAGGGATAGGCCTTGGGATCCTAGACAGATCTTGGTGAACTCGGGCACGAATCTCATCCCGCCTAGTCTGTAGTGGCTGATCATCCGTAGTCTCGGAGAATGAGGACTGAGATTGGGTAGACTCCCCATCACTACCGGAGTTGTGCTCTAGTCTTTCTGCTACCGATGCTTTGCCCTTTCCTTTGCCTCTTTTTGGAGGTACTTGTTTTCCTTTGTTAGAGGGAGCACCTGCACCCTTATTAATAATAATGCCCCGTGCTCTTTTGTCAAGCGGCATGCCACTATCATCCAAGTTGGTCCTAGCCATATCTGCAATACAAACCAAAAACTGTTAGAATTAATCCAAGAAAATTGCCAAAATCATGTTGTAGAAAGACTCGCCGAACTAATCGGTGAGTCTCCAAATAACTTTGGCGAGCCAAATCAGTCACGCTGAAAGGATTAGCCTGAAAATTTCCCAGAAAAAAGACAGGTCGGCAATATACAAGGCCTTTACGCGAATCGCCAACGACATTCAGCGAGCTTAGACTAGCCCGCCGAAAGTTAAAGTGTGTTTTAGGAATTAGGGGCACAGAAAGCGTGATCTAAGAAGACTTTCGGCGAGTCGCCGAGTGCACTCAGCGAGCTCAGGCTTCCCGCCGAAAGTTATAGACTCAAACTCAACCAAAACACGAAATTAAGGGCAATCTAGAGGGACTTTGGCGAACCGTCGAGTGGTTCGGCGAGCTCAACCGAGCTCGCCAAACTACCCAACGTGCCAGTTTTCAACCCCGCTTCCCAAAATCAAGCCTGCAACCCCCGAAAACAAAATCAAACAACATACTCAATCAATTAAGCCCATGCCCATTCGACCCATGCCACCGGGGTACTCAATCAAAATTGGCCATTTGACGAGTTTTTCCCTTAAGAATGACGTCAAACTTCATCATTGGGCAAAACATGTCATTTAGCACAATTGGGTTTACTCAGACTTCACCCGACTAGACTCCACAAAAATTTAACACAACCCACAAATTTACGATCAATTTTAAAGCATGAAATTTGGGAAATCAACAATATAACCATTTTAGCACAATTACAAGGTTACGAAAAGCAAATTAGCACAAAACTACTATTTCTTTGGGTAGTAGCTTGGCCACAATGCCTTGCCTTCCATGCCACCAAGTGACCTTCACGGCCATTTCTACGGACCATGGTCAAGACCACTGGCCGTGAAGTGGTCTGTGGAATTGAGGCAGTGCTTGGCCAAGGTTGGGCAGCCTTGGCCTTTGGCTTAGGCCTTGCCCCCTTGGCTTGGCACTTGCCCCTGCAACCCTCAACCAATCTTCAAAAGGTCCTTCAACTATGGAGTCTAACACGTATCTTGACGTTGACCCTCACGATTAGGCTTTTGTTCATCCTATCATTTTTTGGGTCGTTATATTATCCCCCACTTAGGAACATTCATCATCGAATGACACTTTAAACACTTTAAGGGATAATGACTCAAGACTAGCAGCCCAACAATAATGACACATCAATATAAAGGCATAACCATAGGAGGAAACATCAACTCCACATCAACAAGCTCAATGCATATACAAGAAAGTAGGAACTACTTCTACAAACTCAGTATGCACAAAAACATCAAAAATTCTCATTTCATTAGAGGAACTTCCTTCTCCAACTCCAATCATGCTCATTACAACATCATAAGGCAATTTATGCAACTCTTTTCAACATTTAAACATGCTCAACAAGTCAACTCGTGAAGCATTTAGGCAACTAATTATAGATGCATATTAACATGAGGAACAAGAATCCATGAAAACTCATTTTCTCATATGAACATAAACTTCATCAAAACATGCATATCATAAGGAGATCATGGAAATTCATATTCACATAAGACTACAAAACATGCTACAAGCTACAAGATAAACAAGCTACAAGGAACTCTTGATCTCAAGCTTGAATAAGAATAGAAGAAAAAGAGATAAGGATATCAACACTCTCAACAACCTTACTATTCAACATATTATCCCCCCACTTAAGGGTAAACCCAACTAAGGAAAATCATGAAAACAAGATAAGAACCTCAACAAGACATTCATGACCATAAGGAACTGTCACATACCGGTGCCTTCAAACTAGGAAGGTCCTCATTAAGCAACTTCTTGCTCACAACCAACCTTACTGGCATAACTTAAGGTCTCATATGAGTCTACCACACCGGGTCTAAACTCTTCAAACTTACTACACCATTTAGGGTGAGAACATCAAGCAAGCCTAACTCATGAACATCAAGGACACTCGACCACCTTGCCATCTAAGCACATTATCTCCCCTCTTAGGGGTAAGCCTATACAAACTCTTTACAACATCACTTCTTTCAATTCTAAGGTCGAAGAAAAACATCACTAAACCTTCACACTCATCACACAAGGATGATTCCAACAAAAGTTGAATTACACTTATACCCTCTTTTAAGGAGTCTACTCACTCAACACATCAAAACATTTCTAAAATACCTCAATTCATCAACTCTTTCAATATACCTCAAAACTTATCATGACCTTCTACGAACAACACATATAGCCATAAAGCAACCCATCCATACTAAAGACAACATCACAACATAACACCTCGAATCTAGCAAGTCACATAACCAAAATTAACATCAATACTCATTTTTTCTCCCTCGATCATTGAAGCATTAGCCCTTCTAATAGTCACATCGTCAAGACCACCGGACAAGGAAAAAGAGAAAGAACTTATGGAGTCAAACTCTATGACACGACTTGAAGAATAATGAAAGAAGTGTAACTTTCTAACATCCTATAGCCTCTCGCTCATAGATATGTCATGACTCACACCGATGAACAAGACTCTACTAGATGTGGCTTGTGAGACATCAACCCTAAAAACCATTTCCAAAATCTTATCCTCTGAAACCAAGTTTTTCACGACCCGAGTCTATGCCCCGGATGCAACACGGCATACTTGACCCCAAAGGGGTCTCGTACAAGCCTCATAGCATTCATTCATCGAACAGGTAATAGAAATAATACGGAATTTAAAATTTTTATTCAAAAACCATACAATCTAAAGACATTCAAAGACTCATTTGTAAAGAAGCGGATTACTAAAGTCTCACATGGCCATCTTAAACAAAGGTTTAACAAGATAGGGTCACGGCCCTTTACAATCAAAAGAACTAGAATTGTCTATTACATGAAAAGGAAATAAACTTCAAAAGAGACACTTGTCCTCGATCTATGAGGACGTACCACTCTAGCCTTGGAGGAATAGCAATCCAAGCACTTCAATCTAGCTAGAAGCAATCACTTCCCGGAACCTACACTTGTAGTAAAAATAAGTGAAATATGAGTTAGCACACAAAAATGTACTAAGTATGATGACCATGCAAAAACATGCTTTAAAAGGGACATTTTTGCTGGAAACCATGCATTATGCCACTTTTTAGAAATACAAAGTACAATAGCATAAGAGACATAGAATACAAGTATAATCATCATGCAAGTAATAATACCACATTAAGACAATATCATCATGTAAACCATTACCTTCACCTTAGACCTTCACCACAAGTAACCCTCATGCTATACCTTGTGCAATGCATGGATAGTGTCCCATACCACCATCCACACCAAGGCACCACATTAAGGTCACCAAAAGTGAACTTGTCATTCCTTCTTTTTAACCTTTACACAATATCCATACATAAGAGACATAACATTTCATAAGACATGACAAGGGAAAATAACTCATAACATAACCCAGGTATAGCATGCATATCACATTAAGCATTTAGGAGTCAATATTCTTCAATTACAAGAGGACTGTCATACATTTAGTCATTAGGACTTAGAGAACTCACTATGACCCTATCAAAGCCTACTTGTGCAATGTATAGATGGCATCCCATACTACCACCTACACTTCATAGAACCTCTCAAGAAACCATAATCCACATTTCACATGGTGGGAAAAAGCATTTAACCGACATAGACCATGCAAGCTAGACATGGAATCCGGTGTCATATAGCCCCACACTGTAAAGAGGTGTTCCACTTGCTTAAGGTAGAAAGGTAACATTAGCTCGGATGGAATCCGCTAGCTAATATCCTATGTGGGCGCATAGTTATGGAATAGGAAGATGTTCCTTGGAACTCTAACCTAACATTGGGAGAGTTTCCATCTAACCATATTCACTCGGTGCTTAGCCTACATCCCCATAGATTATTTCATTTACATTACATTAGTGTACTAGGGAGGAATGACATAGAACTATCGACCCAAGTTACTTCATTACACAAGGAAGGAATGCTATAAGCCTATCGATCCATGGTACATTCAAGGATAGCTCAAAGAGTCCTCAAGAAAAGAATGCCATAAGCCTATTGATTCATGGTCCGTCATTACATTCAAATACTCATGAAAGGAATGCCATAGCCTATCGATTCATGGTACATTGACTCACTAGGAAAAGAATTTTATAAGCCTATTGATTCAAGAGTCTTCATTACATTAGATCATTTATGCAAAGAATGCATTAAGCCAAGAAATTCATATCCATCAAGTCAAGACACATTCAATACTCATATATGAAAGGAATGCCATATCCTATCGATTCATATTAATCAAGTCAATACACATTAATTATACAAGAAAGGATGCCTAATCCTACCACTTCAAGTTAGAACATTACATCATAGAAGCCTTTCACATTCTATCATCATCATTCATGAATGTCAAATTGAGAATTAGCCTTTCAATGATAACACAAATACCTTCAAGACATGATCACCTTAACTTCATTGAATTAAAATTCATATACTTAGTAAGTAAACACCTCTAACTTTCAAATGGATCAATAGGTCAAGCACAATTCTACTTCAACATGAACATTTAGTCATAACTTGCATTCAAGGCCATAAATCTCAAATCATCAACACACCAATAATTTACCATAATTAAGGCATATATAATGATACAATTAAATAACCCAAAGCAATTTAGACAAATTCCATCCATAAGCTTTTATAATCATTAAACCCACTTCATAAGATACAATTTAGGAATTTAGAGAAATCATGGGTTCATAGAGTATTTTCATCTTAAATCATCAATTAAACATTAATACAATCATTATATGACATTAGAACCCATTGGAAATTGTTTGAAGAAAGAACCCATGAGATTGAGTAAAACCCTTGGTTTTCCATGAACTTGAAAACCTTGAAAACTTCTTCGAAATTGACTCTAGGGTGAAAGATAACCCTAAATGAAGGATCAACATACCTTTACTAATATTCCCCAAGAAATTTGTTGAAGAAACGCCTTGAATCCAACCCTAGCTCCCACTTCATCTTCTTCCTTGACTTAGAGAGAGAAATATTGAGAGAAGAAGAAATTTGGGGTTTTGATTTGGGTGTTTTGAATAATGGGGTAAAATAGGTGTTATAAGACTTAAAACTATATATATATATATATAACTTGGGGAGCCCCGTCAGGGACCAAGTCCACTTCTACGGTCCGTGAAAGGGGAACATGGCCCGTGGTGGTGGCCGTGGTCCTCTAGGCAGTGAATCTCTTTTGTTTGCCAAGCTTCATGAGGCCAAGGCATCTTCACGGCCACTTCTACGGACCATAGTCAAGACCAATGACCGTGGAGTGGTCCGTGAAGTTTGGACAGTAGCTTGGCCAAAGTGCCTTGCCTTTCATGCCACCAAGTGACCTTCACGGCCATTTCTACTGACCGTGATTAAGACCACTGGCCGTGAAATGGTCCATGGACTTGAGGCAGTGCTTGGCCAATTTTGGGCTGCCTTTGCCTTTGGCTTAGGCCTTGCCCCTTTGGCTTGGCACTTTCCCTTGCAACCCTCAACCAATCTTCAAAAGGTCCTTCAACTATGGAGTCTAACACTTATCTTGACGTTAACCCTCACGATTATGCTCTAGTTCATCCTATCATTTTTCGGGTCGTTATACTCGCTGAACCAATTGGCGACGCGCCGACTGGTAACTTACCTCGCTGAGTTTTATAGGACCTCCAGTAAATTTAGGGGTCCAAACGGTGGACTAAGTTGGTCTTGCAGACCTGTTCGGCGTGTCACCAACTCGTCCATGGGCCCGCCGAGTTTTACATACTCTCGCTTGATATTTTCTTGAGTCCAACAACGGTCCAAGTCGGGCTCTCCGACCTCTTCGGCGAGTCACCGACAGGACTCTTGGCTTGCCAACCTGTATTTTTCAAACACATTCCACACTTGAACCTGCACAATCAACACACGTTATTCAAAATCAAAATAAAAATCAATAAAAACTTGGGTTGCCTCCTAAGCAGTGCTTTAGTTAACGTCATGGTACAACACAAGTACCCATTTAAGCTTCATTCTTGGAGTTTGCCATAGTATCACTAGGAAACCCCCCCCCCCTTGTTGTCTCAGATTTAAATGTGAAGAAATTAGACCCATTTGGGTCTCCAACTTCTTGAAAGTGACGGAATGAGAGGTCACCGTCTGGTTGAGAGTCGATACATCTTCCTTCATTTCCTTCATAACCTTATCAGACCTTCAACCTTGTTGAGAATACGTGAGAGCATATCCTTAGTTCGGCCACCCTCAGAATCTTTGGGCTTTTGACGCTTGTGTGGAGGAACATACCTATCCTTCTCCCCATCTCTTTCCTTCCGGGTGGCATTCTGATCACACCATTCTCTATCACGGTCTCTCCAGCCCTCATCTCTATTCCAACCTTGGTTACCACCCGGCCTTGGGTAGTATGCACGATAACCTCCTCTTTGGTTGGATAGGAAGTTGATTTCCTCATTGTACAGTGCTTCAAACTTGTCCTCATTGGGGTTTACACACCCAATACCCACAGCATTGACACTCTTAGTACCAGCACCCATGACGTTCTTGGCCAAAATGTCCAGCTCGGTCATCATCTTTGCCATATTTTGGTCCCTCTCTTAATCTTTCTCAAGTTGTTCCTTTGTAAATTTAAAAGTGAGGGAGGATACCTGATCTTCGCGGGTGTACCATGCCTGGTTAATACTTGGTCATGCCATCCAGGAGTTGGGCTACTATAACGTAAGTTTGTTACATTAAACCTCCCGGAGAAAGTTTATCAGCTACTCCCTTTGTCACGACCCGAGGGCACCCCCTAGTCGTAACCG
>NW_006238932.1:245265-246212 GCF_000226075.1 Solanum tuberosum | reverse complement strand
ATTATATAATGTGGAAAATTATATATGAAGTTCAATAAATCAATACTATAATGAATCAATCACATTACCCTCCTTCTTATTGATTCTTTTAAGAGTTTTTGAAATGCAAAGAAATCTCTTGCTGTCTCTAACTAACGAATATAGTCACATACTGATTTATTCTTACATACTTTAAGGATTTATTCTATATTCTTCGGTTAATCACTATTAAAATTTAGCATAAAATATGTTACTCCATGTGTTGTGCAAATTGATCTCCTCTTTGTAAGCATTTGATAATAGCTAAATTAAAGTTGCACATTATTAAGTCAATGCATTCTGCATAAAGTATCTAGGATAAAAATGCTTGTGTATCATCTTGATATTGAACAAATTAGCTCCCTTTATTTTAAATTAAATTGTGCACACATTGGCTAAATTTTATGTCTTTCATCATTGCAGGTCCATTAAGTAAATGGATTTCATCAACACACTGCTCACTTTTTAGTGACGCTAAGAGTAATAGTAGACAATATCATACTCCACCTGAACTTTGTTACTTTCTAGACAAATATAGGCTTCTCTCCACTCATAGAAGGTTGGAATTCGCATGAAGCTCATCTCCTTCATGGACTTAACAGAAATTGGACCTAGAATTGCTCGAAATAGCTTGTTAGACCTGACAATTTTCAGACATTGGGAACTGATGGGGCTGGAACTCAAAAAAGCATTGGCAAATGGATAAACCAACAAGACATCTACATTTATATTATTGGATAAAGGATGCTAGTTTTTTTGTTGTTGTAAAGTAGTTGTGTAAATAATGACAGTGATTGATGTATTAAATTATATATTCACATACATATATGTATGAAAGCAGAGTGTGATAATATGTATGTGCACCTAATTATTGCTTTTAAAAATTGTATTAGAATTTCAAAAATTGGAAATCTAAGAGCATATATATA
>NW_006238932.1:189798-244448 GCF_000226075.1 Solanum tuberosum | reverse complement strand
CCTTTGGAAAAAATGGTCCAACACTTAGAAAAAATTTCAGGCGGGTGAACAGTAATGAACAGTAAAAATAGCTACTGGAATTTGCGTTTTCTGCCGGACGGACTTTACGAAAATGGGCATAACTTTTTCGTCCGAACTCCGAATGAGATGAAACGAAGTGCGTTAGGTAGTTAACTCAAAGGGCTTTCCATGGATATATTATTGGCCACCCAAATAATTCGTGTGCTAGGAGATATGACCCTTCAAAGTAGACCCTCGAAAAAGGCTTCCCTTGGAAATTTCGGATTTTGATACGGTTGCTCTAAAATTTGGGTTAGACCCATTTCCCACTCAATTTGATCCCCTAAACAAGAATATGAAGTCGTATTTTTTTATATACAGCTAAACAAGTTTCCGGTAACTTCCGAAGCACATTTTTAAGAACTTTTTGGGTCAAATTCAAATATAATCATTTCATTAAGTTCTCGACTCCAAACTCACATGTGAGGCTCTAGTTTCACTCTATCATTTTTCGGGTCGTTACAACAGCAAAATGTTGTAGGGCAACCCATGAGTTGGGCATTGCAACACCAACTTTTTAAATCTTAGCCAAGTCTCATGGATTGGCTCACCCTCCAAACGCTTGAAGCTTTGGATGTTATCCCGAAGTGTCATCATCTTCGAATGAGGGAAAAATCGCACTTGGAATGCGTTAATGAGTTCTTCCCACGAAGTGATAGAATCTCTTGGCAACTCAGCCAATGACTTGCACGCTTCTCCCATTAGAGAAAATGGGAACAACCTCAATCGGACCTACTCTTGAGATATGTTGTTAAAGGAGAATGGTCCGCAGACATCAACAAAGTTCCTTATGTGCTCATGGGGATCCTCATGAGCTAGCTAACCAAAAAACCCTTTAAATTGTAAGAGTACCAACATGGTACTTGTAATGTGAAACACGGTGTTTCCATCAGCTGGAGGCAAGCGAATGGCACCAACTCCACCCATTAGATATGGGTCATTGACATTCAATTCATTAACATCATTGAGATTTCTGATGTCATCTTGGTGGCCCACTTGGGTACCATTGCTTCTGTTGACACTTATTTCCTCTGTTTTAACAAACAACATAAAAACCAAAGCTAAAAGTAAGTAGATTCAACTATGACTAAAAAGGACACAATCCAACTTCACAAAATAATTTCAAACAACACCACTCTCTGGCAGCGGCACCATTTTGATTAAAATAACGTTATCAAAGACACTTAATCCATTTCTAACCGTCAACGATCTTAAATCAGTATATAACCCAACTAAATGAGTAAGGGTCAAATCCCACAGGGAGCGGTACGTGTTTCAGATTCAATTGGGAAGTATGAACATGTTCAAATCAGTCATAGAAATAAAAGATATCTAATAAAGACATCATTCGAATTAAGGGGTGACACGAATATAAAATGGGGGTTTTGGTTTTGACTAACAGCTACAAACAGTCACAAACAATAAGAATTAATAATAATGAGACTGGTTCTTGCGATGTGATCAATTATAGGCAATTATAAACATATGGGTAATTGCAACTATTAGTAAATAGCTAGATACTAGTGAGTAGGCTAGGCTCTAGTGGAGGAAAACTTTCTCTCGAACAATTTACCCTCAATCAAGTTATTTCTCTTGAACATCAGCAAGCATGCAAAATAAGAGCAACCCACACCTTAATCCATTCACTCTCTCGAGATGAATGTGTGGGATTGGGTTTAGGATTTACTTTCTCAAGCTGAACTAAGGTCATCCCAATACCCATAAACCATCAATTAATAATTTTAGTTCTAAATCCTCTCTCTTGAGCAAGTCAAGAACACAAATATAGAACTGCATTTGCAACTACAATTCTTAAATTAAACCACAATTAATGATTAAACTCACTTCTAAATAGCATTTAAACTAACAATTAGAATACTCATAAACTAAATCATTCCATAATCACATGATCACACCCCAAGAATTGGGTTTTAGCTAGACATTATAAAAATGTAAAAACAGTTACCAAATTATTTATTCATCAACTGGGTAAGTGTATATTTGTCCTTACAATGCTCCAATTTAAAGAATCTCAAAGACCCACTTCCAATTTCTCAAAAGTGAATTTCTTCAATCCCTCAAAGCTAAGGAATAACTACAGAAAATGTCTCTAGATGCTTCAAACTTCAAAATAGAATGTTCTAAAGGGTCTTAGCACGATAGTTAAGCTTAGTACAATTTTTAATCCCCATACCGATAGGAAAGCGGAGCGTACTGACCAAACTATGGAAGATATGTTAACATCTTGTGTAATTGATTTTAAGGGTAATTAAGATGACAATTTTCCATTGATTGAGTTTGCTTATAAAAATAACTATCACTCAAGTATTGGTATGGCTCCATTTGAGGCTCTTTATGGTAGGAGGTGTAGATCTCCTATAGGTAGTTTTGAGGCGCGTGAAGTTGCCTTGATAGGACCCAAGTTAGTTCATTAGGCTATAGAGAGGGTCGACTTATTATAGAAAGATTAAACACGGCTCAAAGTGGACAAAATTTATATGTCAATTTAAGAAGAAGAAATCTTAAG
The DNA here is from genome assembly GCF_000226075.1 of Solanum tuberosum. Taxonomy (NCBI): domain Eukaryota; kingdom Viridiplantae; phylum Streptophyta; class Magnoliopsida; order Solanales; family Solanaceae; genus Solanum; species Solanum tuberosum. The sequence goes on along the minus strand of NW_006238932.1, from coordinate 241,861 downwards.
TTTGATGTTCATGATTAGGTTTACTTCAACATTTCACCTATGAATGGTGTAATGAGGTTTGGTAAGAAAGGAAAGTTTAGTCCCCGTTTTGTAGGCCCATATGAGATTTTGAGACGTGTTGGTAAGGTTGCTTATGAACTTGATTGGCCTTATGAGTTGGGAATGGTGCATCCGGTTTTCCATGTCAATATGTTAAAGAAGTGTGTTGGGGATCCGACTTCCATAGTTCCTTTAAAAGGTCTAGGAGTCAAGGGGAATCTTTCTTATGAGGAAGTTCCGGTTGATATCTTAGATCTTCAAGTCAAGAAGCTGAGAAACAAATAAGTTGCTTCCGTGAAAGTGTTATGGAGGAATAATTTAGTTGAGGGTGCTACTTGGGAGGCCGAGGACGATATGATGTCCTGATATCGTCATATCTTTCCTTCTACTCCTACTCTAGCTTGAGGTATTGAGTTCCTCATTGATTTCTATTTTAGTGTCATCTCTGTTTTAGCTATTCCCATGATATCCTTATTTTATATATGTTCATGAAAAACTAGTGTTTTGAAATAAAATGAGTTATGTGATTGATTTTCCTCATGTTGTTGTGCATTGAGTATGATTTCCCTATAAACTTCATGTCACGACCCAGGGGTACCACCTAGATGTAACAAGGCATACAAGACCCTGAGAGGTCTCATACAAGCCCCTTAGCATATCATAACATATGATAATAGAAAAGTGCAGAAATTTAAAACATTTTCCAATACAATGAAAGTCTCATCAAACGAAGCGGAAGTCTTACACTTGTCTCAAACCATCTAATACATGAAAAACTTATTGGTTCCATTTGAGGATCTTTATGGTAGGAGGTGTAGATCTCATATAGGTTGTTTTGAGGTGCATGAAGTTGCCTTGATAGGACCCAAGTTGGTTCATTAGGCTATAGAGAAGTGTTGACTTATTAGAGAAAGGGTAAAAATGGCTCAAACTCGACAAAATTTATATATCAATGTAAGAAGAAGAGATATTGAGTTTGATGTTCATGACATAAGATAATAGAAAAGTGCTGAAATTTAAAACATTTTCCAATACAATGAAAGTCTCATAAAACGAAGCAGAAGTCTTACACTTGTCTCAAACCATCTAATACATGAAAGACTTATTGGTTCCATTGGAGGATCTTTATGGTAGGGTGTAGATCTGCTATAGGTTGTTTTGAGGTGCATGAAGTTGCCTTGATAGGACCCAAGTTAGTTCATTAGGCTATAGAGAAGGGTCGACTTATTAGAAAAGGTTGAAAATGGCTCAAAGTCGACAAAATTTATATATCGATGTAAGAAGAAGAGATCTTGAGTTTGGTGTTCATAACATAAGATAATAGAAAAGTGCGGATATTTAAAACATTTTCCAATACAATGAAAGTCTCATAAAACACCATACAATAGTTATAACATCAAAGAAAGGCATAAAAGGAAAGGTTGTTAGAACCCTTTTCTGTCTCTACCCTTGTTGGTGATTATGTTGTGGCTAAGAGGGATTATTGAAAATGTCCCGTCTCCTTATCCATAGAGTTACTCTTATTGATTTGGTAGAGTTTGACATGTTAGATTTTTATGTTATCCTTGGTATGGATTGGTTGCACTCTTGTTATGCGTCTCTTAATTGTAGAACCCGTGTAGTCAAGTTTCAGTTCCCGAATGAGCCTATCCTAGAGTGGAAGGGGGGAAATTATATGCCTAAGGGTCAGTGTGTCTCTTGTCTTAAAGCTAGAAAGATGATTCATAAGGGTAACATTTACCATCTAGTTAGGGTGAGGGAAGTAGATTCGGAAACCCCTACTCTTGAGTCGGTCCCCATTGTGAATGCATTTTCGGTTCCCCGATGATTTTCCCGGTATTCCTCCAAAAGAGAAATGGTCTTCGGTATTGACCTTCTCCTAGATACGCAACCTATTTCTATTCCTTTTTATAGAATGACCGCGAAGAATTAAAGAAGTTGAAAGAACAATTAAAGGGTTTGTTGGATAAGGGTTTCATCTGACCGAGTATATCTCCATGGGGTGCTCCAGTTTTATTTGTGTGCAAGAAAGATGGTTCTCTTCATATGTTCATTGACTATCATCAGGTGAACAAGGTGACCATTAAGAATAAGTATCCTCTTCTAATGATGGATGATTTGTTTGACCAACTTCAAGGGACAAGTTACTTCTCTAAGATTGATCTTCGGTTGGGTTATCACCAACTAAGGGTGAAGGAAGATTTTATTCCCAAAACGACTTTTAAAACTCGATATATGCATTATGAGATTTTGGTGATGTCGTTTGGTTTGACTAATGCTCCGGTAGCACTTGTGAATTTGATGAATAGAGTTTTTAGACAATATCTTGACATGTTCGTAATTGTGTTCATTGATGATATATGGATTCATTCGAGGAGTGATGATGATCAGATCAATCATTTGAGGATTGTATTGCAAATCCTTAAGGACAAACAATTAGTTGCAAAGTTTAGTAAATTTGAGTTTTTGATAAGGTTCGTGGCTTTTCATGGTAACGTTGTTTCAAGTAAGGGTATTGAGGTAGATCACATTAAAATGGATGTGGTCAACAGTTGGCCTAGAGCTCTAACCCCTTTGGATATTAGAAGCTTCTTGGGTTTGGCCGATTACTATAGAAGGTTTGTTGAGGGGTTTTCTTCCACTGCCTCTCTTTTGACGACTTTGACTCAAAAGAAGGCTAAGTTTATATGGACCGAAGCTTTTGAGAAGAGTTTCCAAGAGTTAAAGGACAGACTTACTTCCGCTTTGGTGTTGACTATACCGAAAGGGACAGATGTATTTGTTATGTATTGTGACACCTCTAGAATTGGGCTAGGATGTGTGCTTATGCAAAATGGAAATGTTATTGCTAATGCTTCTAGGCAACTTAAGATTCATGAGAAGAATTATCCTACCCATGACCTAGAATTAGCGGCGGTTGTTTTCGCCTTAAAGATTTAGAGGCATTATTTATATGGTGTTCATGTGGATGTTTTTACGGACCATAAGAGTTTTCCATAGATGTTTAACCAAAAAGATCTAAACCTTCTCCAAAGAGGGTGGCTTGAGCTATTGAAGGATTATGATATGAGTGTTCTCAATCACGCTAGTAATACGAATGTAGTAGCGAATTCTATTAGACGGTTATCTATGGGTAGTTTTGCTCATGTTGAACATGATAGATAAGAGTTGGTTCGAAATGTTCATAGATTGGCCTGGTTGGGATTTCAGTTAGTACAATCTACTAAGGGTGGTGTTATGGTTCATAATGGTTCAGAATAGTGTGCTGTGGCGGATGTGAAAGCTAAGCAATGTCTTGATCTAAACTTTATTGAGTTGAAAGAAGTGGTGCTTAATAAATCTTTTCAGGCTTTCTCCCAAGGGGAAGATGATGTACTTAGATATCTAGGTCGTTTGTGTGTTCCTAATATTGATGACTTGAGGGAAAAGATCTTGTAAGAAGCCCATAGTTCTCTGCATTCCATTCACCCGGGATCCACCAAGATGTACCGTTATTTGTGGGAGGTCTATTGGTGGAATGGGATGAGGAAGGATATTGCAAAAATTTTGGGTAAATGTCCTTATAGCCAACAAGTGAAAGTTGAGCATCAATAGCCATGATGTTTGTCCCAAGACATTTGTATTCCTAATAGGAAGTGGGAAGATTTGAATATGGACTTCATAGTAGGGTTGCCACGCACTCGGTGACAACATGACTTGATTTGGGTTATAGTAGCTCAGATGAGGAAATCAGCTCATTTTATTCCCGTCAAGGTTTCCTATTCAGCGGAGGATTATGCTAAGTTGTTTTTGAGAGAAATGGTACGGTTTCATGGAGTGACCTTGTCCATTATTCCGATCTTGGTACTCAATTCACTTCCTAGTTTTGGAAGTATTTCCAAAAGGGTCTTGGCACTACAGTTAAGTTTAGTACAGCTTTTCATCCCCAATCTGATAGGCAAGCGGAGCATACTATCCAATCTTTGGAAAATATGTTGAGAGCTTGTGTAATTTATTTTAAGGGTAATTGGGATGACAGTTTATCATTGATTGAGTTTGCTTACAAAAATAACTATCACTCAAGTATTGGTATGGCTCCATTTGAGGCTATTTAAGGTAGGAGGTGTAGATCTCCTATAGGTTGTTTTGAGGTGCGTGAAGCTGCCTCGATAGGACCCGAGTTAGTTCATTAGGCTATAAAGAAGGGTCAACTTATTAGAGAAAGGTTGAAAACGGCTCAAACTCGACAAAACTTATATGCTGATGTAAGAAGAAGAGATCTTGAGTTTGATGTTCATGATTGGGTTTACTTCAAAATTTCACCTATAAAGGGTGTAATGAGGTTTGGTAAGAAAGGGAAGTTTAGTCCCTGTTTGGTAGGCCCATATGAGATTTTGAGATGTGCTGGTAAGGTTGTATAACGATTCGGAAAATGATAGAGTGAAACTAGAGCCTCACATGTGAGTTTGGAGTCGAGAACTTAATGAAATGATTATATTTGAATTTAACCCAAAAAGTTCTTAAAAATGTGCTTCGGAAGTTACCGGAAACTTGTTTAGCTGTATATAGAAAGATCCGTTTCGTTTTTCGAAAATCCGACTTCATATTCTTGTTTAGGGGGTCAAATTGAGTGGGAAATGGGTCTAACCCAAATTTTAGAGCAACCGTATCAAAATCCGAAATTTCCAAGTGAAGCCTTTTCGAGGGTCTACTTTGGAGGGTCATATCTCCTAGCACACAAATTATTTGGGTGGCCAATAATATATCCATGGAAAGCCCTTTGAGTTAGCTACCTAACGCACTTCGTTTCACCTCATTCGGAGTTCGGACGAAGAAGTTATGCCCATTTTCGTAAAATCTGTTCGGCAGGAAAAGGCAATTTCCAGTAGGCGTGGTTACTGTTCACCCGCCTCATTTTTTTTCTAAGTGTTGGACCATTCTTCCAAAGGACATATATTATTTCCTAGATACCATTAATCCAATTCCCATCCCTAAAAACATTTCCCTCTCTACAATCCTCCATTAAGAAGAAGAAGAAGTGGGAGCTAGAGCTTTGGATTCAAGGCTTTCTTCATCAAATTTCGTGGGAGATCATAGCAAAGGTATGGTGGTCTTGATCCTTGTCTAAATTTCCATTCAAGGAGCCAAATCCAAAGTTATTTCAAAGTATGAAAAATCTAGGTTTTCACTCAATCTCATGGGTTCTTCCACCAAATGGTTTTAAAAGGTTTCTAATGGCACTTTATGGTTATATTGTTGTTGTATTGACGATTTAAGATGAAAATACTCCATGAACCCATGATTTCTCTTTATTCCTAGTTTATGCCTTTATGAAGTGGGTTGCTAGATAATGAATGTATATGAATCAAACTTGTTTAAAGGTCTTTAGATTGTTGAAGTATGTCATTACCCATGCTTATTTTATGGTGTATTGTTGGTGTATTGGTATGTGAGGCTTAGGGCCTTAAAGGCATAGTATGAAAAATTGGAGTGTTATCATGACATTATATGAATGAGAATTCAATGAAGATAATGTGATCATGTTATGAACGTAAATGTGTTATTATTGAAAGGATTTTTATCGGTAGGCTTATGGCACCCTTTCATGTGTTAAATAATGTACCTTGAATCGGTAGGCTTATGGCACCCTTTCATGTGTTAAATAATGTACCTTGAATCGGTAGGCTTATGGCACCCTTTCATGTGTTAAATAATGTACCTTGAATCGGTAGGCTTATGGCACCCTTTCATGTGTTAAATAATGTACCTTGAATCGGTAGGCTTATGGCACCCTTTCATGTGTTAAATAATGTACCTTGAATCGGTAGGCTTATGGCACCCTTTCATGTGTTAAATAATGTACCTTGAATCGGTAGGCTTATGGCACCCTTTCATGTGTGATGATGTCAAAGTAATGAACTATTCTATGGGAATGTAGGCTAAGCACCGAGCGGATTTGGTTAGATGGAAACTCCCCCGACAGTTAGGCATGAGTTTCAATGATCGTCTACCTTATCCCATAAACTATGTGCCCGCATAGGAAGCTAGTGGATCCATTAAGCTATATATACCGGTCTTCCTTAGGCAAGTAGACCACCTCTTTTCGGTGTGGGGACTCATGACACCGGATTCCATGACAAGCTCTCATGGTCTATGTCGGTTAAATGCTTACTTCCCATCATGTGAGATTTCATTATGGTTTCTTGACAGGTTCTACAAAGTGTAGGTAGTAGTATGGGATGCTACCTATACATTGCACGAGTAGGCTTGGAGAGGGTCATAGTGAGTTTCTCTAAATCCTAATGACTGTGACATGAATGTACCCTAAATGAGGTTATTAAAGAATGTTGGCTCTTAAATGCTTAATATGTTATGCATGTTATACTTGGGTTATATTACGAGTTATTTTCCCTTGTCATGTCTTAATTAATGATATACCTCTTATGTATGAATATTGTGCAAAGGTGAAAGAAAGGAATGATAAGTTACCTTAAGTGACCTCAATGTGGTGCCTTAGTATGGATGGTGGTATGGGACGCCATCCATACATTGCACGAGGTATAGCATAAGGGTTTCTTGAGGTGAAGGTCCAAGGTAAAGGTTTTCATGTTGATATTGTTTAAAGGTGATATTATGACTTACTTGATGTTATGCTTGTCTTGTATGTCTTTTATGCTATTGTTCATGATATTTCAAAAAGGTGGCATAATGCATGGTTTCTAACTAAAATGTCCCTTTTAAAGCATGTTTTGCATGGTCATCATACTTAGTACTTAATTGTGCTAATTCCATATTTCTCTATTTTCTATAAGTGTAGGTTCCGGCAAGTGATCCCTCTTAGCTAGTTTGAAGTGTTGGATTGCTTTCCTCCAAGACTTGGTATGTCCTCATGGATTCGAGGACAAGACTTTTAAGTTCTTTTGTTCATGTAATAGACTTCTTTTGATTGTAAAGGGTCGTGTCCCTACTTATGTTTTTGTTTGTGTCTAAGATGGCCATGTGACTTAGACTTCCGCTATGTATTTTTAAAGTTGTTTTAAGAAGTTTAAATGTGTGGATGTAAATAAGTTTTTTTATTATTCCGCACTATTTTCATTATTGAATGCAATGAATGACTATATGGCTTTTATAAGACCCCTTCGGGGTCGAGTACGCCTTGTTACGACTTGGGGGTGCTCCCGGGTCGTGACAGGTTGCTTATGAACTTGATTGGATTAATAAGATGGCTTCAGTGCATTTGGTTTTCCAAGTCTCTATGTTAAAGGAGTGTGTTGGTGATCCGACTTTCATAATTCCTTTAGAAGGTCCAGGAGTCAAGGGGAATCTTTCTTATGAGGAAGTTTCGATCGAGATCTTAAATCGAAAAGTCAAGAATTTAAGAAACAAATAAGTTTCTTTCGTGAAAGTGTTATGGAGGAATAATTTCGTTGAGCGTGCGACTTGGGAGGCCGAACCTGATATGATATCTCGATATCCTCATCTCTTTCCTTCTCTCCTACTCTAGCTTGAGGTATTGAGCTCCTCATTGTTTGTTATTTTTGTGTCATCTGTGTTTTAGCTATTCCCATGATTTCCTTATTTTATGCATATTCATTAAAAACTAGTGTTTTCAAATAAAATGAGTTATGTGATTGATTTTCCTCATGTCATTGTGCATTGAGTATGAGTTCCCTATAAACTTCATGTCACGACCCAGGGGTACCCCTTAGATGTAACAAGGCATACAAGACCCCGAGAGGTCTCATACAAGCCCCTTAGCATATCATAACATAAGATAACAGAAAAGTGCAGAAATTTAAAACATTTTCCAATACAATGAAAGTCTCATCAAACGAAGCGGAAGTCTTACACTTGTCTCAGACCATCTAATACATGAAAGACTTATTGGTTCCATTTGAGGCTCTTTATTGTAGGAGGTGTAGATCTTATATAGGTTGTTTTGAGGTGCGTGAAGTTTCCTTGATAGGTCCGGAATTAGTTCAGTAGGCTATAGAGAAGGGTTGACTTATTATAGAAAGGTTTAAAACGGCACAAAGTCGACAAAATTTATATGCCGATGTAAGAAGAAGAGATCTTGAGTTTAATGTTCATGACATAAGATAATAGAAAAGTGCAGAAATTTAAAACATTTTGCAATACAATGAAAGTCTCACAAAATGAAAAAGAATTCTTACACTTGTCTCAAACCATCTAATACTGGACAGACTTATTGGTTCCATTTGAGGCTATTTATGGTAGGAGGTGAAGATCTCCTATAGGTTGTTTTGAGGTGCGTGAAGGTGCCTTGATAGGACCCTAGTTAATTCATTAGGTTATAGAGAAGGGTGGACTTATTAGAAAAGGGTTGAAAATGGCTCAAAAATGATAAAATTTATATGATGATGTAAGAAGAAAAGATCTTGAGTTTGATGTTCATAACATAGGCTAATAAAAAAGTCCGGAAATTTAAAACATTTTTCAATACAATAAAAGTCTCATAAAATGCCATACAATAGTTATAACATCAAAGAAAGGCATAAAAGGAAAGGTTGTTATAACCCTTTTCTGTCTCTACCCTTGTTGTTGATTTTGTTGTGCCTATGAGGGACTAAAGAAGATGTCCCGTCTCCTTATCCCATAGAGTTACTCTTGTTAGTTTGGTAGAGTTTGATATGTTAGATTTTTATGTTATCCTTGGTATGGATTGGCTGCACTCTTGTTATGCTTCTCCTAATTGTAGAACCAATGTAGTCAAGATTCAGGTCCAGAATGAGACTATCATAGAGTGGAAGGGGGGAAATTGTATGCCCAAGCGTCAATGTGTCTCCTGTCTTAAAGCTACAAAGATTATTTCTAAGGGTTACATTTACCATCTAGTTAGGGTAGGGGATGTAGATTCTGAAACCCCTACTCTTGAGTCGATCCCCATTGTGAATGAGTTTTCGGTTCCACGATGATTCGCCCAGTATTCCACCCAAAAGGGAAACAGACTTCGGTATTGACCTTCTCCAAGATATGCAACCTATTTCTACTCCTCATTATAGATTGGCCGTGGAAGAATTAAAGGAGTTGAAAGAACAACTGAAGGGTTTGTTGGATTAGGGTTTGATCTGACCGAGTATCTCTCCATGGAGTGCTCCAGTTTTATTTGTTAGAAAGAAAGGTGGTTCTCTTCGTATGTGCATTGACTATCGTCAGGTGAACAAGGTGACCATTTAGAATAAGTATCCTCTTCTAATGATGGATGATTTGTTTGACCAACTTCAAGGGACAAGTTACTTCTCTAAGATTGATCCTCGGTCGGGTTATCACCAATTGAGGATGAAGGAAGTTGACATTACGAAAATGTCTTTTAGAACCCGATATATTCATTATGAGTTTTTGGTGATGTAGTTTGGTTTTACTAATGCTCCGGCAGCATTTATAAACTTTATGAATAGAGTGTTTAGACAATATTTTGACATGTTCGTAATTGTGTTCATTGATGATATATTGATTCATTTGAGGAGTGAGAATGATCACATCAATCATTTGAGGATTGTGTTGAAAATCCTTAAGGACCAACAATTCTTTGCAAAGGTTAGTAAATGTGAGTTTTTTATAAGGTTTGTGGATTTTCGTGGTCACGTTGTTTCAAGTAAGGTTATTGAGGTAGATCCAATTAAGACGGATGTGGTCAACAGTTAGCCTAGACCTTTAACCCCTTTGAATATTAGAAGCTTCTTGGGTTAGGCCGATTACTATAGAAGGTTTCTTGAGGGGGTTTTCTTCCACTGCCTCTTTGTTGACGACTTTGACTCAAAAGAAGGCTAAGTTTATATGGACCGAAGCTTGTGAGAAGAGTTTCCAAGAGTTAAAAGGTAGACTTACTTCTGCTTCGGTATTCACTTTACCGGAAGGGACGGATGTATCTGTTGTGTATTGTGATACCTCTAGAATTGGGCTAGGATTTGTGCTTATGCAAATTGGTAATGTTATTGCCTATGCTTCAAGGAAACTTAAGATTCATGAGAAGAATTATCCTACCCATGACCTAGAACTAGCGGTGGTTGTTTTCTCCTTAAAGATTTGGAGGCATTATTTGTATGGTGTTCATGTAAATGTTTTTACCGACCATAAGAGTTTTCAATATATGTTTAACCAAAAATATCTAAATCTTCGCCAAAGAAGGTGGTTTGAGTTATTCAAGGATTACGATATGAGTGTTCTCTATCACACCGGTAATGTGAATGTAGTAGTGGATTCTCTTAGCCAATTATCTATGGATAGTGTTGCTCATGTTAAACAAGATAGATAAGAGTTGGTTCGAGATGTTCATAGATTGGCCCGGTTTGGAGTTCAGTTAGTACACTCTACCAAGGGTGGTGTTATGGTTTATAATGGTTCAGAATCATCTTTGGTGGCGGATGTGAAAGCTAAGTAATGTCTTGATCTAACCTTTTTTGAGTTGTAAGAAGCGGTGATTAAGAAATATTTTAAGCTTTCTCCCAAGGGGTAGATGGTGTACTTAGATATCAAGGTTGTTTGTGTGTTCCTAATATTGATGACTTGAGGGAACAGATCTTGTCAGAAGCCCATAGTTCTCTGCATTCCATTCACTCGGGATTCACCAAGATGTACCGTGATTTGTGGTAGCTCTATTGGTGGAATGGGATGAAGAAGGATATTGCAGAATTTTTGCTAAATGCCCTAATTGCCAACAAGTGGAAGGTGAGCATCAATAACCGGGAGGTTTGTCCCAAGACATTAGTATTCCTAATTAGAAGTGGGAAGATTTGAATATGGACTTCATAGTAGGGTTGCCACGCACTCGGCGACAACATGACTCAATTTGGGTTATAGTAGATCGGATGTGGAAATAAGCTCATTTTATTCCCGTCAAGATTTCCTATTCAGCGGAGGATTATGCTAAGTTGTACTTGACAAAAATGGTAAGGTTTCATGGAGTAACATTGTCCATTATTTCCGTTGGTGTTATTCACTTCACTTCCCAGTTTTGGAAGTCTTTCCAAATGGGTCTTGGCAATATAGTTAAGCTTAGTACAGCTTTTCATCCCCATACCGATAGGCAAGTGGAGCGTACTATCCAAACTTTGGAAGATATGTTGAGAGATTATGTGATTGATTTTAATGGTAATTGGGATGAAAATTTGCCATTGATTGAATTTTCTTATAAAAATAACAATCACTCAAGTATTGGTATGGCTCCATTTGAGGCTATTTATGGTAGGAGGTGTAGATCTCCTATAGGTTGTTTTGAGGTGCGTGAAGCTGCCTCGATAGGACCTGAGTTAGTTCATTAGGTTATAAAGAAGGATCAACTTATTAATGAAAGGTTGAAAGCGGCTCAAACTCGACAAAACTTATATGCCGATGTAAGAAGAAGAGATCTTGAGTTTGATGTTCATGATTGGACTTACTTCAAAATTTCACCTATGAAGGGTGTAGTGAGGTTTAGTAAGAAAGGGAAGTTTAGTCCCCGTTTTGTAGGCCCATATGAGATTTTGAGACGTGTTGGTAAGGTTGCTTGTGAACTTGATTGGCCTAATGAGTTGTAGTCGGTGAATCCTGTTTTCCATGTCTCTATGTTAAAGAAGTGTGTTGGTGATCCGACTTCCATAGTTCCTTTAGAATGTCTAGAAGTCAAGGGGAATCTTTCTTATGAGGAAGTTCCGGTTGAGATCTTAGATCGGCAAGTTAAAAAGTTGAGAAATAAAAAAAGTTGCTTCCGTGAAAGTGTTATGGAGGAATAATTTAGTTGAGGGTGCTACTTGGGAGGCCGAGGCCGATATGATGTCCCGATATCCTTATCTCTTTCCTTCTACTCCTACTCTAGCTTGAGGTATTCAGTTCCTCATTGTTTGCTATTTTTGTGTCATCTGTGTTTTAGCTAGTCCCAGGATGTTCTTATTTTATGCATGTTCATTAAAAACTATTGTTTTGAAATAAAATGAGTTATGTGATTGATTTTCCTCATGTTGTTGTGAATTGAGTATTAGTTGCCTACAGACTTCATGTCACGACCTAGGGGTATGATGTTTGAGTAATCAAGACACAACTTCCGATGCAAGTGTCTACGATCGTACAATAATTTAGTAATCCAACCAAGGGTTGGGATCGTTCCCAAGAGAATGGTTTTGAGAATTAATAGAAAAATAAAACTTAGTTCTAACCAGTTGTAGCTAAAGACATTAACGATTAAAAAGATTGTTAATTAAAGGGGGACACAAGAGTGTCAATTAACAATGGGGGGTTTTGTCACTAGTAAGCAAAGACAGCAAAATAAACGAGAGTTTCTAAGTAATGAGAGGGGATCATTGGGATGTAATGGGAATACGGGTTAAGCTAGATTATTGGGTATATGGTTTCAATAGAAGATTCATAGAATAATTGTGACTAGGCTAGACTTTAAGGGGGATAAGCTCTCTCTCGAACAACTTACACCGTTTCAAGCGACTTCCTCTCGGACACCCACTTGCCATATGAAGAACAGCCTCCGCCTTAACCCACTCACTCTCTCGTGTTGAGTGTGTGGACATGGGACTAGGGTTCACTCTCTCGATCTGAACCTCATGTCGACCCACTCGCACTGGCCATCAATTTAGTGGTCTTTGTTTTACAACCTCTCTCTTGAGCAAGCCGAAAACATATATATGAGATTATATTTGCACATACAACCTCATTAAGTTCATCCACAACCACTAAACAAAATCACATTTAAACTACAAAGAGACTATCAGCAAGCAAGACCCAATGACTAATCTAACTCACATTCACAAAATCACACCCCAAGAATTGGGTTTTAGCTACGCATGTAAAAGAGATAATGACGTATACCAATATCAGTTTCCATCAATGGGTGATGCTTATCGTAACCAACGACACTGACCTACGATATGAGTGTCTACGATCATCGACAATATAGTAACCCAACCAAGGGTTGGGGGCGTGTCCCAAGGAGCGCTTTTGACAATTAATAACCAATTAGAATTTCATTCAAGTTAGTCATAGTTAAACACATTTGTGATAAAAGACATTATAAATTAAAGGGGGTGACACAAAAGTGTCAAATATCAAAAGGGGGTTTTGTAACAAGTATTAAAACAGGAAAATAAACAAGAAAATCAAGTATGGGGAAAGGTTCTTGGGATGTGACCGCAATACAAGTTGAGATAAATTGTTGGGTACATGCTTTCGATAGGAAATTTTCAAAATAATAGTGACTAGGCTAAGCTTTAAATGGAAATAAGTTCCCTCTCCGGCAACTTACCCCGTTTCAAATGCATTCCTCTCGTGAACCCCTTTGCCGCATGATGACCAGCCTACGCCTTACCCCACTCACTCTCTCGAGCTGAGTGTTAGGATATAAGACTAGGGCTCACCCTCTCGGGCTGAACCTCACGTCGACCCACTCCTTAGGCCATCAGTCTAGTGGTTTTGATTTCACGACCTCCCTCTCGGGCATACCGAAAACACATGGGTGGCTTTATATTTGCAACTACAAACCCTTTAGATTAAAACCACAACCACTAGGTGAAATCACCATTAAAATACATCTAACCTATCAGCAAGCAAGACCCAACAAGAATATCAACCTATATTTGCCAAATCACACACCAAGAATGGGGTTTTTAGCCACACATCAAGAAATAAGAAATTATACCTAACATGGTAATGAAATCAACTAGGTATAAGAAATTAAACTTGAATTAAGCAAAGGAAAATGAATAGAGAAGACCCACTTCCAACTTGGGGAAAAAGAACTCCTTTCTTCCAGTCTACCAAAAAACCCTCTCCAAACTTGAGAGAAAAATATTAGATAGAATATGTTCTAAAGTGAAAATAATAATAATGAATGTTCCACCCTCCAATCTCCCCTAAGACTACAATTCTAAATAGTATTTATAGTTTTCACATATTGTGCTGCGGAGGATTGTTCGGCGACATTAGTCGAGACCGCCGATGAACTCGGTGATCCACCCTTTGGTCAGCTCATCGCCTTCAGTGTCTTGCCTTTAGCATCCTCGCATTCTGGATCATTGGGAGGTACAGCACTGCTTCGCAGAACTTATCGGCGACTCGTCGACTGCTCCTTTCCTCGCTTTTTGATCTACTTCCTTCAAGGCTTCGCGTACTAGAACGAAGGGCGGTTCATGTCGTTTCGGCGACTTACCAAGTTAAACTCGGCGATCCGCAGGATTCCATTTCTTGTTCTTTTCAACCCTATTTTCTCCGTTTGGCACCTAAGTGTCCATGCTTCCACTAAAACTTCAAATACCTGAAACTTCAGCATTTTAATCAGGTATTGAGATAAAACAAGCATTCAAGGACACTATTTCCATTAAAGTAAAGCCCTAAATGAGTCCAATTTGTGGACTCATCAACGGGTATGCAAGATTAAGTCTTAAAACAAGCCAAAAGTGAAGAAACCAAGAGACCCAAGTACAATTTCTTGAAGATGAAACCCTTGAAAGCTCCAAGTTCTTCAAAACCCTCTCCAAAACTTAGAGAGAATATTTCCAAAAACACTGTCTAAAACTTAATAATCTAAAAACTAGGTAAAACAAGGTAAACTTTTTCTCTTAAGAATAAACATTGAACTAGTATTTATAGTTTTCAGAAAAATGTGCTCCGTAAGATCTTTTGGCGACGTTAGTCGAGATCGCCGATGCACTCAGCGATCCACCCTTTGGTCGCCTTCATCGCTTTTCATTAGTTGCCTTCAGCATCTTTGTGTCCTGGATCATTGGGCGATAAGCACTGCCTCGCGGAGTCACTTGGCGATATGTCGATTGCTCCTTTTCACCGCCGATTTGCTCCTTTTCTTCAGGGCACAGCACACTGGAACAAAAGGCGAATATGCGATCTATTGGCAATTCGCCGAATGGGTTCGACGATTCGCAGATCTTCTTTTCTTCGTTCTTTTAGCTTCTTTTGCTCCTTTTTGCTCGATAGTGTCCATGCTTTACCTCAAACTTCAAATACCTGAAACTTAAAGGTTTTCATCAAATATCGAGATAAAATAAGAATTTGAGGACACAATTTATTAAAATATAGGCCTAAATGAGTCCAATTTGTGGACTCATCAATACCCCCAACTTTAACCTTTGCTTATCCTCAAGCAAACTCAAGTTCAGCCGTTCAAAAAGGGTGTCTTGAACAGTGCTACACAAGACTCGATCATGAATGCACACAACAAGACTCAATTTACTTATTCAAAGATCAATTGTGCACTCAAAGATTCAAGTAGTGACTCACCAATATCAAAGAATCTCATGCTCACAATACTTGCCTCAAATGCAAGTTCAAGCTCAACTAAAGTGTTTGACTGCCTTCACAGAAGAATGATTCCATATTCGCACATGATTATTTAGTCATTTAAAGTTCAGGAATCAGATGAAACGCTCACACTCACAAAGATGAAAACAATGCATGTTTTCACCCATAGGTTTCCCCGTATTTTCCAATCGTCATTTGTTTCAGCCACTCAAGATCAAAAAGGTCTTTTTAAGGCTTGTAATAGGGCTGAATGCAAAGGTATGGTCATTTAGGCTCAGTGGCTTTCATCCTCATGAGATATGGTATTCATAACACTCCCCTTCTTTTTCCTTCAGCATTTTTACTAGTGCTCTTAAGTCATCCCATTATTCACTTCCCATGGATTGTTTGGAATCCCCATTTCTTTGGTACTTTATTCCACAACTTTCTTTTTTTTATTCTTTTCTTTTCTTTTTCTCTTTTTTTTATATAGAGGGATTCTATTTTTCTCAGCACCATGGGTTAAAGGAGACTTTCCTTGCACTTCTTGACTTTCCCTTTTCTTTTCACCACACCCCAACTTAGGCTTTTGCCCTAAGTTGGCTATTCATTAAATCACAAATCAAGAGGATTAAAGGTAATGGATTAAGAAAGGTCTAGTTTTCATCAAGTTTCTTCCAAAAAGGTTAAGGTTCAAGGGGTTTTCAAGAGAGATTCACACACTCACAAGATAGGCCACAAAAGAGGTATATGTCAAATTGGCTCACACTCTTCAAAATTTCCATAGATCATGTCAAGAGAAAGCTTTACTTAGTCAACCGGACGAACAGGGTAAATTCTAGGTTCTATCATGCATGTTTCAAAGAAGCTCAGCACACTAGGCATCGACACTAAAGTCAAACAAGACTCCACACTTTCGCTAGTGTGCAACGGTCATTACAAGAGACTCGATTCGATACTAGGCTAGTCAAAACGAGATGCAAAGAGTTCACATATTGTCTATGCAACTTCATTTGGCCTCATCGTAGCCGCACATTAATGATACTTCGATTGAGAGCACTATTCAAGTCATCGGTATTGATAGGGATCGAGACTTAAATTTTGCAAAAGAACAACAACATTCATCACACAAGAGGTGGCAAAAATTTTTGGACGGTTTAAAATCATTTTGCAATATAAAATAAAAGGAGCCATAAGCTCAATCATCCACCGAATCAGATAAAACACAATTTTAAAGCAGAACAACCCAAATATATACACAAAACACAACTATCAACACAAAAGGTGTGGGCCTCACCCCACCACGATTAAAAAGTATTTGTCCTCAAATGCAAATAAAAGTATCCAAAAGTAAAAATATAATAAGACAGAGAGGGAGGTAAAGAAAGGTCATGTCTATGCAGTATGTATATGGGAATCAGTGCCCGGAGTAGCCTCAGATGGAATAGCAATGCCAGATCCACTAGGAACTATTGTATACATCTCAGTCGGCAATGTCTGGATCACCGGCTTCACAACCATCCCTACAAGATATGGCAAGTCTCTGAATATGCCCTCATCTCTACTCTCATGTGTCTCCTCAGTATGTACTGATATCAATTCCTCGTCGGCCTCTGCATCCGACTCTGCATATGTTGTGCCATCCCCCTACACACATCTTCGGTGGTAGCCAGAGGAATCCCCGAGGTCTCAGGAGCATCCTCATCATCTGCATGCCGCATAAGTGAAGTGAAGTCCGGATCCTTCAAATAGTCTACATCCTTCCTTAAATCTGCTACTTCAGCTTTCAAAGCCGAAACTCTGGATGTCTTCCTCTATCTGATCTCACAAGCAGTGACTCTGGTAGCCAGATCATCAACAGAGGCTCTAAGGGGGGTCAGTGCAGCCAAGATGGCACTGCCAACCATCCTCGGGATGGATCTCTCCAATCGGGTGGCTCTCACATCGGCTGAATAGACCAACTGCCCCATCTTCAAGATCATGGCCTGAGTGATCCTGGCAGGCTGGGAGGATGAGGAAGCACCTGGAGCCTATGAGGAAGAGGAAGAAGGAGTGGGTATACCTGAGGGCTCAGAGGCCAGAGTAGGCGAAGATGCCTCTGATGGTAATGAGTCAACATTGACTTCTGGAGAAGTGTCTGATGGAGCTGCTCTCCTCCTGACAACCTCCTCTCGTGTGAACTCGGCCTCGATACGTCGGATATCGGTGGAGGAAGATGGGGTGACCACAACATCCCTCGTATTTTCATGAGGTACTCCAGCTTCCCGACACAGCTCAGTGACCAGAACTAGAAATGGCAGAGACGTCAGCTTCTTTTTGGCTCTCATTGCCATCTCCTGTGACATCAGAAGTCCCAGATCGATCCGCCTCCTGGCCATGATAGAACCAAGGCAAGCTGCCTTAGGATGGCAAAGAATAGACTTGTTCTAGGATGGAATTATGGTGCTGCTGATGAAGCCAAACCAGAACGTGGAGGCAATGTTCATGTCCCTCTTCTCAATAGGAGCCCCCGCATCCATACACCTCGGGGTAGTGTCAGAAATCATCGGAGCCAACCAATCCTTCAAATCATCCAGGGACTGAACGATCAGCAACCCTTCGTAAGGAAGTACAGAATGTAGTGGTCTACCTAATGCAGCATTAATATGCTTACTATGACACTCCACTTCCTTGCCTCTGACCTTGACCGACTTCACCGGTCGAAACTCACTTGCCCTCTTCTTATTCTTAGGAAGCAACTCCCCATAAGCAGTGTAAAACTATCTTACCCAAGAAGGAATGTAACGGCCTCGGGGCCGTGTGAACTGCTCGAATCTATGGTATCGGAGAGTTTCAAACACATCAAGATGCTTGCCTTCCAGACCCTCCATAGATAGTAACTTCTCCTATATGATGGTCCATAAACCATCACCTTTCAATCTATTTAACAGCCTCGGTGGAGGGACTGTAGGGAGTGAAGGAGTCACTGGAGGTGGTGCCTGAGTTGGCACTGAGTCTGTTGTCAAAAGAGTGGCAGCTGGAGGAGTTTTGGTAGAGGTGGGCTGAGATCTGGCCCTGAGTAACTTCCTTCGGTTAATCAGAGGTTGTTCATCCACTGGTCCAAAGAAATCTGGCTCAATAGTTGCTCCTTTTCTAGCTATATGTTTCTTCCTCTTGTCTTTGTCTCCCGGTTGGAGGTCATCCCTTCTTATCTTTGGCGGATTTGATCCTCCTTAGTTTATTGTAATTCCCTTTGCTTTTCTCTGGGGTGGTTCGGTTAGATTGGTGCGTACCATATCTACAAAAGATCGAGAAAATTAAGAAAACAAAATCAAACTCTAGCACAGCAAATCTTATTGCAAATAAACTCCTCGATCCAGTTGGTGCGTTGCCGAACCGCTTTGGCGAGCTAAGTCTGGCTCGCCGATGGGGTGGCTAAACAATTAAGGCAAGTCGGCGATAGGAGTGTCCTTTCGGCGAATCGCCGACTACTTTCGGTGAGCAAGGGTTTGTCCGCCGAAAGTTACAGTGCATCAGGGTCTCAGGGGTGAAAATAAAGAGCGATAAAGAGTAATTTCGGCGAGTCACCGAGTGCCTTCGGCGAACTCAGGTATCTCACCAAAAGTTACAGACTCAAACCACAAACTTGACACGAAATTAAACGTGAGATGAAGAAAATAGGCGAACCGCCGAGTGATTCGACGAACTCGACTTAGTTCATCGAATGACCCAACGTGCCCATTTTTAACCCACCTTCTCAAATTCAACTCCACAACCCTCGAAATTGAAATCAAAGCACGCACTAATGAAATTCAAGCAGGACCCATACTACCCATCACCCCTAGATTTGCCGAATTTGGCCATGTGACGATATTAGCTCTCAAGAGTGGTGTCACCCGCTCTATCATTGCACAAATTTTTGACATTTAGCATAAACGCGGGATACTCAGACTTCACCCAATCAATTTAACCACACGCAATCACAATCCAACTCATTAAAAAGCACAAAGATTACGGGCATTTGACAGTCAAACCATACGGGTAAGATTTTTCAAATTAAAATAGGCAATTAAGGATTCTAATCCTATAAAAGAGGCCCAGCACACATCAATACGAGACTATTATTGCAAAAGAGTAAAAAAAATTCAAATGTAAACTCGGGATTCGGAAACCAACCTTTGATGCCGATTAAATTGCAATTGAAAAGCTAGGCGGCAAAGTATTCCAACTCCGAGCACAAAACAACAAACTAAAATGCTAATAAAGGGCTAAAATAAATAAAATACTACCCTAGTGTGAATTTAGGAGATTCAAGAGCGAGGGAAAGTGAAGAATTTCAAATTTGAAGTTTCTTGGCCATTATACACCATCCAGTTCGCGCTTGTTCGGCGACGTTAGTCGCACTCGCCGATTTACTCGGTGATTCGCCGAGTGATCACCTGCCCCTCCGATTGCTAAAGTTCTTTTAGTTTCTTAGGGGTCAAGATGGCGTTCTACAGGTCGGCGACACGCCAAACTGCTTCGTAAGTCCGCCGAGTTTTACAGGCTCTAACTTGAACTTGAATTGAGCCAAACGGCGGGTCAAGTTGGGCTTGCCGACTTCATCGGCAATCCGCCGACGGACTGTTTTCTCGCCAATCTGTATTTTTCACTGTTGTCCTCATTCAAACCTGCACCACTAACACACCATTATTTATAAAAGCAAACTAAAGCATTTAAAACCTTGGGTTGCCTCCCAAGAAGTGCGTTATTTAACGTCGTGGCACGACGCGAGTCCCCAATCACATTCTATTGGTAGGGTTGTCCCTAGTACTACTAGGTAACCCCAATAGTTCATTTGGGCAAAGAGGTTGCATCGCATAATTCATGAGTGTCCTGATCAACTGGATCGATCTAGAGTGAGAGCCAACCATTTGATTCAACACTTCAATATTCTCCTTCATCTCTTCCAACATTTGATCTTGTTCGGTGATCTTTTGGAGAATGATTTGGAGTGTGTCCTCAACGCGATTGTTCTCCCAGTCTCTAGACTGATTCCTCTCGTGAGGAGGTATGTACCTCCTTTGACTCTTGCACTGGTTTTCCACCTCTGATAATTTGGTGGACAACCCGTTCAGCTGAGTTACCAGTGCGGTTAACTCGAAGTCCCTCTCGACTTCTTGGCTCGTCTCAGCCGTGTTGTCACTATTTCCCCAGCCATGCTTAGGATACCTACCTACATCAACAAATTCAAAGGAAAACAAAACTAAAAATGAAGTTAGTAAATTACGATTATCGAAAGTAGAATTCCACTCAAGCCAAAAACTTTCACGTAACATCACTCTGCGGCAGCGGTGCCATTTTGATGTTTGTGTAATCAAGACACAACTTCCAATGCAAGTGTCTACGATCGTACAATAGTTTAGTAACCCAACCAAGGGTTGGGATCGTTCCCAAGAAAGTGGTTTTGAGAATTAATAGAAAAATAAAACTTAGTTCTAACTAGTCGTAGATAAAGACATTAACGATTAAAAACATTGTAAATTAAACGCGGACACAAGAATGTCAATTAACAATGTGGATTTTTGTCACTAGTAAGTAAAAACAGCAAAATAAACGAGGGTTTCTAAGTAATGAGAGGGGATCCTTGGGATGTGAAGGGAATACGGGTTAAGCTAGATTATTAGGTACATGCTTTCAATAGAAGATTCATAGAATAATTATGACTAGGCTAGACTTTAAGGGGGATAAGTTGTCTCTCGAGCAACTTACCCTGTTTTAAGCGGGTTCCTCTCGGAAACCCACTTCCCGCATGAAGAATTGTCTCTGCCTTAACCCACTCACTCTTTCAAGCTGAGTGTGTGGACATGGGACTAGGGTTCACTCTCTCGAGCTGAACCTCATGTCGATCCACTCGCACTGGCCATCAATTTAGTAGTCTTAGTTTTACGACCTCTCTCTCGAGCAAGCCGAAAATACCTAAATAAACTTGTATTTGCAACTACAAATTCATTAATTTCATCCACAACTACTAAATGAAATCACAATTAAACTACGATTAAACTATCAGCAGGCAAGACCCAACAATTATCTTAACCCATATTCGTTAAATCACACCCCAAGAATTGGGGTTTGTAGCCACTCATGTCTAAGAGATAGAAATTTATACCAAAGTGAACTTGCATTCAACTGGTTTGAAGATTTAAGACTTGATACAGGCCAAAATTGAAGAATCCAAGAGACCCAAACCCAAATCTTGAAGATGAAACCCTTTGGATCTTCAAGTCTTCAAAACCCTCTCAAGCTTAGAGCAAAAATATCAAAAAGTACTATTCTATATGAAAATTATAATAATTGTTCCACACTTAAAACTACACATCTAATTAGTATTTATCGTTTTCACATATTTGTGGTGCAGCGGATCACTCGGCGTCGTTAGTTGGAATCGCCGATAAACTCAGTGATTCGCCCTTTGGTATAGTTCATCGCCGTCTTGCACCAGCCTTCAGCATCGTCGTGCTCTGGGTCATTGGGCGACATGGTACTGCTTCGCGGAACTTCTCGGCGATGCGCTGAATGCTCCCTTTTTCCGCCGACTTGATCCTTTCTTTCAAGGCTCAGCACACTGGAACAAAAGGTGAAGTAAGACCCTTCGGCGACTCGCCAAGTGGATTCGGCGATCCTCAAGCCTTCATTACTTCGTGCTTTTCAGCCTTTTCGTTCCTTTTTGAGACGTAGTGTCCATGCTTTCCTTCAAATTTCAAATACCTAAACCTGAAGGGTTTTCATCAGATATTGAGAAAAAATAAGCATTTGAGGACACAATTTCTATTAAAATATAGCCCTAAATGAGTCCAATTTGTGGACTCATCAGGGTACCCCCTAGATGTAACAAGGCATACATGACCCCGAGAGGTCTCATACAGGCCCCTTAGCATATCATAACATAAGATAATAGAAAAGTGCAGAAATTTAAAACATTTTCCAATACAATGGAAGTCTCATATAACGAAGCAGAAGTCTTACACTTTTCTCAAACAATCTAATACATGGAAGACTTAGGGACACAGCCCATACAATAGTTCTAACATCAAATAAAGGCATAAAAGTAAAGGTGGTCAAATCCTCGATGCTATGAGGACTCACTAAATCTTCACTCCTTGCTCTACTATGAACCTAGCCACGGGGATGGAAGTCAATATCACCGGACCCTATATTTGATAAGAATGTAGACAAGAGTATGCGTTAGTACAAAATGTACTAAATTTGATGGCTAGCATAAATAATCAACATAAGCATAATATAGGCATTAGTCACCACAAGAGAAAATAACATAAGTCATAAGCATAAGAGATAACAACATAGTCATACGCATAATCAATGCATCTAGATCAACATAATATAAGAGAATCACTTCATAAGTAACCTCACAGCATGCTTGTGCAATGCATGGATAAGACCCCATAAATCTCACCCATGCTAAGCAAACAACTTTAGGCCTTCATTCATATTCATCATCTTTTTATTTCATCCTTAGCTTATTTCTTATGGACAAGGGAATATTCACCTTTAGTCAAACATATCAAGGAAGGCAACTCAAGCAACAATCCAAGATAATCATCATCATACAAGTAATCGCATATTAAAACATAAAGTAATCTTGTTTCATCATAAACATGCTACTTTTATTAGGGACTTGTGCCTCATATTCATACTCGTCATGGAAAAGTATCTCTCTACTAGTCCACAACACATCATCTCTCATGAATGGTTACGATTTACCAATTCAAGGCTATCAAGGAAATGCATCTTACTATGCTAGACCAAGATATCATGGAAAGCATCCTCTTATGCAAGTCCAAACTACTCAAGGAAGGGTATTGTTGCTCAATCCAAGATATCATGAAATGGTGTGTCCTCACCAAGTCAAGCTTCCATGCAAGCATCCTCTCATTCTAGTTCAAGCTACATTGGAAGGGTATGATTTCTCAATCCGAGGCTATTCATGAGTTCTGCTATCTCAAGCTACCATACATGGTATTGTCTTACCAAGTCAAGCTATTCATGAAGGGGTATCACACCACTACTTTAAGATAAGATAATATATGGGATACGGAGATTACTACTAGAAATCTGGACTCAACTTACGTAGAGGATCTCCATCTCATGAGACATACATGGGAAGTTTGGACTCAACTGATGTAAAAACTTCCATCTCGTTTCAATTTCCACTCGGTGCTAAGCACTAGATTCAATTAGGTAAGAAAGCCTTTCAACCTTAGAATCTTCATTATGTAAGAAAACCTTTCACATCATGTTCATTAGGTGTTCATGAGAATGTCCTTTCAATAATCACAACAACATCATTATAATCATTAACAGTTCACTCTCAAAGTGTTCCTAACGCATTTACATAGATTCTATAAGAACATGCATAAACTCATACATTCATAATATAGGTCATGTGGGTAAAGTACTTCCATAATAATACCATATACAAGTCAACAAACATAAGCTTTACTCTCAAGCCCTAGTCATCATAGTTCATCGGTCAAGCTTTACTATGAAGCCCTACTAGTGATAACTCATCACATTATCTTTACTCTAAAGGCCCTAACAAGTATCATTCATCATTCAAACCTTAGTCTCAAGGAAATCCTAATCTCAAACCTTAAAATTCGTAGTTCATCATACATACTTGATCTTAGTCAATTCATGTCTATAAGTTGTACTCTTAAAAAATTCATATCTATATGTTTCTATCTCAAGCAATCTATAATGTAATTCATTAGTCCTATGAGATCACATCCAAACCCTCAATTTCCCCTTTCATGGCATAAAACCTAACTATATCAAATTCACTTTCGAATAATAGGTTAATCATGGGTACATTTATAATCATACAAAATCATGCAATTCCATCATAAGCAACCGTAAACAATCATAATCCACTCTATTGGATCATAACCCATAACATTAGAAGAAACTCTAGTTTGACTTGGGGAATTCTTCTTCTAAATTGGGGAAAACATGGGGCTCCATGGATGAAAGGAATCCATGAATGAATAAGCCATCATACCTTGATTACAAAGCTTAGAAGATGGAGACTTGTCTTGAACTATCTTGACCCTTTTCTTCTTCTACACTTTCTAGAGAGAGAATATATGAGAGGAACCCAATTCTTTTTGTGAGTTTGAGAGAATGACTTAAATAACTTAGATTAGGGGTCCAAAGTACTTATATAGGTAGTTTAGACTAGGGTAAAATGATACCATTTAATCCTAATTAAATTCGGAAAGTTCAATTAAGCCCTTAACTAACCGCCTCACTGCCTCATCCATGAGACCCCGACCACAGTGTGTAGGCGGATCTACGGCCCGTACTGGTTGTGCGTGGTTTGGGGTTTCAGAGACATTGGAATTTGGCCCTTGACCTACGGATCCCAACCATGGGGCGTGGGTCTTGCCCGTGGTTACTACCTTAATGAGTTATCTCATGGTACTCATCCACGAGCCCACCCACGGGGTGTGGTTGGCCCCTTGTGGGTGATACCTGAAACTTTAAAAGTTTCTAAGCCTCCCTCATTCGCACACGGGGTGTTACAATATCTCCATATTAGGGACATTCGTCCTCGAATGGCATTCTAAGCACTTCTTAAAGTCACGACTCTAGACTAGCAACCCATCATGCATGCAACACACCTAATGCACACAATGAAAGAGGAATCATAAACTCTAAGCTAAACATGCTCAATGCATCACATGGAAGGTAGGAACTACATCTAATAACCCAAAATGAATGAAATCTCAACATTTCTCATGTTCAAGGAAGAACTTACCATCTCCAAGCTAAAACCATGTTCAACACAATCTCATGGAGCCTATATGGAATCTATACTCATGACATACATCGAAGGAGGAGCCTCTCAACTACAAGCTAAGGCATGTTTCACAACTCATCTCGTGAAGTCTATAGGCAACTCAAACTAAATGCATTACAACATGAGGAAGACCAAATCATGCAAACTCATTTTCTTTCTAAACATAAGCTTTTCATGAACATGCACAACATTAAAAAAATCATGGAAACATCTAAAACACACATGACTCCATACAAAGGGCAAATCAATCACTCCCCACCCTTCTTAGGGATCTATGAATGTCGGATTCCCAACACACTTCTTTAACCTAGAGACATGAAAACCGGATGCACCGATGCCAACTCATTAGGCAACCTAGCTCATAAGCACCTTTACCCACACATCTCAAGATCTCACATAGGCCTACAAAATTGGGACTAAACTTCCCAAACTCATTACACCTTTATAAGGTGAGAATTTCAAGTAAACCCAAATCATAAACATTAGAACACTTCAACGACCTTGTTATCTAAGGATATCATCTCCCCCTTGGGAGTAAGCCTATACGATCTTTATAAGGACCATTTTTTTCAATTCTAAGGTCGAAGCAAGTCATCACTAAGCTTTCACATTCATCACAAAAGGTGATTCTAAACCATGGTGAATTACACTACTACCCTTTAGAGGAGTCTATTCACTTACCACATCTAGGCATTACTTAAACACCTTACTCATCAAATCTTTCAACATCCCCTAAAACTCATAATGACTAAGTCGGGTTCTACCATCAACAAAATATAACAATAATGCATCCCATTTATACTAAAGACAACATCAATGTCTAACATATCAAGTTTATCAAGTCACAAAAGACAAGAAACATCAGAATATAAATAAGCTTAAAACACATACCGGTAGCCACATTCGGGGGACACTCTTGTTCACCTTTAGCTTGGAGAGCATAGAACCTATTCTTCTTTAAAGTATTCCCATCCGAACCACTAGGAACAACTTGATTACCCTCTCTCCCCTTAGCTTTCATTTTTGGGAAATTTCTCATCGTGTGGCCATTTTCACTACAACTATAGGAACCCTCACTACCGGCCAAACACCTACCCTCGTGTCTCTTTCCACATCTTGCACAAGTAGGCGATAAGGACTCACAACTAATTCTTTGAGGTCTAGGGTTAGACACCTTATCTTCACTATACTTAGGAGAATTGGAGTAATCTTGTCCGGAAAACCTTTGTCGATTATTAGAACGACCATATCCATCGAAACTTGCATGAGAGAAATAACCATCATCATTTCTAGACCTCTTTTTCTCCTTAGCTCTCCTTTTTAGTTTTGCCTCCTCAATTTTTTGAGCATGAGTCATAAGACGAGCAATATCCATGTCACCTATGAGCATTGTGGTACGACATTCTTTTACTACTAAATTGGACACTCCCAACACAAATTTACTCATGCTCCACCTAGAGTCGGCCACCAAAGATGGAGAATACTTAGACAATTGGGTGAACCTCAATGTATAATACTTAACACTCATATTACCTTGCCTAAGTTTAATGAACTCTAGCACCAAAGCCTCTCTCATCTCTAGAGGGAAAAAAACTATCTAGAAAAACACTTTTGAACCTTTCCCACTCTATGGGACCCATTCCTAATTGCCTAGCCTCTTTCCATAGATTAAACAAAACTTGAGCAAATTCTTTGAGTTGGTAAACGGCCAATTCCACCATAGTAACTCCCATAATATCTACCACCTTATGAATCTTATCTATAAACTCTTGAGGATCTTCCTTCATCTTTGACCCATAAAACTCTGGATATTTCATCCCTATAAAATCCCTCACTCTTGAAGTCGTCGTACCCACATTTGGGTTCATGAGATCTACTACCTCTCTATTGGCTTGGGTCACCACGGCTTGAGTTATCACTTGAGAAGCCGTCCTAAGCTCTGCATTAGTCATATTCCCATCTTAAGGGTCAATAGGACCTTGTGGATGAGCTTGGGTAGGAACTTCTTGATCCACATTGCCTTCCTCATTTATTCTAGCATTAGCCCTTGTAGTAGCCATGTCCTGAAAACCATCGGGCATGGCTTAGGAGAAAGACCTAGTACAGCGAAACTCTATGGCACGACTTGGAGAAGTGAAAAAGTGATATTTCATAAACATCTAATAGCCTCTAATTCATAAATTTGGTGCGCTTCACACTTTTGAACAAGACTCTACAAGACGTGGTTTGAGACATCCTAGAACCATTCTAAACCTTGTGCTCAGATTACCAAGTTTTTCACGACCCCGGGGTACCCCCTAGATGTAACAAGGCGTACAAGACCCTAAAAGGCCTCATACATGCCCCTTAGCATATCATAACATGAGATAATAGAAAAGTGCGGGAATTTAAAACATTATCCAATACAATCAAAGTCTCATAAAACAAAGTAGAAGTCTTACACTTGTATCAACCCATCTAATACATGAAAGACTTAGGGACATAGCCCATACAATAGTTCTAACATAAAAGAAAGACATAAAAGAAAAGGTGGTCAAATCCTCGATGTTGTGAGGACTCAATAAATCTTCACTCCTTGCTCTACTATGAACCTAGCCACAGGGATGAAAGTCAATATTGTCGGACCCTACATTTGATAAGAATGCAGGCAAGAGTATGTGTTAGTACAAAATGTACTAAATATGATGGCTAGCATAAATCATCAACATAAGCATAATATAGACTTTAGTCAACATAAAACATACCATAATCATAAGAGACAATAGCATAAGTCATAAGCATAAGAGATAACAACATAGTCATAGGCATAATCAATGAATCAAGATCAACATAATATAAGAGGAACACTTCATAAGTAACCTCCAAGCATGATTGTGCAATGTATGGATAAGACCCCATAAATCTCACCCAAACTAAGCAAACCACTTTAGGCCCTCATTCATATTCATCATATTTTGATCTCATCCTTATCTTATTTCTCATAGACAAGGACACATTCACCTTTAGTCAAACATATCAAGGAAGGCAACTCAAGCAACAATCCAAGCTAATCATCATCATACAAGTAATCTCATATTAAAACATACTTACAATACTTCCTTGAAGTAATATTGTTTCATCATAAACATGCTACTTTGATTAGAGACTTGTCCCTCATATTCATACTAGTCATGGAAGAGTATCTCTCTACTAGTCCACAACACATCATCACTCATGAATGGTTACGATTTACCAATTCAAGGCTATCAAGGAAAAGCACCTTACTATGCAAGTCCAAGCTACCCAAGGAAGGGTACTATTGCTTAATCCAATCTATCATGAAATGGTGTGGCCTCACCAAGTCAATCTATAATGCAAGCATCCTCTCATTTTAGTTCAAGCTACATTGGAAGGGTACAATTTCTCAGTCCAAGGATATCCATAAGTTCTACTATCTCAAGCTACCATGCATGGTCTTGTCTTACCAAGTCAAGCTATTCATGAAGGGATATCATACCACTACTTCAAGCTTACAATGTATATGGGATATAAAGATTGCTACTAGAAACTCGGACTCAACCGACGTAGAGGGTCTCCATCTCATGAGACATACATGGGAAACCTAGACTCAACTAATGTAAAAGACTTCCATCTCATTTCAATATCCACTCGGTGCTAAGCATTAGATTGGATTAGGCGAGAAAGTCTTTAAACCTTAGAATCTTCATTATGTGAGAAAACCTTTCATATCATGTTCACTACATGTTCATGAGAATGTCCTTTCAATCTTCACAACAACATCATTATAATCATTAACACTTCACTCTCAAAGTGTTCTTAAAGAATTTACATAGAGTCTATAAGAACATGCGTAATCACATACATTCATAATATAGGTCACGTGGGTAAAGTCCTTCCATAACAATACCATATACAAGTCAATAAACATAAACTTTACTCTCAATCCCTAGTCATCAAATTAAATAAGTCAAGCTTTACTCTAAAGCCCCATTAGTCATAACTCATCACATTAGCTTTACTCTTAAGGCCCTAACAATCATCATTCTTCATTCATACCTTAGTCTCAAGGCAATCCTTATCTCAAGCCTTACAATTCGTAGTTCATCATACATACTTGATCTTAGTCAATTAATGTCTATAAGCTTTAATCTTAAGCAATTCATATATATGCTTCTATCTAAATCAATCTATAATGTAATTCATCAATCCTAGGAGATCACATCTAAACCCTCAATTTCCCCTTTCATGGCATAAAACTCAACTATGTAAAATTCACTTTAGAATCATAGGTTAATCATGGATACATGTATAATCATACTAAAATGATTAAATTCCATCATAAACAACCATAAACAATCATAATCCACTCTATTGGATCATAACTCATAACATTAGAAGAAACCCTAGTTTGACTTGGGGAATTCTTCTTCTAAATTGAGGAAAACATGGGGCTCCATGGATAAAAAGAATCCATTAATTAATAAGCCATCATACCTTGATTATAAATCCCTCACAAATCTTGGATAATGGAGACTTGGCTTGACTTAGCTTGACCCTCTTCCTCTTCTTCACTTTCTAGAGAGAGAATATATGAGAGGAACCCGATTTTTTGGTGAGTTTTAGAGAATGAATTAAATGACTTAGATTAGGGGTCCAAAGTACATATATAGATTGTTTAGAGTAGGATAAAATGACACCATTTAATCCTAATTAAATCTGGAAAGTTCCATTAAGCCCTCAACTAACCGCCTCATTGTTTCATCCACGAGACCCCGACTATGAGGTGTAGGTATATAGATTGTTTAGAGTAGGATAAAATGACACCATTTAATCCTAATTAAATCTGGAAAGTTCCATTAAGCCCTCAACTAACCGCCTCATTGTTTCATCCACGAGACCCCGACTATGAGGTGTAGGTATATAGATTGTTTAGAGTAGGATAAAATGACACCATTTAATCCTAATTAAATCTGGAAAGTTCCATTAAGCCCTCAACTAACCGCCTCATTGTTTCATCCACGAGACCCCGACTATGAGGTGTAGGTGGACCTACGACCCGTACTGGTTGGGTGTGGTTTGGGGTTCAGAGACACTGGAACTGGGCCATTAACCTAGAGAGCTCAACCACGGGGCGTGGGTCCTGCCCGTGGTTACTGCCTTAGGCAGTTTTATCATGGTGCTCATCCACGAGCTACCCACGAGGCATGGTCTAACCATAGGGCGTGGTTGGCCCCTCGTGGGTGACACCTGAAACTTTAAAAGTTGCTAAGCCTCCCTCTTTTGCATACGGGGTGTTACACTTCATAAGATGGATTGTTGAACATGATTTAGCTTGGAGTGATATTTCCTCCCTGGGTATATGATTTTAAGTATAGATTGCATATTGGCACCATGAGATTGTGATGAGCATGCTTTTAGATTGGACAAGGTAGTTCCTCCTTGAATATGAGAAAAATAAAATTTTAATGCATATTGGTTTGCTAGGTCTAGTTCCTACCTTCCTTATGATGCATTGAGTACGTTTAGCTTAGAGTAGATGTTTCCTCCTTGGTTATGTTAATTTTGATGAGATTACATGCATGACGGGATGCTAGTCTAGAGTCTTTTCCTTTAAAGAGGTGCCTAAAATTCCATTCGAGGATGAATGTTCCCAAGGGGAAGATAATGTAACACCTCGGAATCTAGTAGTCTAAGCATGGGGTAAAGAGTCAAGTCTTGAGCCAATGAATTGAGCCTTGGCACCCTCCACGAAGGTCCACACGGACCCTGAAGGACACCACGGCTCGTGGTGGTTCCCATGGACCTTAATAGTAGCTAGCTAAGGGAGGCTCACCTCCCACGAGCACCATGACAGCTCGTGGTGGTGCCCGTGAAGGTGAGGCAGTAAGCCCTCCAAGACTGCCCCAAATGGAGAACCTCATGCCAGCCACTTGATGGCTCGTGAAGGCCACTACGGGTCGTGGAGAGGTTCGTGGTCATGAGTTAGGTTGAGGGGGGTGAAGTGATGGTTTGCCAAGCAGCTGGTCTAGGAGCACGACTTGTGAGAGCCACCACAGCTCGTGGAGCCTCACGTGAAGGTGTTTTCGTCCACTAAAACTTAGGGGCTTTTGGGTCTTTTCGGTTTTAATTAAATTAATACTATGTCGCGTTACACAAGCCTTGGACCCATATATAAGTGATTTTAACCCAAAACTCACCCATTCAATTCATTCTCTCAAACTCACCAAAATAATTGGGTTCTTCTCAAATATATTTTTCTTTCTAGAAACTTGAAGAAGAAGAAGGGTTCAATCTAGGGTTTCAAGGCAAGCCTCCATTTTCACCATTGAATATAAGCATTTGGATTTGAGTTATTATAGTTTTCATCCATGGATTTCTCAAATTCTCCTATTTTCAAAGGTAGAAATCCCTAATTGAGTTAGGGTTTTCTTCAATTGTCGTGGGTTCTCTTGATTATTGATTTAAACGATTGAATTATGATGTCTTATGCATGAATTGATGAAATAACAAGATTTTATGATGATTTCCCCATGAACCCATGTAAATCCCATATTTTTCAATTATGATAATATGTTGTGGGTCTTTGATTATGAAAGAGGTGTTTTATGAAATAAAGCATGAAGTGATAGAATCACATGAATTTATAATGAAATCCATGTCTAATCCTTGATTTTTAGATTTTGTGATTGAAAGTAGGTTTTGAACGTTGAAAGGTGAATTATGTGATTATGCATGTTCTTATTAAATCTATGTAAGTGTTTAAAGGATACTTTGAGAGTAAAGTATCAATGATGATGTTGTTGTTGTATTGTTGAAAGGATATTCTCATAAACAAATGCATAAATGCTTGTGAAAGGTTTCCTCAGATAATAAGAACTCTAAGGTTGAAAGGTCTTCTGACCTAATTGAATCAAAGACGAGCTATCCTAATGAAACCTAGCTTGGATTGTATACTTAATGGTACCTTTTCATGGATGTCTTATCACTTAGCTTGGATCGTCAAGATGATGTTCCTTTCCATGGATAATGAGAACAAGTAAGAAATGACTATTTTGTGGGATTTATGCTTAGCACCGAGAGGATATTGAGATGGAATCTCTCCCGTAACTAGAGGTCGGGTTTGTAGAAGCAATCTTCTTATCCCTTACCTATGTGCCCCAATATGATGATTGTCTAGTTAGACATTAGCTAGTGGATCCACTTAAGCTAGAAATTAATGGTCCTTACCTTGGCAAGTAGGACAACCTTTTCCGGTGTGGGAGACACCGGGAGATCATGTTATAGCTTACATTGTCTCTATGTCGGTTAAGGCTACTTCCCACATTAATAATGAACTAAGGTTACTTCAAGGAGTATCTCATATGTGTTCAAAGGTTTTAAAGATGGTTATCTTTCATTGACCATGTTTTATGAAGTATGTTTTCTAACCTTATTAAATCATGTTTTCGTTGGGTCAATTGCATGTCATGAAATATCCCATTTTAGAATGATTTAAATGTTTTATGCATGGCGATCATACTTGGTATATTGTTTTGTACTAACGCATACTCTTGCATACATATTTCCCAAATGTAGGATCCGATATTTAGGGTTCACAGTTTCGAGGCTAGAGGTTGACTTGGTTGATTTTCTGAGCTTGGTGAGTCCTCATGCTTCGAGGAAGGATTTCATTTGTTCTTAGTTTCCTTCTTATTTTCAGTCTTGAACATGATGTATGGGCTAGGCTCAATTTCATTCTATTGTATTAGATGGCTATTGAGAAGTGTTTTAGACTTTCGCTTTCTTTTATAAAATGTTTGGACTTGAAATATTATTTTACCTCCCTTATTCTATTTCTTATGTTATGAATGCTAAATGGTTTGTATAGGGTCTCTCTGGGTCCTATACGTCATGTTACATCTAGAGTGTACCCCGGAGTCATGACATTTCGAAATAGCTTGAAAGTTTTCCAGCGACTAGAGAGGTCTGAGAAAGCCATTGAAGAAGACCAAGAGTTATGAATCGTGATATGAAGTTCTACCTTGGCAAGTAGCTTTTCCCTTCTCAATGTGGGAGTTACATCGGATTACATATCATAGATTGCATGATCTATTATCGGTTAAAGCTAATATCCCACAAAATGAACTAAGTTACTTTCAAAGGTGTTAGGAAGCTTTCATTATGATTGTTAAGATGCATTGTCCATGTTCATGATTTATAATTCTTCATAAAAAGGTTTTATTATGTTTTAGCTTGGTCATGCATATCATATTTTCCTTTATGTCCTCGTATGATCATGTTTTCCACGTTTTTATGCATATCTCTCATACTTAGTACATTTCATATACTAATGCATAGTTGTACCTACATTATTTAAAAATGTAGTGGCCGACGATCTTCCTACTTCTGCTCGTGACTAGTGGATTGCTTTGTAGATTAAAGACTTGGTGAGTCATCATGTTATGAGGACCTTGTCACTTATTTTTACATTTATTTTATGTTTTTAGTTTTCCAGAATTGTATGTGGTGTATGAGTTATGTCCCAACAACTCTTGATGTATAAGATTGGCTTGTCAAAACTAAATTAAATTCACACTTTTGTGTCAAACTCTTTTATGATATGAGACTTACTTTATAAATTCTCGTATTTTCTATTATATTATGTTGTATGTATTTCAAGTGGGTTGTGTAGGGCCTCTTGAACTCTTGTACAGAATGTCATGTCTAGGGTGTACTTTGGGTCCTAACAAGTATGAATTAATGAGGCTGATAATTGTTGTCATCGCAAAGCACTAACTTCTAAAATTTATTTTCAAATTATGAACGTGAGAATATCCTTTATTTTCTAAAGATGAAATCTAAATTTGGATAGCAAAAAACTTTCTTTTAGTGTGTTCTTTTGATATCATTGGATCAGAATAGTAAATAAGCAGAAACCACATTTGAGTGAACCCACGAATAGTTCAAAAAGAGTAAATCATAATATTATAAGGAAAGAAAGTTAAAAAAGAACAAAATGTGATTATTTTAAATATTTTTAAGCTATGATTAAACAAAATAATTCACAAATAAAAGTGCTAATGTTATAATCAGTTAATAAATTATGTAAAGACTACAATTTGGAAAAGAAATTATTAGTATTCTCTAGAAAACATATCGGAAATTTGAGACAAAAAAAACTTAACAACTTTCAAATAAATGAAATTAAATTACACCTCATCATCTCCACAATCCTTATCTTTGTAACCATGTTTGCAGCCTAGTATGCTTAGAGATTATATAATTGGTACATTTTTTTCACCAAAACTTACTTGTGTGACATCTCAATTTCCATTAAAATTTGAACTCACTAAAAGACTGCAAATCACGCTTGAGGGTTTTTAGGAAGAAGAAGAAGCATAGAAAACTGAAAATTTATAGGTGAAAAACTAGAGGAAATCTCTCTATTTATTATAACCATCAAATGATAGTATAAACAGGTACTTATTGTGTCTTATTAGAAAAATACAATATTTTAGAAAGTCATAACCCTTCAGAAAAGTGACAACTCCTTGGAAAAGCTATAATCCTTAAGAAAAGTCACAACTTTTCAGAAAAAATCACAAATTATCGGAAAGTCATAACCCTTCAAAATAGTCACAACTTATCAAAAAAGTCACAAACCTCCAATGTGAAAAAAGTGTTTACTTTTAATTTAATGTAATAATAGAAATAAATAAAACTAAATATAAAATAGAAGATCTACTAACTTGAGTATTTTTTGTTGGGAGTATTATATTAATTTAACATTCAAGTTAGGAAGGTTCTTACTTTTAAGATAGTATATAAGATATATTTATGTATGTAGTTGAACATGATTGCTTAGGTTTTGATTTATGTAAGTCAAATATTGAATAAGAATATACATATTATTATGTGGTTTTGACATTTAACGACATATACCGTTATCATAGTTAAATAGGTAGAAGATGATAAAATAATAATTGTAGGCGAAAAGAAGATTGATGCAAATGTTAATTTCCATAGTCTCTATCAAGCCTAAGCCCATAAGTGAGAAAAATAAAACAAATAAAAAATAAAAGTCGTTTTTGGTAGACATTTATTTCTGAATGAGCAATGATGTAAAGAAAATGATTTTATAAAGGGTTATTATTAACTAATGTCAAATATTCCCCACCGTCCACTTAACCAAGCATCGACATGGATAACTCATGGTCCTAGGCACATATTGATAGAGCCATGACACTTTAAAATCTTGGAGCCTAGCCAGACCTTTTAGGCACTGATTCAGCCATGACAAACTATATATATAGAGAGAGAGAGAGAGGGAGAGAGGGAGAGAGAGAGATCAACTTTTCGTTTAATTAATAAATAATAGGTATGTCAACAGCTTTCACCCTAAGGTATATATGGTAGCTTAATTATATATCAAATTACCAAGGAAAGGAAATTTGAAGCAAAATTTTCATAATTGGAAATGATTTTCATGAATCTTTCTTAGCCACATTTGGTTGTTATGAAATTGTATCGTACACAACAACAATTTCAATTATTATCTAGCAGCAACATCAATCATAACATGAAACGACACTTAACAAGCCACCGATCGATGAAATCATGACATTTTCTAGTCAAGATTTTATTTATATGCTAAAATTGTCAAACAAATCAATGAGTAAACTAAAAGAATATAATATAAC
Organism: Solanum tuberosum; assembly: GCF_000226075.1. Lineage (NCBI taxonomy): Eukaryota > Viridiplantae > Streptophyta > Magnoliopsida > Solanales > Solanaceae > Solanum > Solanum tuberosum. The sequence continues at coordinate 206,089 of NW_006238932.1, read as the reverse complement.
TTAGAATAATACTAACAAATTATGTACCCCTAATGTATCACCCCATATGCTAGAAAGACCAGATTGAAGAAAAATCAGAAGTTGCAGGTGCCACCTACGGACCGTAGGGTGACCCACGGACCGTAGGTGGGGTTGTGGTTGGCCACCTGCAGCTCCCTCCCAGAACCCAGAAGAAATTTGTCTAAGGGTCGATCCACGCTAGGACCGACGAACCGTAGGTGGGACCACGGTTCGTGGTCCAGGCCGTGGTTCAGACCCCCAAATTCCATCCCTCTGAAGCCAAACGACGCCCTGCCAGGACGGACTGTCAGTCAGTCCACGGTCCGTCGGTTAGGGGCCGTCGATGGCTTTGGCATCTTTTAAGTCAGGGTCGTTTGGTCTTTTCCTTATGTATTGGACACCTAAACTACGTCGTTTAACCCCTAAACTTCGTCGTTTTGGTCAGTTTTAGCCTAGTAACTTAATTAAACGTTACCCAAGTCAACTCTTTCTCCAAAATTCATCCAAGTTTAACGAAAAAGAGGAGAAAGAGTCGACCAACCCTCTTCAAGAACGCATCAAGGTGTTCTCCAGTTCCAGCCCCAAAATCGAAAGATTTCTCCATGAAATTTGTCACCAGGTATGTGGGATTTCACTAGTGGGTTCCTTTCACCCATTAGATCCCTAGAATTCAGTCATATTCTTGATTATCTATATCATGTTTAGACCTAGGGTTTCTAGAATTTCATATTTATGTTGGAATTAAGTTGTTAGACTAATCCAAATCAGATTATCATGTTTTTGAGGAATTGTTGCTCAGTTATTCCATGAAACTCAGAACCCTAGTTCTTCCATGTTTAGACCTAGTTGCTTGTGTAGAATTTCATACGAATGTTTCATTATCAGTACATTAATGTTGCATTTTCAGTTAGCATGTCAGTATTCTGAGTTATGCAGTATTACAGAAATCCAGTTATAATGTGTTACTTACATAATCAGTTGGGGGTAGGTTTAATACCGAGTTGGACTAGGCTCAGTCACCCTCATAGTCTCAGAACTACGTGCCCCTGTTGGATAAGTCCCTTTATGGGCAACATATCTAGTGATCACGCCAGTCAAGCCTTTATACCCTTGACAAGGTATATTGGGTCCTCTCAATGGGGCGATACATAGGACTCCATGGATAGCTCTTGTGGTTTTATGTCGGTTAATAGTAGTTTCCACAGTCAGACTCTAGTGTATTGACCAGGTTATCAATTATAGTTTAGTATTCAGTCTCAGCATGTTTATACTTGGTAATTGCATTCACTTAGCTCAGTATTCGCTATATTTTAGTACTTACATTCAGATCAGATTATATCATTGCCCTTATTGCTTTGTTCAGTTATGTATATATGGTTCAACTTTATCCTATCATGCATGCTCAGTACCTTTCAAGTACTGACGCATACTATGCGCTACATCTTCTCGTGATGTTGGTTCAGGTCCTCAGCATTCAGATCACGCATAGATCAGTTCCCGGTCTCCAGTTCAATAGTATTAGTGATGAGTCATCATTCTTCGAGGACGATTGACATGTTATCTTTCTATTTTCAGTCTTTCAGTTTAAGTTTTGCTAGAATTAGTTGGGGCATGTCCCAGCATCTCTAGTCAGTTAGAGGTTTTTATTCAGACATAGTTAGATTCAATTTTAGTTTGAGTTTGACCTTTAAATTGTTGTTAAACTCTCAATTTTTATATATTCAAACAGTATTGGGTATTCCCCATTATTTCATTTTACATCATGTTTCTAGCTTCCGCACAATATGTCTATTTTTCAGTAAATCTTTAAGTATGATTATGATATGTCAGTAGGGTTAGCTTGGGGTCACTCGTAATCCTTAGTCTCGTGTTTATGTGAAGGGGGTAGCATTGGGACGTGACACCTAACGACACACAGTTAGCCAAATTGGTGGCTGGATCCATCAGTTTCTTCATTTCTTCTTGTTCGTTAGTATTATTAATATTTTCATTTGGATCAGTTTCTTCTTGCTGTTGTTATTATTATTATTATTATTATTATTATTATTATTATTATTATTATTATTATTATTATTATTATTATTATTATTATTATTATTATTATTTGAGTTTTATCACTACGAAACTTCTTCACGTACCAAGTGGACCTCTACAAGCTTCTGTCAGACTATCAATGTACTGGATTTCATTTTCCTTTTGGAACCCAGGATAACATTCCGTCGCTATAACCTCTGTCACAACATTTGCCCTTTCAGTGAGCATTCTGTGGTGAGCTCTTTTGTGCACGCTGGGTAAACCTTCCGCTGTGTAATAGCGTGCAAACCACACAGAGAATGTAAACCACACTAGACAAGCTCTATGCGACAGGCTCAACTCAGAAGACATTTAGGGGGATCAATTCCGGGTAATCCGTGTGAATGTGATGTCGTTATTAATATGAATATTATGAAATTTGAAATAAAACGTTTGCAAGTTTTTCTTGGAAGAATCCAATGCAGGAAAAAAGAAATCGACTAACATTTTCAACTACCAATTAAATGCATTCTAGCCTCACAACATAATTATGACGAAACAATTCTTGTTCTTCTCCTTTCTTCTCATGGAAACTAATAGCTCCTTTTCACCTACAAATATAAACAAAATATTTATTAGCCATACCGGCCCTTTTACTTTAAATGCTTGCATTGGTATATTATACTTCCTCTATTCTAATTTAACTCATTTTTTTAGGTTTTTTTCATTATTTAAAGTAATTGAATTGTTCACAAATTCAAGATGGATGTTTGAATTATTTTTTATATATTTTCTAAGAGATAAATTGCACTAGTTACAAAGTCATATAATTATAATTTCACAAAGGATCATAGTAAAAAATATAATTTAAATTATGTTCTTAAATATTTTTCTTAATAAATATGTATTGTCTCACAAATTCACTTAATATGAAATAGAAGGAAATTTGTATTGATTTATATATCATGAAGTTGAGGCCCTTAAATGAGAAAAGATAAAAGGCAACTTTAATGGTGATGTAAATATTCTATTATATCTTTAATATATTATATTTCTCCCAGTCTTCCCTTTATGTCATTATAAGTATTGTTGAAAATTTGACTAAAATAATGGAAGGTCCTAAATTAGGAGTAGAAAAGTTGGTGAAGTAATAATTATGAGAAGGAAGGGCACTAGTGGGCGTGGCCTTCCTCTCATTGCTGTCAACACCAAAGATACCAAAGGTAAGGTAGTGGCTAAAACTCTTCAAGTTACAAATATAGACATTTTCAAGAAATGATTAATTTTATTTATTTTTGTTTATGTCATACATTTTATTTTACAAATTGACTTGTGTTTCTATATATCATCCTTTATTGTTGATGAGACATTTGAGTGTCATTGGTTGTTGTGTTGGCATGTTTAAATCATAAGGCACAGGTTTTGAGTGAAAGGACAAGAATTTAGGAGTGGTTCATTTTCCTTATTCATGACATTTTGGCTTATAATATTTAGTATAAATAAATTGAATCTTTGCTTGGTAGATCCAGTAATAACCCTTTTTTTCTAAGAACTATTAAGAGGTTGATAAAAAGATCTTTCTTGTTTGATATATTTGGAATAGTTAATTGGTTTTGGGAGAATATCTACTGCTAAATTAAGGGTGTGTTTGGTACGAAGGAAAATATTTTTCATGGACAATGTTTTCCAAGAAAATGTTTTCCTGGAAAACAAGTTAATTTTTGACTTATTTTCTCATATTTGGTTGGTGAGTAAAAAATATTTTCCGGAAAAGATTTTTAGTGTTTGATTTATGAATGATTTTTTTTTTTGAAAAATATCTTTTATTTTTACTAGGGTAGAAAAATAATTTTTGAAATTGAAAATATTTTTTTAAAAACGAACTTAAAATTTTTTGGGGGTAGGTTGAGGGTAGGGGTGAAAAATTGAAATTTTGAAGTTGAAAATATTTTTTAAAAACAAACTTAAAATTATTTTTTTGGGGGGTGGGGGGCTGGGTAGGGCTGAAAAAAATGAAATTTGAAAATTGAAAATATTTTGAAAAACAAACTTAAAATTATTTTTTGGGGGTGGGGAGGGGGGAGGCTGGTTTGAGTGTAGGGACAAAATAAATTGATTTTTTCAACAAAAAAGTAATTGTAGTTTGAAGTTGGAAGAGAGTTTTGGAAAATATTTTCCTTAAATTTTGAATGGGAGTCATTTTCCTTAAATTTGAAAAAAATGAGTTGATTTAGAAAACATTTTTCAAAACATTTAATCCAACCAAACATGAGAAAATTGAAAAACATTTTATATTTTCCTTCGTACCAAACACACCCTAAGAAACAAAAGAGACGTGAGACGTGAGACATGAAGTTCATGAAACTTGGATCTTGGCCGGACACTTTCTTCACTACTGAGGCTGTTAGGTAACTTCAATTTTACTCCTAGTTTAACATACTTCAGAGACTTATCAACTTATTTATTTTCTTGATACAGATCACTCTCTTCTGAAATTTCAAGTGATCTCATAGTCCAAGTAAAGGGTAGCACATATTTACTTCACAAGGTATTACCATCTTTCTCTTCTTCCATTTTTACGAAAAGAAGAAATCTCTGTAATAACACACACACAGTTCCTCTCTTGTCCAAGTGTTTGAGGCTACAGAGGGTGTGCTCAGAAAAAACCTGTCACCTACAAGATTTTCCTTGTAGCATACAAGACTTTGAGCTTTGTGCTAAATTCTGCTATGGAATCACCATTACTCTTAAGTGCTCACAACATTGTTTCAGTACGCTGTGCAGCAGAATATCTACAAAATGACAGAGGATGTCGAAAAGGGAAACTTCATTTGTAAACTACAAGTGTTCCTCAATTCTTGTCTACTCTCAGGTTGGAGAGACTCCATTGTGACGTTACAGAGCACTCGGTCCTTTCCTTTATGGTCCGAACACCTTGGAATAACAAGTACATGTATCGAAGCCATTGCTTCAAAGGTTTTAGCCAATCGTATCAAAATGAATTTGTCAAGAAGAGATGATGTTTCCTGCACTGGATCACAAAGTCTTAGGCATAAAAACCGTTTATCTAAAGACTGGTGGGCTGAAGATTTAGCAGAATTGAGTATTGATCTGTATTGGAGAACCATGATAGCTATAAAATCTGGTGGAAGAGTACCTGCTAATTTTATTGGTGATGCATTGCGAATTTACGCCTCTCGATGGCTACCAAACATATCAAAATCCAATTCAGATTCAATTGGGAAACATAGGCTGCTGTTGGAGTCAATTACTAGTTTATTACCAGCTGAAAGAGGAGCTGCTTCTTGTAGCTTTCTGTTAAAATTGCTTAAAGCAGCCAACATTTTGAAGGCATCTTCTTCATCAAAGATGGAATTGAAAGAAAGCGTTTATGCAGAATGCTAGAGTGCAAGAAATTATCGATGGAAGTTTGCATGCATGCTGCACAAAATGAACTTCTCCCAGTAAGGGTAGTAGTTCAAGTTCTCTTCTTGGAGCAAGCGTGAGCTACCAATGTAACTGAGCTCCCAAGCAATATCAAGCTTCTTTTAGCTAACCATGATGAATCATCTAAGAATTGGCCATCTTTCACCAATGTCAAAATGACACCATCAGATGACCAATGGAGTGCCTCAGCCAACCTTTCAACTCTCAAACTCAGTTGTGGTCGTAAGACAGAAATGGGACATCTTCAACAATAAAAGCTTCTTCTGTATTTCCTACTAGACCTAAGACAATGTTTAGTAAGTTGTGGTCGAGCAATACATCAGTTGCAAGTGAAAAGAACTGAATCTTTTCTTTTTTAATTCTGTTTTCGAATTTTTGAAAGTAAACTATACTCTCTTATTATTGCTGGGGCTAGATATCAATTCATCACTTATTTTTACTTGTTGCAAATCAAGTAAAATGTAATGTGAGTTATAAATTGGTTTAACTATCCAATAAATTATTGAAATTTTCCATTGATCAATGTAATCATTTAAAATTTATTAAATATAAATTTATTAAATGATTCGAATTATATTAAATTCATAAATATTTTGGTCCAAATAAATATTATGGATTAATATATTTGAGTTAATTATTTAAATCTAATAAATATAGATTTAATTAAAGTCCGCTTCATAAAGTCCGTATGACATATCACTTAAATCTAATTGGTCGAAGGGAATCCTGTTCCAATTACAACTCCTCTATTTTAAAACTATAAATAGGGGTCCTTATAATTCAGAAAGAGAACGAAGAATTCTAAACAATAAGCTAGAGAAAACTCGTGGATCAAACGCCATATATTTCTCTTCAAGTTCAAGAATTCTAACAAGAAGCTAGAGAAAGCTCGTAGATTAAAAACCACAGATTTCTCTACAAGTTCAAGAATTCTAAAGAAGAAGCTAGAGAAAGCTCGTGGATCAAAAGCCACAGATTTCTCTACAAGTTCAAGAATTCTAATAAGAAGCTAGAGAAAAGTCGTGGATCAAAAGCCACAAAATTCTTTACAAGTTCAAGAATTCGAGAGTTCAAGAATGATCAAGATAAAAAATGATCAAGATCAAGACCGCCAGACTCAAGATCAAACTCGAACCCCTTGGATTCAGCTAGAAGTCAAGATCAAGATAAAGTTCAAGTTCAAGAATGATCAAGATCAAGACCGCCGGATTCAAGATCAAGCTCGAAGCCCTTGAATTCAACTAGAAGTCAAGATCAAGATAAAGTTCAAGTTCAAAAACGATCAAGATCAAGACCGCCGGATTCAAGATCGAGCTCGAAACCCTTGGATTCAACTATAGAAGTCAAGTCAAGATAAAGTTCAAGATAAAAAACGATCAAGATCAAGACCACCGGATTCAAGATTAAGCTCAAAGCCCTTGAATTCAACTAGAAGTCAACATCAAGATAAAATTCAAGTTCAAGTTCGTTGAAGATTCAAGAACAAGCTCCAAAGCCCTTGAATCCAAGATCAAGATCATCAAGTTTATCAAATCCACAAATCAAGATCAAGACTACAAGATTCAAGAACAAGCTCTAAAGCCCTTGAATTCAAGATCAAGTTCAAGATCAAGATCAACAAGTTCATCAAACCCACAAATAAAGATCAAGACTACAAGATTCAAGAACAAGCTCGAAGCCCTTGAGTTCAAGTAAAAGTCAAGATCAAAATAAAGTTCAAGTTCAAGTTAATCGAAGATTCAAGAACAAGTTTTAAAGCCCTTGGATCCAAGATCAAGCTCAAAAGCCCTTGAATTTATATTTGAAAAGATGAATTCAGAGGAATCATAGAGATTGTAACACTCGCACTTGAAGTAATAAATACGATTGTTGCATAATTTTCCGTTTTTGATTATTATTTTCTCGACGCGAATTTTATTGTTTACAATCAAGTCTTGTAAAACTAAACTCATCAGTATGGAAACATTAGTACCAATTATAAAGTTATATCATTTAAATATGCTTTCAATTTTAATATTTGTCATTAAACTTGTTTGTGATATGAGAGCTTTCATTCTAACTTCAGATTTATTTGTATCCTATATCATGTTCCACGGTCAAATATCATAACACACAGAGATAAAGCTTATAACAATATGCACACCTATTAGTAACATCAATCAGTATGTGCAGCAATTACATCTGCATGTTGATGGCATTTATTGCCTTCACTAGTATTTCTCTCATTAGTTTACAAAACACAGTTTTAAAAATTTTAAAATGGCATACATAGTAGTAGAATAATTAGTGTACGTTGAATCACACAATTATTTTAATGAAAAAGTACAAGCTCAATCTAATGAATAATGAGCCTATATGATCACTATTTATGGTCATTGCAAATAACTACCTTACCAAAAAAATATTACTCTTATATAATGGAATTGAAAGGATATCCTTTATTTTTATAAAGGGAGAAAGTTATATTTCTTGAGCAATATTATTTTCTATTACTTTGGTCCCTGCTATAGTTTGTAGTTGTATATAAATAATGAATTGATATAACATTTTTATACATTTACTGACATTTTAACACTGCGTAGTTTAAATGTAAACATGTACAACAGTGGCAATGATTACGAATGCTTCAATATGTTTTAAAATTTGTGTCTTGTCGTTAAACAATTATTATCTCTGCCTCTTACAATAACATAAGTTGTTGTCAAATGAAAGTATAATAGGTTGTAGAAGTTGTATAAAAATTCAAAGATATATATATATATTCAAAGAATTGACATTTTTCTTCCTCATATTTAACTGCAGTCTAATTACTTTAATTTTCCAATATACAAGTTAAACTTCCGTAAACTTATACTCATGCATAGATTTTAAGAGTCATATATGAAATATTCTCTTTTTGATAGTTATAAGTCTCTTTCTATCAATAGTATTAGAATTTAGCCCAAAATGTTTAGACATTTCATTAAGATTTTTGGCAACATTTTCAATTGCTATAAAGGATAAAGGTTTCACTAAAGGGGAGCATGAGTGAAAAATTCACTAGATTTTTTTTAAAGTAAAAGTTTTATTTGATTTTTTTTCTTGGTGATTTTTAGGTTACTTACTTAATTAGGTAAAAACTTGTCTTTACTACATCTATGAGTTGTTGGTATGAATATCCAAATGTAACAGCCCATATTATGCATATGATTGTTCTATTCTTGTGATACTTGACATAGCCTTATAGTATAGGTGAGGGACCATGTTTCTTATATGATTAGCGTTGGTTTAAACTAGCTCGAAAGGTGATGTGATGTCTTGCACATTTCAGCATGTGTACTGCAAGTTAACTCCAACGGGATTATTTAAACTCGAGACAGTAAGGTGGTAATTGAGCTTAAAGTTGAAAATTAAGTGCTAAGTTAAAGCAAAAGAGATTAATATTAGAAAATGAAATATAATAAGTGAGTTGCTTGCTTGACTTAACTAAGCTAGTAGGTGACAAGTAGGTGCATCACCTACTTTGACTTATTGACCAGTCGAAAGGACCAAGTAGGTGCATCACTTAGTTGAGCTATATGGATCTAGTTAAAAAGGCCAAGGTTTATGGATCAGATTTGGGCCTATGCTAATGGACTCACTTGAGGCCCAAACTAAGTTAAATAAAAGGAAAATGAAATTAAAGCCCAACAGCCAAATCTGCCAAGGCCCAATATATTTAAGCCCAAGTGAAAGCAAGTAGGTGCATCATCTAGTTTGACCTTTTGATCTGCTTGATGTACATAAGCAGGTGCATCACCTACTTGACCAATTAGTGGCTGAAAATGGACCAAAAAAAAGGAGGTTCTAGAGGATTATTTTTATGGTCAAGAAAGCTCAATATAAACCCAATATGAGCTGATCTTTTCATTCATTTTAACACACAAAATTCATAATTTACTTCAGCTATCTCTCTCTCTTTTCTCTCAAGAGCAGCCTAAATATTCCTTCTAGGGTTATTGAAGAAACCCTCATATCTGCAAACCAAGGTAAGAGAAACACTTATGGATTTAGCTTAATTCTCCCATGGAAGACTAGAAAACATGTTAGTCATGCTTAATTATAAGTACAAGGCAGAAGTTCCCACAAGCTACTGCTCACTTTCCTTAATTATTAAGATATTTTTCTCTTCTTTTTTGGTTTAAGTGTGAAGGGAAGTTGAAGTTCTAGAGGAATTCAAGTTATAAGGAGAAGTTGCAGAAATTGAGGTAAGGTGACTGTTCCGTTTTCTTCCTCCTTATGTATGAGTTTGAGTGAGGAATTATGGGTGAGCTGTTATAAAGAACTCAAGGGGGTGATGAGTTCAATAATTGGTTGTATGATAAAGAATATTTGAGGTTGTTTTACGTGTATTGTTGTGGGTGCAGCTTGGGTTATCTTGGAAAAGGATATATAATGTATGTATTGGGCAGAGAAAGAGGGTGTGGTGATACACATTATTTTAAGGGTTGTATGGGCACATTATCCGTCAAAGTTATCTACTGTTTACGAGGCTCACAGTGTGATAACTGCTAATTTTAGTTTATCATGACTTTATTGTAGATTAAAACCTAAAAGGTGGAGATTGAATCGTGATAGTTGTATTGGTCAGAGGATAAGGTATGAAAGGCTATTCGATTCACTATTCTTCGGCATGAAATCTGATACTTGAGATTAATATCAATAAGTGAATTTCCTAAGTTCTATTCCTAGTAAAGGAAACATAATGGCAGTGTACGATCTCCAAATAGCTAACAATATTTCCCCCTCTCCTTAGTGTATAGAATTACTTCATTATATGTTCACTACTCTATACTTGTGTAATTATCCTCCTATGTGCTGGTATAGAAATGGTATTTGCAAAAAGCAAATTTGGTGAATCCTCCTCTTAGTCAGTTGAAGTCAATTGTGTCATTTAAGCTCACAAGTAATGCATTGATGTTACATAGCTCCTTATGTCATTGTTACTGCCTTGAAGTATTATTTTCATGTCTTCTACTACTGGTCCGTAGTTCCAAATATAAAAAATGATTATGACCACCAAAACAACAATCTCAAAGATTAAAGAATCTAAATGAAGCAATTTGTATAATTAATGGTGGCAGCTCAGGGGCAAAAGCCTAGCATGGGCCGATCCCAATTTGTGTAATTATGAGGACCGCATCCCAGGGGTTAAAATGTGTAGCATGGGTCACTCTTCTACCACTGATCAGCTGGTCATTCGTATCAAATGCCTTATAAAGATCATAAACACAGAAAGGTAAAGACAAGAATGTAACATATATGATCCCACAAGAGATAACAAAGGTGGTCTTCTGTTCTGATTTATGCACACATATATTGATACTTGGTTTCATTCGAACTCTTATTTTATATATGTTATTGCCTTACATATTTAGTACATTTTTTTGTATTGACGTCCCTCGTGGGGGACGCTGCATTTCATGCTGCAGGCACATGTACTCTAGCTAGTAGACCTCCTCAGTAGGAGCACACGACACTCATCTACTTTTGGTGAGCTCCAGGTTGATTCGGAGCTTTAATGAGTCGTTGGTAGATTCATTTTGGTATTGTATCGTAGTTAAGGATAAGGCGGGGTCTGTCCCGACCTACTCTAAGGTTTTCTATCTTTTTAGAGGCTTTGTAGACTAATGTATATGGTTCAAGTGTGTCTTAACAAGTTGTGGCCTCAACGGCCAAGTCTTGTATATAAGTTTTGGGGTCTACTTATGTTGATTCTTATCGCTGCATCCCATGTGAACTTGTCACAACTTTAAGATTGTCATAGTTATATGCATAGTAAGCACAAGTTACATGTTGGTTCTCTCGAGCCTTTAGGGGATAGGGTGCCTGTCCGTCTTAATGGGATTTGAGGTGTGACACCAAATACACTTTTGCAAATTAAAGTATAAAACAATTTTATATTAACTGAAATTTTTAAGACATATTGTTATTTCAATTGCTTGTAAGTAGTTCATTATTCAAATTTATCACAAATTTTACATAAAAAGTTTTTCAAATTGCTCATTTTTCTTCTACTAAACTATATATATATATATATATATATATATATATAAATCAACTACAAATGAATTATTGAGAACTTTTGTTTTCAACTTTCTTCTTATTGTGTTGTTGTAATTACTTTCGGTTGAATTTAATTTTTAAATTAGGTTTTGCAATAATCTTTTGGAACAAAAAAAGTAATCAAAACTATAATTTTAGATTGTTGATAATATTAAGCTATTAGATAAAAATTAATTCATAAGTTTGCGCGGATAAGTTCCCTAGTTACGGATAAGGTATAATAATATTGGGCTCATATCAACCTAAGAAAAAAAATTACTGCCAATCACTCAATCTAGAAACTTGAGGTGAACGCGGATCCTCTTATTCTCTACTATTTCTTATAATTTCAAAACGATGCAGTGAATAAAATAATTGCAATTTGCTGCAACCAATAAAACACCAACGTTTGATAATTACGTCCCTTTTTCTTTTAAAAAAAAAATAGGTCAATAATTAATTTAAACAAGAGACTTCTTGCTTCAGGGAAAATTAGTGTAATAGGTTAAAATTAACCCAATACCGTCCCAATTAACATACTAGTAAGACATTACCTTTTATAATTTAAAGAATCTTGTATACCAATTTCTACAAAAATAAATAAATAACCTTATACTACGGTTAGCTATCAACAATAAATTAAGTTGATCTTAACTATCCTTCAACCATTCACAAAACACGTAAAGTTATACATGGATTTCAGCGTTGCTTTTCTTATAGCTTTTCCAACGTGAACAATTTATGAATTGCATGTATAATTTTAGAATTAATATCTTAAAAGGTCACTCAACTACTAGAATTGATGCAGCAATGTCATTAAACTTTGTTTTGTATCAAAAAAATCACTTAACTTAAGATTTTTATTTTCCAAAGTCACTCAACCAAATTTTATCATTAAAAGAAAATCTAACATGATAAAATAAATTATTTTTGTATGTATTGAAGAATAAAATGCATAAATAAATAGAATTAAAGAAAATCCATTACACCTCTTCTCGCTTTCTTTCTCTATTTCCACAAAAATTCTCATAAAAAAAGGCCTTTAGAAGATTCTTTAATATTGTTCATGTTAAAATCTTTTTAAATAATGGATCCACATAAATGGACAACTAATATTATATAAGATAATATTAATAACCTTACAATTTAACTTTTGAATAAGAATTTAGGCTTATCCGAAGAAATGTTGGTAAAGGTTGGAGTCAGAGATTTCATTTTAGCATATATATTAAAATGTGTTTACTATTATAGTTTTTTTCTTTTTTCTTTTCATAATATTTAGGCAAATTAAACCTTCATACTTTGTAAGAACTCTAAGAAGAAATTCATTAGTTAAGAAAAATAACATGAATATTCTGAAACAATTTTTCGAAGGTCTCTTTTTGGTGAATAAATTAAAGAAACAGACAAAAAGAAGAAGCTCAACAACAGTTTATAAAAGAAACGGAGACATAAAGTTTAACAGAAAAATCTAAACTCATACATTATAATTGCACAGAATAAATTGTAAATTTTCTGAGGGCACATAACGAAATCCCAAAAGAAAAGCACGATACCTTTGTAATCCAAGTATTTTTTCTCCAAGAAGAAGTGTAAATGGTTATTCTTTTAATTTTATTTATTTGTGGGTTTATGTTTCAATACATACAAAAATAATTTATTTTATCATGTTAGATTTTTTTTAATGATAAAATTTGGTTGAGTGATTTTTAAAGATAAAAATCTTAAGTTGAGTGATTTTATTGATATAAAACAAAGTTCAATGACTTTGTTATATCAATTCTAATAGTTGAGTGACCTTTTATGATATTAACCCTATAATTTTATGTATATACATATATCGTCTAGGTTATTCATTATAGATGCAAGTGTGACTCTTGATGCCAATTGTAGAAAAACTATATGCACAATGGAAAAATACCATAATCATACTGCTTACACGAATAACGTTTATGATAAAACACATATAATCATGCTAGAACACATAAACTTGCTGAAATTAAATTCAAAAATTATCTCTTGAAGCGTGAGCAGATATCTTCAAGAGAATCCACAAATTAGACAGACCTTCAAGTGAATCTACAAGATAGACAACAACTTTGCAGTCCTCAATACTTGGGTGGGCAAGTATCGTATAGAAAATCTTATGTTTTTCTAAGTTAAGAGAATCCCTACTTATAGAGATTTTTTCTCAATCCAAAAGGGAGAAGAAAAACACACGCCTGTTTTCTTCAACAAAAACTCACATGTTTTCTCCTCTTTTTCTAGAAAATAGGATTCTGAGTTCGAGTAAAATATGGGTACGGTAGGAACCACATAATTAATTATTGAGGCTTCCTATTATGATAACTAGTATACGTACCCGCGTGATGCGCGGATGATATTAAAGTATTATTTCTAATCGTTTTAGATTGTAATGTCTTATTTTAGTAGGTTAAATCATAGTATTTTTTAATAAAAAAAATCCAACCAATTCTTGACTTAATATAATCAAGAGATTTTCTTATTAATATAAAACATATATATTTAGTTATTTTATGTAATTATATTTTTCTTTTTGAAAAAATAAATTTTATTTTATTATTCACATCTCTTCAATTTCAAATTTATGAACAATAATATGTGTATTATCTAAATACTTCATTATGTTAATCTAATTTTTATGAATAGTGTAATGTCTATTATCTAAATACTTATTTATTAATTAAAAAATATTGCAGGAAAAAAATATATTATATCAACTTCCAGTTGAAACATAATAATCTTATAATAACTAATTTATACAAATTCAATAATGGAATATAGAAAAATGAATTAAATAGAATTGAAATCAAGTAGATTGATTGTTTTTTATTCTTGAATTTTTCAGTTTATATTTAAGGGAATCTAATTTTTAGGAACAGTGCAATATGTGCATTATCTAAATACTTATTCATTAATCGAAATATATTCCAGAAAAAAAAAAGATACTATATCAATTTCCAATTCAAAAACAATATTCTTATAATAATTTTTTTTTTCAAATTTAATAATGGAATATTGAAATTCAAACAAATAGTATTTACAACAATTAGATTTGATTGTTCTTGATCCTTGAACTAAGAGATATAATGCAATGGTTCAATATCTTATTATACATATTTTTCAACATCAAGCACCTGGATGAAAAAGAAAAAATAGAGTAATTCATATGTCAAGATAAAACAAAAGGATGTGGACATTGAGGGTAGACAATTAACAATGACTACGTATTGATTTTGCAAAAAATAAATAAATAAAATTATACTTAATTTGTATTCTTTAAAAAAATATGAGTATATTAATATTCAAGTATGCCAAGTGTGTAATTAAGTGTATTTCACTTTCCTTGGTCTATCCATTGGATATGTTTTCATAATGAAATAATCCTCCGTTTTCCATCCATTTGACCATTTCTATTTAACAAAAACACAAATAGAAGTTAAAGAAAAAGCTTTAACAAATTAAAAAAAGTATTAGTCATGAATAATTTGTAAATGCATTATTACTACGTTTTAAACATCCATTCAAATCTATATATAGAGGCAAGATTCGATAATAGAGTTTTTTCACTCGTTGTTTCGTATTCAGATTATTTCACCGCATTTAATTTCATGTTAATGAGTTAAACTTTGCTGAGGCCCTAATCACAATAGTAGAGAATGATATGGACATGCATATACCTAATGAAGGTTCATTTCTGAGATTCATAAGAACACTCTTGTGAAGAAAAAAAAAGATCGTACAATGAACGTGCTTCATTTACCCGTAAGTTAATCATCATGCATCTACACTTTTATAATCAAAATATTTAGCAGCAGTTCTGCCCAACTTACCATACATAAAAAAGATTAAAGTTGCTTACAATCTTCTTTGCTTTTCTTTAGTAGTTTCATGTCCTTATGTTAGATATCATGTTCCAAAAGGGGAGTACTCTCTGATGCCTCTTGTTTGTCTCCGCATAGCAAGAAATCCACAAAGCAACAACATATAAAGAGTTAGCAAAAGTAAAATATTATCCGAATGTTTTGTGGAAGTTTGAAACGGTTGACAAAACCTGTCTATCCATTATTTTCAAATTCTACATAACTGTTTGGAAGTTCCAAAATATTATTCGGATGTGATAGAACCAAAAATTTGTTCTGATTTTGTTATTTTTTATTTATCTTTTTATCTTGCAACTTTATCACTCTGTAAATTTCAATTATAATTTTTTTTATTTATCTTTTAAAACGCTTGAAAACCGTATTCAATTTTGAAAGGAAAAAGAGAGTTAACAATGGTCATTTCTATTTTTTTTTAAAAAGAGTCCAAAATGTAAAAATATATAAACAATTATCTCTCTATTAGCTTTTATTTTCGATTTCAATTTTTATTTTCAAGATAAGTTAAATCTACATATTTTTAATAATGTATAAGCTAAATTTAAAGAAATAGAATTTTGTAAAATATTGAATAATTACGGAATAATAATAATAATTATTATTATTATTATCATTATTAATCTTTTTTTAAAAAAAAATAGTCCAAAACGTAAAATATATAAACCATTATCTCTCTATTAGCTTTTATTTTCAAGACAAGTTAAATCTTCAAATTTTTAATAATGTATAAGCCAAACTATAAAGAAATAGAATTTTGTAAAGTATTGAATAACTACAGAATTATAATTATTATTATAATTATAATTATTATTATAATTATTAGGCTTAGAGGGTAGTTTTGTCATTAGTTAATCTAATGCATGCAT
>NW_006238932.1:184739-189014 GCF_000226075.1 Solanum tuberosum | reverse complement strand
ATAATTATTATTATAATTATAATTATTATTATAATTATAATTATTATTAAAACTTCCCACTGAAAAAGGATTCAAACATCCTATTTTTTAGAACTGTCCCCAAAATAATTTGTATTAAATTTAAAATTTAAAATTTTAGATCTTTATATTTTAAAAGTAATTAAGTTTTGTAAATTTAAATAATTCTATGAAGTGTAGTTAACGTAAACAAATTTTTAAACTGTTTATGGTTTGTTATTTTAAATGTTTTTGTTTTTTAAATTGTTATTTATTATTTAATATATCTATAAATTTTGTGGTGCTGACACATAATTATTGACATGTGTCTATTTTATTTAAATAATTATTGATTATATAAAATGATAATAATAATAAAACTATTCTACCCAACCCCACCCCTACCCAACCCCCTTTCATCTTCATCTTCTTCCCAAAATACATTCTTTCTCAAATCACAAAACTTAACTCTTTTCAAATAACTTGAAGATTAGCTTTTAAAAAAGATATATATACATTTTCATACTAAGAGTGAAGAAGAAAGAAAATTTTGCTGGCGATTATTCATTTCTACATCGATGACAAAATGAAATTGATAGCTTAAATTCTTTCAAAGTTTTGAATGTCATTTTTGATAAATTTAATGGGTTTATATATGAATTTGAGTAAAAATCTTTGTTCGAAAAATTGTGATAAACAAATATCAGCTAACTTTTTTTATAGGTAAAAATCATTTATCTTCTTTCTTCTTCTTCATATTTGTTCCTTATTTTTATGAGATTTGAAATAAATCATACGAACTTTCAAATCTGAATCTTCATAGTTGATTTTCATTTATCTTCATATTTGGAAGAAATAATATTCCTTTTTTATAAAAAAGAAAGAAAAGCAATGTTGGAGCTAAAATGAAGAAAGTTTTGCAAACTAAAGTATGAAGAAGATGATAGGTAGGGAGTGAGGTCCTTTTCTTTTTGAAAAAAGTGTAAATGAAAGAAGAAAAATGTTTTTAAGTTAATTATAATGCCAAGTGTCAATAAAAGAAGAAAAATGTAAAAAGAATTCAAAAAGACACTATTTTAAATCTTTTCACGCGCTTCACGGAAGTGCAAAATACATTTTTTGTCATATCAGTATTTTGTGTTTAATAGGTACATGTTTTGAACAATTTAGGTGTTTAATAGGTACAAGTCTTAGTTGAAGTGTCTAAGTGAATTATGCCGACAATTTTAAGGGGCGGTCGATGACTTCAGCCTTATTATTATTATTATAACTTCCCACTGAAAAAGGATTCAAATATCCTATTTTTTAGAACTGTCCCCAAAACAATTTGTATTAAATTTAAAATTTTAGATCTTTATATTTAAAAGTAATTAAGTTTTTTAAATTTAAATAATTCTATGAAGTGTAGTTAACGTAAACAAAATTTTCAACTGTTTATGGTTTGTTATTTAAATGTTTTGTTTTTTAAATTGTTATTTATTATTTAATATATCTATCAATTTTGTAGTATTGACACATAATTATTGATATGTATCTGTTTTATTTAAATAATTATTGTATAAAATTATTTTAAATTTTAAATTCTAAAAAATTGTGGTGGTGACATGTATCATTTTTTCTTCTCCTTTTATATATCTATATAATAATATAAAGCCGAATGTAAGAATGATGATGTGGCATGCCTCAATGGCAAGAATGACTATTTAGCTATTTTGTCAGAATTTTGAATTTTTTGCATATTTTCTATTTAAAACCTTCATGAAAAACTATATATTTCCTTATTAATTATTATTAGCATTTATTGAAATCACTCCTACTAATCATATATGTTAACTAATAACGTTATTTCATTTATTCCTTTCCTTATCAATAAAATACTATTAATTTCCTAGAATCTCTCTATATTCTTTATGTTACAAAAGTTTTTCGTTTTAATTAGATGAATTATATCTCATTTGTTTCTTTCCTTATTAATATAATATTAATTTTTCTTCGAATCTCTCCATTTTCCTTATGTTACTTTGGTTTTCTTCTCTTTTTCTTTTTTGATTGGAATAAATTAAATATCATCATTATGAGTATTAATGTATGAGAAAAAAATTTGCCAATTTTTACTTACAAATACAAACTGAAAATGTCATATTCCTTTTGGCACAAATTGATTTCACTTTCATTCTCTTTGTAATATCTCCATTAAAATTTGGTAAGTTCAACAATTCTCTCTTCTTCTTTTAAATATAAGTTCAACAATCCACTTTGTCGTTTGTGAATAATATGCTTTGTAAATTTTATTTTCATCATTTTTTTTGTTTCCTCATGTATGATATATTTTTTTCTCTATATTTAAATAGGTTTGCTCTCATCAAGGTAAGATCAATTATCTTCTTTTAAAAACTGTATTAGATTATAATATCATTAATTTTGAATTTGAATTTTTTGTTTTTTTCATTTCTAATTCTAATGTATCAAAATTTAACTAATTTTTTTTTATCACCAATCTTGAGGAATATTGAATTTGTGCAATACATGTTATTTAAATTTTTTTGTTTCTTTCCTCATTAATATAGTATTAATGTTTCTTAGAATCTCTCCATTTTCCTTATGTTACTTTGGTTTTCTTCTCTTTTTCTTTTTGATTGGATAAATTAAATATCATCATTATGAGTATTAATGTATGAGAAAAAATCTGCCAATTTTTACTTACAAATACAAACTGAAAATGCCATATTCCTTCTGGCACAAATTGATTTCACCTTCATTCTCTTTATAACATCTCCATTAAAATTTGGTAAGTTCAACAATTCTCTCTTCTTGTTTTAAGTATAAGTTCAACAATCCACTTTGTCGTTTGTGAATAATATGCTTTGTAAATTTTATTTTCATCTTTTTTTTTTCTCTTTCCTCAGGTATGATATAATTTTTTTTCTCTATATTTAAATAGGTTTGCTCTCATCAAGGTAAGATCAATTATCTTCTTTTAAAAACTGTATATAAATTATAATATCATTAATTTTGAATTTGAATTTTATGTTTTTCATTTCTAATTCAAATGTATCAAAATTTAACTAATTTTTTTTTATCACCAATCTTGAGGACTATTGAATTTGTGCAATACAGGTTATTTAAAAATTTTATATGTACGCGAACCTAACTAATTTATTGATCACCAATCTTAAGGAATATTGAATCTAGGTCTACTTTCTTAATGACCCATGTTAAGAAATTGTAACACAAATTAATTAAATTTCAATATATAAAAGAGCTTCAATATGACAACAAATTTTGATGTAATAAGTTTTCTCTTTTTTTCTCTTTTATTTATTTTTCAATGAAAAGCAATATTAAAGTATTATCTAATAATAGAGGACAAGAAAATGGAGGAGCGAGGGATGTCATCGAAGGAATATAGACGTTAAAATTATTGAATGAATACAACATTTTATGTTATTGAGGATGAAATGATCATGTCACGCTTGAAAGGTATTAAAATAGAATTATGATCATTCAAAATGCATAGAAATAATCTCAGGAAAGATGGTGTATGCACTTTTTTTTCTCTCTTACTTTTTGTTTCATTTTAATACAAGTATATTGTTTATTTATTTAATCAAAATTACACTATTCATTATAGCGTCATAACTTAGAAAAGTGAAAAATAATATAAAATAATAATTACTTACGTAAATCCAAAAAAAACATCATTTTACAATTCAAGCACTCTAATCATCTTTGACCAAAAAATAATTTCTAATTCATTCACAAATAAGTACTAAAGAAAATTATTGCTAAAGAACTTATAAATGTTATGATTTTATTAACTTGAAAATAGATGTATTGATATAAATATTTGTACTTATAAACATATGTAATTGATGATTCTGAAGAAATTACTAATATATTTTTCTATTAGATTATTTTTATTTTTAGATATGCTTACATTTTATTGGGATTTAGTATGATGTTGAGAAATTTCACCGAGGTTGAATTTACGGTGTCTTTCTCTTTTTGGAGATTTTTTTTTTTCCTACTTTATATGCTATATTACATTTGTTTTTTGAAAATTCACACATTTTATTCTCTTAGTAATATTAAATGTGTAATGTTAAGAACTCATTTCTTATAGAATAATGAGAATTTTCGTTATTACGATTAGTTTAACGATACAATACAATAAAATTAGATTAACAATCAAAACAAGCCAACCATCCAAACAAGCGGTTGATGTAATTTAATGATCTTTATTTTCATTACTCTCACATTTTTTATGATCATAAACCC
>NW_006238932.1:182915-184546 GCF_000226075.1 Solanum tuberosum | reverse complement strand
ATAGACATGACATTATTTGATATTTCATATTGTAGTACTATAAATAAGGACACTCTAAGAATTTGTAGAAATGATCACATTATTAGCTCTTTAAGTAGTTATGTTTTTGGTGTTTACATGCTTTAGTTTGACTTGAAGAATAAGATGAAGGCTATGATGATGATCAATTTGTGGGAGTGGACATCGACAAGAGCTCGCAAGATTGTGCATTGATTTCTTATTGTTTCCTTCTATTTTTAATGATTAAGATCGTAAAAAAAATTAGTGTCACTTTTTTACATTTTCTTTCTATGATTTTTCTTTTCTTTTGTATTTTATACGTTTTTTTATCAAAATAATAACTTATGCTTCGTTGGCGAAGTCTGCTAACTACTAACAAAATATTTTATGTCCAGATTTTATCAAAATAATGTCATTTCCCCTCTAAAGTGTCTAAACAAACACCACTAATTAATTCGCGGCGAAATTTTCTTTTATTTTGCATTTTATACGTTTTTTGTCAAAATAATAACTTATGCTTCGTTGGCGAAGTCTGCTAACTACTAACAAAATATTTTATGTCCAAATTATATCAAAATAATGTCATTTTCTCCTCTAAAGTGTCTAAACAAACACCACTAATTAATTCGCGGCGAAACTTGATGAAGTAAATCTCCCGGGGGTGCAAGTATCATATTTCAGAAGTTAGAGGGAGTTTAAACAATTTCAAATTTTTGGCGATTATAAAAAAGATGAGCTAAATTCTACGGTAGTTATCCAGTATTAAACAAACGCCTTAAGAAACAATAAATAATAAGGTAATATTATATTACTTTTTAAATATATTAAATTTAATGCTTTGGAAAATGTATTAAATATTGAATAGTATTTAATTGTAAGGTAAAATAGACACAAATAGATAAATAATTAATTGATTTTCAAATTGGACAAGTATTGTTTGACATCTATTTTTAGTACAGTAGGCAAATGAAAATGGACGGAAGAAGTAATTGATATCTTACCGTTTCTACAACCGCGCGAAGCGCGGATAAGTTCTCTAGTAGATAGATAATTTCAGATAATTAATTTGAATTAATATTACCATAATAAATTACAAATCATTCCACTAGAAATTCGTAATTGAACTCCTCTATTTATATTTCAAATTTCCCCATTAAACACTTATGTAATTCCTCATGCTAAGATTACAGATACTAATTAATAAATTAAATTAATGACGACTTTAATTCAAAGATTAATTTCCTTTATAACACTGTTTAACTTATTTCATGTGTCGGATTCATAAATCCACTTATAAGGTTTGACACGATGAAAACTTGTAAGCTTCTAAAAAAGGCATATCATTAATCTCTATATCGAGACATGGATTCATTAACTAACTTATTATTTCATCAATACATATTATTATTATCCAATCTACCAGACATATTGACCCATCTCAAAATCTCACCTTTTAATAAATCAAAACGATAATTAATATATACAGATCATAATAGTTATATCAGGATTGAGAATATAAGTATATTTAACAGCTTAGATAATATACTTTTGTCAGTCAGTCTAAATCAACTATCTCTACTCGGTCCGATTCAATACATACAAAATGCACTAGCACAAGAAGTTGGAACTAT
>NW_006238932.1:179678-182781 GCF_000226075.1 Solanum tuberosum | reverse complement strand
AAAAATAAAAATAATTAATATATACAGATCATAATAGTTATATCAGGATTGAGAATATAAGTATATTTAACAGCTTAGATAATATACTTTTGTCAGTCAGTCTAAATCAACTATCTCTACTCGGTCCGATTCAATACATACAAAATGCACTAGCACAAGAAGTTGAAACTATACTGTTTCCATAATCAAGATAAATTATATATAATCTTGTGCTATAATCGTACTGATGGCATGTCCAATTTTTATCTTAGATTATGCACAAAAAACTTTATACTTAACACAACTGATGATTGCATCCTCTGTGTATAAGCTAAAACTCTATACACTAAATTATGTACTATATAAGTAAAGAGACACCATAAATAAATATATGATCAATAAATAATTATTTTATAATAAATACTATATCAAAACATATTGTTAATAGTATATATATCCAAATAAAGATATGTAATAAAGAAATGAGTTAATGAAAGGAGTAATAAAGAAATGAGCATATATGTACTAGCCAGCTTCTTCAAACACAAGATTGTGTTTGTATTAGAAATACTAAAATGACAATAAATATTTTCGCATATATCTTCAAATTTATTTTTAACTTTATATGTTTTGATCTGCATTTTAAAGATCAAATAAGGGTGGAAGTTAATGTTTCTCGTGAAGATGATGATTCTTGAGTGTATAGGAATACGTTTTATCTTTCTGGTATCACTGAATTTTAATAATTTTTGTTGTAATATTTATCTCTTTATTTCAATTTGTATTTTTTATTTCCATTTTCCTTGCCCAATAATTTTTGAAACTCTTGTTTTTAAACAAAAAGATCAAAATGATTTCAAACTCTGGAATTCCTCTTTCCCCTAGCCGCCACTCTTCGCTTGCTTCATCGTTGTTTTTTAAGCATTTTGCTTTAAATAATAGTAACAGTAAATTTTTTGCAGAAAAAGGTTTATAAAAGCAGATTAAATCATTTTAACGAATTTGTTTACCTATTTAATATAGCAATAACAAATGGTGTGGGCGTGTGGCTATGAGATTCCAGTTTCCTCATACCCGCCAAATTCTTAAAGTACATAGTTGTTTTACCGCTTCTTCTTCGTTATTAAATATTTTTTTGTCTCCTTTTTGTAAAGTCAAAACTAAAATGTCCTCTTTTAAATCTAGAAGTTTGGATTAAATCGTTTTTAATCAAATTACTCACAATACCCCAGACTTCATTCTACTTCATTAGTTACTTCTTCGATCCTTCATCCTCGTAAAGAGGTTAACTCGAGTTCATGTTTAACTTTATACACACAATTACACTCAATACCAATATGGTTAGTGCAATAGCCGACTTGTGTATATAAGTTTATTATTCAATTAATTGTCTTTCCTTTCTACTTGAATCTATCTGTTCCTATTCAACTACTTTCCTAGACATGCACTGGCATTGCATTGCCGAATCATTCATGGCTATTAGTAACATGCTAAAGTAGCAACGTCGATTGAAACTTCAAGAAACAACAAAAGGTAAAAGGGTATTTCATTGAAAAGTCATTTTAACTTTTCGGGGTCTCACACAATGAAGAAGCAGGGAACCATTGTTTCATTGACCCATTGATCGCTTGACACACGTTAATGAAACACGTGCTATGATGTTTTCACCTTATATTGGTGTATGTGTCTCATTCTTTAAATTATCCAACATCGTACAAACCTTGGTCTAAACACCTCCAAATGTTTAACCCTAGTTTCTCTCTTGAGTGATCCTTAAACTCATTTTCTTAGAGAAACACTTGCCTGGCTTATGAAACAAGTCATAATAGGGTGCCAAAACTCATCTCTTCACGTTCCTCAATATAAGAGACGATTACTTGTGTGAGAGAGCCAATCTCGCGACTTGTTCGACATATTTTATTTTTTACAAAATATCACATGCATACCACATTTGAAAATAAATTCAGTAGAATTATACAGAAGATAATATTATAACAATCAAGTTATTTTACAATACTGAAATACCATTAAATCCTACGCAAACCTAGAGCCCTAACATGTTTTTCAAACAAGTCTCTAGAGATGACCTGTAAAAGGATCATCTATCATTTCACATGTAGGAATGTATTGCAAAGTTATTTCTCCACTTGCCACTATGTCTCTCACAAAGTTATACTTGATGTCATTATATTTGGTTTTGTTGGGATACGTAGGATCCTTCGTATATGCGATAGCTGCTTGACTAAAATAATATAGAATCATGGGACCCTTAGAATTCTTTGCAATACTCAAATGTTCAAAGTATCTCTTTAACCAAACAACTTCTTGTACTGCATACACCCAAGCCACAAATTCAGATTCCATGGTGGAAAGAGTTGTGCAAGTTTGCTTCTTACTTTTCAATTAAATGGCACCACCATTTAGTAAGAAAGCATAACTAGATGTTGATTTTCTATCATTTCGATCACCAGCCCAATGAGACGAACATCTGTATAACCTCTTATGAATAAATCAGATCCATTATAACACAATGTATGATCCGCAATTCCCTTCAAGTATCAGAATATTCTCTTTACTACTTTTCAATGATCTCTTCCGGGATTGGATTGATACATGCTGACCAGACTCACGTCATAATAAATGTCTGAGAGAGTACACATCATAGCATGCATCAAACTCCCGACAATGATGCTTATCGTGACCATCGACACTAACCTACGGTATGAGTGTCTACGATTGTCGCTAGTATAGTAACCCAACTAAAGGTTGGGGTCGTGTCCCAAGGGAGTGGTTTTGAGAATTGATAGAAAAATAAAATTTAGATCTAACTAGTCGCAGCTAAAGATATTAACGAGTAAAAATATGGTAAATAAAAGGGGTGAGATGAAAGTGTCAAATATCGATTTTGGGGTTTTGTTACAAGTAGTAAAAGCAGCAAAAAATAACAGGAAAATCAAGTATGGAGAAATATTCTTGGGGTGTGACCGCAATACAAGTTGAGATAAATCGTTGGGTACATGCTTTCAATAGGAAATTTGCAAGATAATAGTGACTAGGCTAAGCTTTAAATGGAAATAAGTTCCCTCTCGGGCAACTTACCCCGTTTCAAATGCGTTCCTCTCGG
>NW_006238932.1:177246-179601 GCF_000226075.1 Solanum tuberosum | reverse complement strand
TCAACACATATTGGCTAAATCACACCCCAAGAATGGGGTTTTTAGCCACACATCAAGAAATAACAAAATACACCTAAAATGATAGTAAAATCAAATGGGTATAAGAAATTAAACCTTGATTTAACAAAGGAATAAGAATGGAGAAGACCCACTTCCAACTTGGGGAAGATGAACTCCTTTCTTCAAGTTCCCAAAAACCCTCTCCAAACTTGAGAGAAAATATCTAAAAAGTACTATTCTATTCTTGAAATTAAAAATAAAAGTTCCACACACTAAAAATAATAATATGTTCAGTATTTATAGACTTCAGAAAATAGTGCTGGCGGATCTTTCGGCGAAGTTAGTCGATGTCGCTGAATGACTTTGGCAATTCACCCTTCGTCTGTCTCATAGCCATTTCGTGCTTGCCTTCAACACCTGCACGTTCTGGACTATTGGGCGGTATAGTACTGCTCTGCGGAACTATTCGGCAAAGTGCCGACCGCTCCTTTCATCGCCTTTTTGATCCTTCTCCTTCAGGGCTTCGCGTACTGGAACAAAGGGTAGAGTAAATCCCTTCGGTGAATTGCCAAGTGTGTTTGGCTATGCTCGGGTTTCAGCTTCGTCGTTCTTTTCAGCCTTTTTGTTCCTTTTCCTCCTAAGTATCCATGCTTTCACTAAAACTTCAAATACCTGAAAACTTAAGAGTTTTCATCAGATATTTAGATAAAATAAGCATTCGAGGACACTATTTTTATCAAAATAAATCCCTAAAATGAGTCCAATTTGTGGACTCATCAACACCCCCAACTTAAACTTTTGCTTGTCCTCAAGCAAACTCAAGTTCAGCCGAACAAAAAGGGTGTCTCAAACAGTGCTACACAAGACTCAATCATGAACATACACAACAAGATTCAAATTACTTATGCACAAATTAACTGTGTACTCAAAGATTCAAGTTGTGACACACCATTACCATAGATTCTCATGCTCGCAATACTTGCTACTTGTGCGAATTCAAGCTCGACAAAAAGTATCTAAATGCCCTCACTTGAAGAATGATTCCATATTCACACACAGAGGTTAATCAATTCAAGATCAGGAATCAGATACAATGCTCACACTCAAAAGAGGAACACAATGCATGTTTTCACCCATAGGTTTACCCTTATTTTCTAATTGACTTTTGATTCGGCTTACTCAAGATCAAAAAGATCTTTCTAAGGCTTGCAATTGGGGTGAGTGCAAAGGTATGGTCATTTAGGCTTAATGGCTCTTTCCTCGTGGGATGTGGTGTTCTCAAGGCATTCCCTACTCCTACTTTATTAATTCTTTTTCTAATGCTTCTAAGTCACCTATTTATTCATCTTCATGGATTGCTTGGAACCCTGATTTCCTTCGTACCTTATCCCACATTTTTATTTTAGTTGAAGGGGTTTCCACTGTTCTGCAACACCATGGTTTAAGGGGGGAGTTTTCCTGAACTTCTTGACTTCTCCTTTTCCTTTTCACCACACCCCCAACTTAGGCTTTTGACCTAAGTTGGCTATTCACTAAACCACAAATTAAGAGGGTTATAGGTAGCGTGTCAAGTGAGGTCTAGGGTTCATCAAGGTTCTTCCAAAGAAAGGTAAGGCTCGAAGGATGTTCAAAAGAGTTTCACACACTCACAGGTAGGCCACAAAAGAAGCATCTGTCAAATTTGTCTTACACTCTTTAAGACTAACAGGGCAAATTCTAGGTTTATTCATGCATGGTTCAAAGCAAGCTAATCATACAAGGCATCGACACTTAAGTTTAGAAAGACTACACACTTTCGCTAGTGTTCAACGGTCATAACAAGAGAATCAATTCGATAAATGACTAGTCACAACGAGATGCAAAGAGTTCACATATTGTCTATGCAACTTTATTTGGCCTCATCGTAGCCATACATTCATGTTCGTTCAATTGAGAGCACTATTTAAGTCATCGGTATTGATCGAAACTGAGACTTAAATTTTTGCAAAAGAATAACCACATTCAACTCACGAGGGGTGGCAAAAATGTGCGAAAAATTCAAATATTTTCGGAAGGGGTCAAAACCATTTTGCAATTAAACCTAAAAGAGAGCCATAAGCTCAAACAATCGCAAAAGTAGTTTTTTTTGAAAAAAAAACACATTGAAACAGATAACCCAACTGTACAGCAAAACACAAGTATTAACTAGCACACAAAAGGTGTGGGCCTCACCCCACCACAAATAAAAAACAGTTTGTCCTCAAATGCAAGTAATACAGAATCCATAAGGCAATGTAAAGAAAGTCAAAGAGGGCGTAAAGAGGTGATCCTGGCCAATCTGTTTGTCACGACCCAAGCCTAGGGCCTAGACGTGAC
>NW_006238932.1:173653-177146 GCF_000226075.1 Solanum tuberosum | reverse complement strand
GCACATTTTCGGGCATTTTTGGGGTCGTTTCACTGTTGTCCCATCTTTCTGGGCATCAATATCCGGAATGACCACCAGAAGAACCAGCTCCACTGGATCCCGCAACAGGAGACTTTGCTAAAGACGCTTGCACAACAACATTTATCATGATTTCTTCAGTCTCGGCTATGTTATCCGCTGTAACTTCCTCAAACATTTCTTCGTCAGTTTCTGCATTTGGTTCAGGATCGGCTGTATGCTCCCTTCCATCTCCATGCCCTGTGGTGATCAGAAGTGCTTCAGGCTTATCCAGAGTCTCTACTGTTCCGAAGACCATGGATACCTCGGTGGACCTCATGTGGTCTATATAATTTCGTAGTTCAGCAATGACAGCTTTTAAAGTTGTCACATCCTTTGTGGACCCTTGGTTATGCTCTCACACCGCTATTCTTGCCGTTAGGGAATCAATGGTAGTGCTCAAAGGTGTCACAACATCAGTCAAGGCAATCCGAATCATGTCTGGAATAGAGGCCTCTAGGTTCGCAGCTTGACGATCGGCAGAAAGAGACAGTTGTCCCATCCGGAGTAGAGACGCCCGGGGTGAGTGGAAGTCAGGAATCAGTAACAACAATGGTGTGTTTTGGTGATTGTGCAGCAACAGAAGAACCTGGAGGATCAGCTTGAGTAGCAGTGGCAATGGATATACCTGAAGGTCCAATGGTCGGAGTAGACAGATGTGTCTCTGCATGTGATGATTTTGTGTTTACTATCTTCATTGATGCTGCCTTTTTCTTTTCTGCCTTATCCTTACGATACTCGGCTTCGATCCTTCTGATATCAGTAGAGGCTGTGGGCATCACTTATATGTCCTTCCTGATATCCCGAGGCACCTAGGCTCATTTGCACAATTTTGTGATCAAGACTAGAAATGGAAGTGAGGTTCGACTCTGTCTTGCACGCATGAGTATCTCTGAAGCAATGATTGTACCTAGTTTATCTGAGTCGCCTCTATGATGCAACCCAGGTAGGCTACCTTGGCAAGGTGAAGCATCGACTCATTTTGGGATGGCATAATTGTGCTGCTGATAAAACCAAACTAGAACTTTGCGACTATGTTTAGTTCTTTCTTTTCAATCGAAACTACGTCCGCCGCCCACTTTGGAGTTTCATCAGCAATTAGTGGGGTTAACCACTCTTTCATCTCTTCTAGCTTCTTTGTTCTAATCAAATACTGGCAGTGATCCCCAATATTTGTCGGCATGCCCAAGACTGCGTTGATTTCCTCATTGTCACACTTCACTCGCCGCCTCTGACAACCACATAGCTAACTTCTCTGAAAGATACTGCTAGTTACTTTTGCTGGGGTATTATTGCACTATATGCACTGTAGAACTCTCTTACCCAGTTTGGAATATAAGGGCCACGGGGTTTAGTGAAGATTTGAAACTTGTGGTATCTCAGACATTCCATTATATCTGGGTATTTATCTATAACCCCATCTATGGACAAACGCTTCTCTTCTAGAATTGTCCTCAACCCCTCCGCCTTTTCTCGATTTGATTTCGACTGAGGGCCTTGTACGAGAGGTGCTAATACCAGTGTCAGTGCTAGAACTGGAGGTGCAGTAATTGTAGGCTGGGGAGTCCTGGCCCTGGGTGAATCATTCCGCCTCTTAACTCGTCGCTCAGCCTTATCTGATAATTCAAAGGCATTGTGTTTGCCTTTCCCTTTCTTGCAAGTCTTGGAAAGCTTAGCAACTTTGCTTCTGAATGTATCTGCCTCCTTGCTCATTGTAATCCCTTTTGTTCTATCTTGGGGTGTCTTGCTTCTTTCTGCAACTTTAGATTTATCCATTTCTGCAAAGAGTTCAAAAGAAGTCAGAATAACTAGATCGAGTTTTAGAGAGACACAATTTCAACAGGATTTACCGAATAGCTTGGTGAATCGTCGAAGGGTTTGGCGAGTTCGCCTTAGCGCTTAGAATAATCCAGATTCATCAGAAAGGCTCACCACACGACATTGGATAAAATTACTTGAAATGAGAGCATCCATACCAAAATTAAATGCAGGGTTTGGAGAGTCAACCTTTTAGGCAGATTAGATCAAGTCTGTGATGCTAAGCAGTAGGTTATTACAGATCCAAGCACTACTCAAACAGCTAAAATACTTACGATTTACAAAATTTTTGGAAATACTAAGTAGGTGTGATTTTTGCGAGAATCGAGAGTGAGGGGTATGAAATAAAAAGAGAATTTTTTTTAAAGTTAAGGCCAGTGGCTTTATAAAGCCCATCCAGATCCAACCCGTTCGGTGACATTATTTGGATTTGCTTAGCTACTTTGCAATCCGCCGAGTGCTCATCTACCTCGTCGAGTTTTACAGGACCCTTAATCAAAGTGAGGATCCAAACGGCGATCTTTGTAGTGGTCGCCGATTTAATCGGTGTTTCGCCAATTAGATTTGAGCAATTCATCCTGCACTTTTTCACAAACTTTACATGCTCCATTCCTACAAAATCAGAACACCTTTATTTAAAAAATAACAAACTTAAAGTAGTTAAGGATTTTGGGTTGCCTCCCAAACAGCGCCTTAGTTAACGTCGTGGCACGACACAGGTGAGCACCTAACTTTCACTTTTGGAGTTGGCCAAAACATCATTTGGCGACGGAGATCAGGCATTATGTGACCCAAAAGAGTTTCTATCAGTTGGATAGATCTTGAGTGAGAACTGCTCATCTGATTTAGCGCTTCTACATTTTCTCTAATCATCTCTAGCACTTTATCTTGCTCATTTAGCTTTTGAAGGATAGTTAATAACATATCTTTGATATGTTTACTTTTAATGTCCGTTGACCTGCCCTGCTCAGTAGGTAGTTTGCACTTGCTCTTTTCTTTGGACATTACTTTCAGTTCCTCGATCTTTTGGGTCAAGTTGTTCATCTGACCTAGCAAAATGATTAAGTGCTGGTCTTTCTCAGTATCCTTGTTGGTTTTAGCCACGAGGTCAAGGAATTTGGCTGCGGTCTCATATGAGTATTTATTGCGACCGCCTGGCATAAGTCGGTCGATTAACTCTCTGTTTCTTGTATTTAGACCCCTATAGAAGCATTCCAGTAGAACTAAATTAGGGATTTCATGAGTTGGACATTGTATCAATAGTGTTCTAAACCTCAGCCACGACTCATGAAAAGGTTCTCCTCCTAGATGATTAAAGTTCAGGATGTGATCCCTGAATCTCATCACTTCTACTAGGAGGTGCTCTATTGGTCCACCATCTCCGTCATGTATACTCATTATCCTGTTTCAACACACAGACAAACCAGACAAAACTAAAAATTAGGTAAGTAGACTACGTCTAAGAAGAACAAAAGTTTTACTAATCTACAAATTCGCAAATAATACCACTCCTTGGCAGCGGCGCCATTTTGATGCTTATCGTGACCAACGACACTAACCTACGGTATGAGTGTCTACGATCGTCGATAGTATAGTAACCCAACTAAAGGTTGGGGTC